>NC_032014.1:15284130-15314544 GCF_001865875.1 Lupinus angustifolius | reverse complement strand
TCAAGTGAGAGCATGGAAATTCAAAATGCCTAACTTTCCGAAGAAGTATTTAAACTGTGGATTTCCCAAAGCTATGGTGAAGATATCTGCAAGTTGAGTAGTAGTAGAGATATAGGTTGGAAAAATATTGTGGTGGGGGACTTCATTATGAACAAAATGAGAATCGACTTCTATATGCTTGGTGCGTTCATGAAATACCAGATTTTTAGCGATATCCAAGACCGCTTGACTATCACAGTGAAGAATCATAGGTTTGGTATGAGTGATGCCAAGATTAGAAAGAATCACTTTTAACCATTTGAGATCACATGTAGTAGTTGCCATGGACCGATACTAAGCTTCAGCCGACGATCGAGAACAATATGTTGTTTCTTTGTTTTCTAAGAGATAAGGGATTGACCAAATTGGACCAGCCAACCACTAATAGAGCGACATGTAAGAGGACAACTAACCCAGTCAGAGTCGTGCCATCAATAAAGCTGGAGATCATAGTTGCGAGAAAATAATATGCATTGACCAAGATTGCGCTTGAAACACAAAACCACTCTAGGGCAGCTTCCCAGTACTCAATTCATGGTTCCTGCATGAACTGAAATAGCGTGTGAACACTAAATGAAAGCTCTAGACGTGTGAAACATAAATAAATCAATCACCTAACCAATCGACAATAGCATTCAAGGTTGGAAAGAAGAGGTCCTGTAGCAAGAGATAGATGGTGATTTTGTTCTAATTGGGTGCCTTGAGGTTTAGCACCAAGGAGCCCAACTTCAAAAATAATATCGAGCGTGTACTTACGTTGATAGAGAAAAGTACCTATAAGATTACGAGCAACCTCAATACCTAGAAAATACTTCAACGTGCCAAGATCTTTCATGTGGAAATATTCATTAAGGTAGGTTTTAAACCATTTGATGGATGAGGAATAATTACTGGCAATGATTGGATCATCGACATAAACAAAAACAACAAGTTCAACCCCTTTTTAATGGAAGGTGAACAGAGAATAATTAAGACATGATTGCTTAAATCCATAAGATACAAGTGCATGAGAAAATTTAGTGAACCATCAACGTGGAGCTTGCATTAAGTCATACAACAATTTTCGAAGTTTACACACCATGTTTTTGTTGGATATGGAAAATCAGGAGGCAGGCGAATGAACACTTCATCATGGAGATCGTCGTGTAGAAATGCATTGTGTACGTCCATTTGATGATGTTCCCAAGATTTGGATGTTGCCACTGCAAGAATAGTTCACACAATTACCATTTTCTTCCCTGAAGGCAATGGTTGCATGCTCCATGTATTTTTACATTCCATTAGTGCATCGATTTCAGCTTGCATGGCATGTCTCCATTGTGCATTCTTTACTGCCTTATGAAAGTATTGGGGCTCTTTTTTTACATTGACTGATGCAAGGAAGTGTTTGTGTGGCAAAAAAAATTTATCGCAGATTACATAGTGAGCAATAGGATAAGGACTACCTAAAGGATGTGATGGAGATGATAAACTAGGGAAAGGATTCAACTTATGCATTGTGTTCGTTATATACCCTCTCGTTAATGGTTGTTTCACACGATTTCCACGTCCAAGTAATGGATTTTCATCAGGATTATTGGGTATGGTGTGTGGAATCACAAAACTGACATATGAGATGTCAGCCATGAGACTGTTCGCAGGTGAATGTTCAAAGTCTTGATTTTCGAAAGCTTCACCCGTGGTATTTGTATGTCATTAAGGTCAATTTCCACCATATCATTAATATGCAAAGAATGAGAGGTTTCTTTCTTATTTTTGGAACACTTATATGAAAATTGGTTTTCAAAGAACTGCACATCTCGTGAAATAAGGAATTCATGAGTCTCTAAATCTTAAACACTCCAACCCCGTTGCCCATAAGGGTATTCCACATAGGCACATCTACGACTTCGACTTGCAAATTTGTCGCCATTGGTGTGTTGGTTGCGAGCAAAGCATAGAGAACCAAACACACGTAAGTGATTGTAGGAGGGTTCTTGTCCAAATAACACTTCGTATGGTGTTTTAACATTTAAATTTGTGCTTGGTGTATGATTGATCAAATAGTCTGTTGTCAATACACACTCTCCCAAAAAACCAATAGGCAAATTATCTTGGAACCGTAGCTCGTGCAACATTGAGAATATGACAATGTTTGCATTCGACCCTCCCATTTTGCTGAGATGACCTTGTACATGATGTTTGAAACACTATCCCATGACGTAGAAGATAATTTCTCATGCAAATGAATTCTATTTCATTATCACTTCTCATAGTTTTAACTCGTTTATTATATTGATTTTTTGCCATAGAAAAGAAATTTGTCCGCACTTTGGTGACTTGTTTATTATCAATTAGAAAATAGATCCATACCGCACTGAGCAATCGTCAATAATAGCAAGAAAATATGAAGCCTCACAAGATGAACAAGTTCTATATGGACCCCATAAATCACAATGTATCAAGTCAAATATATGAGAAACTCTATTATAACTCAATGGAAATGTTTCTCTAGTTTGTTTTGCTCTTTGACATATGTCACAGACTTTATTCTTGAAATTACTAATTTCACTTCTACTATTGTTGGAAATTAGTTGAGTAGTTTTCCAAGACGAATGTCCTAACTTGTTTTGCCATACTTCTAGCTCATTCACTCCTTCAACTTTGCTTACCTTTTTCGTTGGGGCTTCTCGAAAAAGATAGAATTCATTCGTTCGTTCACTTGAACCAATCAATATCTTCGAGGTTCAATCCTCTATACCACACAGGTCACCAGTAAACGGAACATTACAGTTTGAGTCATCTAACACTTATGATATAAAAATTAAGTTCCATTTGAACTGAGGTACATAAAGTACATGTTCAATATTTAATTTATCATAGTTTTATTGTTACTTCCTTAGTAGAGATGTCACTGTGTCCATTTGGAAGTCCAACAGGACATCCAGACACGTCCCTCACATTGCATAGGTGTTGCAAATCCCCTATCATGTGAATCGATGCCCTACTATCAAGTATCCAAGGTGAAGGCTTTTTCTTCTAAGCATATTCGGTTCTTAAATATATCATAGAACCTTCACATTCAGTCATCATATGTGCCATATATATTTTCTCAAAAGTTTTTTTGTTGGCTCTGATACTAAGTAAAAAAATGAATTCTGATGTTTTATTCATCAATACTGCATTGTTTATATACACAAAAATTGTTCCTAAAATCTAAACAAATTTGTATACATATCACCTCTAGATTTGATTTTAGGATAATAACAACCTAATCAATCTAAAAAAATCTTTGTACATCAATTTGGTTTGTTATTATTGCATTATTAAATCAAATCTTTTCCACCTTTAATTCAAATGCATTAAAAAGATAAAAGTTCTTTAAGTATTTCCTAGCAAGAAGTTCTTGTTTGTTGGGAATTGGGATGTTTCAAGATGGTGAGAATCTACGCTGAATTTTGCGTAGACAAGATAGAGAGTATAGATCTCTCTCTTTCTTTAATTGCGAGTTTAGGTCAAATGTATGGAACGGTTGTTAGACATGGGTTGGTTTCAATTTTGTTTTATCATATACAAGTATATAGATCACTTTTGTAAACAATCAGGATCCATAACTAGTTGTAAAATTGATAGACTTTGGAAGCTTTTTTTGACTTGTGAAGTATGGTTAGTTTGAATCATGAGGCATGATGTTTTATTCAGAGAAATCATTCAGTTAATTCAAAATATATACTTAATTCAAAGTAGAACTTGCAGCTAATCGGACCTGACACTTGACTACTTATTGTAGGTGCCATCATGGGTCTGCATCCCAACAATTATAATTAGGAACGAAGAAATTAATTTTATTTTTATTGATTGGGTTAATTATACCATGGTTTAATTTATCAAGTTGTGTCGGGTCAATTTTTCATAAATTACTACTATACTTAATCCATGTGAAGAGAAAATCACTCTCATTCCAAATACTGCAACAAAAATAATATTATATGAATTAATTAATATGTGCAATAAGTAAAAACTTACTAAAAGAAACCACATCATATACCGTAATCTTTTGTAGAGTGACTTATGTACCTTTGAAAGTATTTCTTAGTTATTAATATTTTTTATCTAAATAGATAAAAATATCACTTATTCTCCTAATTCTTTCTTATTTATTTTAATAAATTATATTGCTGATAAAAATCCATAATCTAAAAAATTATCCCATTGTCACATGGTGTACAGACTGATAAGATTGAAATTGATCAGTACCAATTTAATCCCGTTATTCACCAAAATTAGTGATGCGGACTTGTAGCCTGGTCTATTTTTCTTGGATTCATCTCATAATTTCTTTATCTCCCTCAATCCCAAATCAAATTTATTTTATTGACCATTAATTTCTTAATGCAATTTCAAAATAATGATATATTTATTTTCCATTCATTATTTTGATTTGATTTCAAATCATAAGAACATATTTTATTTTATTTTAAAAAGAGATATATTAGCAATAATATATTCAAATTTAAAACACTAACTATGCGTTTTATCCTAAAAATTACCACTTTTACAAATCAAAATTTGATAATAAATATGATTCTCTCTCCAGTTTTTTTTTTCTTTTTTATTATTACATGATGATTTTTATTTATAAATTTAAACTAAATCTAGTTGAATCCCTTAGAATCTTTCTTATATTACTAATGGTATCTTGTCACCTTATAGTAAAGAATTAATTCATTTTGGGATGTATGAATGTCTTTCTAATAAGTATCATTTCCAAGAATTGAACCATTGACTTTTTATCTTTCTAGAATTTAGCAGAACCTTACAGTATTAGTCCAACATCTTGATGGTGTATCACTTAGAGCATCCACAGTGGTTGTTCTTAACAAAATAAAAATATTCTTACTCTATTTTCCAATGTAACATTCTTATTTCTTGAGTTTTGTTCTTAAATAAGAACATTTCTTAATAAATTAGAACAGTTCTTGTTGATGAGATATAGTCTTTATGTGTTGTGATGTGTTGTAATTTCTTTTATATTTTGAAATAATCTTAAATGTATTTTAATTAAGAGAATAAAGTATCTTCTACTATAATGACATAAATTATCTCCTTCGGCCATTAAAATTATGACGTGTGTCATATTTAATTATTTTCTAGAAAGATATTTCTAAAACTAAACAAAATATTACACATGTCATACTTTTATTAGTTTGGGGAGATAAATTATCTCCTGATATGAGGAGATATTTTATTCTCTTTAATTAATGCAATATTTTGTTTTATTTATTCGTGTTCATGTAATTTAATTTTATAATTTAGAACAAAAATTATATTTTTAGTTACATCGATTTTTAATTTATTAAAAAATAAATAAGTAATTATTCTTAATATTTTGTTATATTTATTGTAAATATAAAAGTGTGAGGTAAGCTGTGAGACTCAATTAAAATAAGAACGATGTTTGTCATTGTAGGAAAAAATATATATTCTTCTTATTTTATGGAGAATTGTAATGAATTATAAAATAATGTATAGAAACAATGAAAATTTTGTTTGCTATTAAAGATGCTTTTACAAATCAAGAAAATTATATTTTTTATGCTTTTTATTTTTTTTTATGGGAATTTATAATAGAGTATAAAATAATGAAGCCACGTGAACCACTTGAAGGGGCAACTTTGGGTTTGGACAAGAACTACTGCATGTGCAACAACAACAAGGGACACTGCCCCTTTTATTTCCTCCTCATTGAATGGAGTTGCCCATCCATTTTTGAAATACTTTTAACGGAAATCTCACTTAGCTTAGGCCTACCCAATCCTAACGTTATGATAGTTTACCAAAATGGTCAATGGTTAACATTTTAATCTAGTCTACTTCCTCAACCCTTATTTGGCTGGAGTGTTACACAACCATTTTAATCTAGACTCTCTTTTTGTAGAACTGCTCTCTGCCATTTTAGCTATTAAAATAGCTCACGCCAAGGGATGGAATGATATATGGTTGGAGTGTGACTCAACCATGGTTGTTGACATTTTTATTGGTAAAGCTATTGTCTCCTCAAAGCTGTTCACTAAATGGTATCAATGTTGTATGCTAATCAAATCTATGCAATTTAGAATCTCTCACATTTTTAGGGAGGGAAATGCTTGCGTGGATAAATTGGTAGCCTTTGATGTTGCTTCAAAACGAGATTCTTGGTGGAACTCTATTCCTGCTTTTATCCTTGATGACTTCTCTATGAATAGACTTAGTTTGCCAAATTATAGATTCACTCACATGTTATCTTTTTGGTTTCTTTGTAACTGGTTTCCTTTCTTTTAATAAACTCTTTGGTGCCTTGGCACCTTTGCCTTAAAGAAACCCCTTATTTGGCCAACCTTTAGGCTCAAAATTTCATTACAACGTTTCTTATTATTCATTCGCCAATGGAAATACCTGGAATTAGCATCACCTTCCTTAAGCAACTTTACTCTTCCCTTTGAACTCGGATATTTGCTACATAAACATAAAAAAATTAGTATCTGCACTCATTGTAATGATGCAAGTTATATGATTGGTGAATCTGTTCCGAGGATACATAGCATGACCTATGTACCTATGTATTTTTGGTAGTTCCTTAATTAATAAAATTTATGTTTTTCTAATAGAAAATAATTAAACGCATCTTTCATTGATCACCAATTATGATATGGAATTGAGAGAATGAGGGGACGTGAGCGTGAGCGGGGTAGAGGCAAAGAGAGTAGGAGATAAAGGGCGTTTAGAAGAGTGAGACTTAATACTCTCTTTGCAGGTACATTACTCGGCTGACTCACTAGGTCTCGGTCTTCATTCATTGTTGGGGCCCGCCTCAGCTGGTCTTTCAGAGGCAGTGGAGTTGGAGCCCAACAATCCGTCCTCTTATGTTCCAGATTTACTGTCGGGTGGGGAATACTTAGTCCAACCGAATGAGGGGATCATGGAGGTGGTTGAGGAGGTTTGCGTTGCGCAGTCAAGTTTGAAGAAGCCTATGGGTGTTAGGCAGGAGGTGGCTTTTGGTAATTCTGACAGTGATGACCCTTTATTGAAGGATATGGTTGAAAGGTGCAAGCTTGAAAAATTTAAGAAATTGAGATCCAAAAGTTCTACTCTAAAGGAAAGTGAGGAAAATTTAAAAAGTTGATGAAGGAAGATGTGTTGGATTTGAGAATTAATCTCAAATTTGACAACAACCTCTCTGAGGTGGAAGACATCTCGAATTGTGGTTATGAAATTGGATGGTGGCTTCTTGTGGTACTGATATTCCTATTAAGCAGCTTCAGGAATTGGAATTGGACACTAAGAAAAAGTTAGCAAGAAAGTGCAAGGGTGGCAGGAGGGTTTCAAAAGTAGCATAATAAAAATTCTCTTGATTAATATGAGAGGTTTAGGGTGGTGAAGAAGGAGATCCGTAAGTTGGTGAGGGAGCATAAAGTTGGTTTTTTGTGCATACAAGAAACGAAGATGGAGGTTGTCACCAAAGAGTTGTGTAACAGTCTTTGGGTTGATTCTGAGTTTGATTGGAGCTTCGTACCCTTTGTGAGTAATTCAAGAAGGATGATCAACATATTTTAGTTTGACAAATTCTTTTCTGAGTTCTTTTGGCTCTTCAAGTTTTCTAGGAGTGAATGACTTTTGCGATAATAATGTGGATCTTTGTCACATTGTTAACATGTATGCTCCCAGCAACATCAATGCCAAATTGCAGCTTTGGCATATATTGATTCTTTGGAGGAATTCTTTGCAAAATAATATTTGGTGTCACGGGGGTGATTTTAATGTTGTTACTAGTTGCAAGGAAAGGGAAGGTTCTAGTAATCATGGCAGGACCAAGGAAATTATTGATTTTCGTTCCTTCATAGCACACATGGGAGCGACTGATATCCCTCTTGGTGGAAGAAGATATACTTGGTATATGCCTGGTAAAAAGATGATGAGCAGGTCAGACAAAGTTCTTTTCTCTGGGGAGTGGAGAGACTCTTGGTCAATTCATTGCCAAAAGGGGATCATACGTTCTATTTCTGATCATTGTCTTATTTCTCTAGAATGTCGGGTTCAAGACTGGGGCCCTAAACCTTTTAGGTTTCTCGACGTTTGGCTTCAGGATAAGGATTTCAATAATGTGGTTGAGGGTGAATGGTTTAGTATTCAAATGGAGGGATGGAGTATGTTTACCCTACAAGAGAAACTGAAGGCTGTAAAAAATAGACTGAAGGTGTGGAAACATGATACCTTTGGAAATCTAGATAATCAGGTGGAATTTGTTCGCTTGGAAATCAATAAACTTGATCTTAAAAGTGAGTCTATTGATTTGTCTGTGGATAAGATCAAGTTGAAAAATGATCTCTGGGCTGAATTTTGGAGATTGACTCATGTGACGGACATGATCATTTTTTAGGAATCCACATCTAAATGGATTCAGGAGGGAGATTCTAACTCTGCATATTTTCATAGTCTCTTGAAATCTAGAAAGAATTTTAATTCCCTTCATGGTTTATCTATTAATGGAGATTGGGTTGAGGAGGTGCTAGAGGTGAAGGAGGGTAGTAGAGCTCATTTTCAGAATTCTTTCTCTAAATTCAGTTGACATCACCCTTTGTTGGCGCGTATTGAGTTTAAGAAGAGATCGATTTACGATAATGAGATGCTCAGTTCTGCTTTTTCTGAAGCAGAAATCAAGGTAGTTGTTTGGGTTTGTGGTAGTAATAAGAGTTTTGGTCTGGACGGATTCAATTTCAGCTTCATCAAGGAATTTAAGGACCTGTTGAGAGAGGATCTTCTTGACATCTTCAGAGATTTCCATGAGAATGGAAAATTTCTGGCTGGAGCCAACACATCATTCGTGTGCCTTATACCTAAGAATGTGAATCCCTTGTCACTAAAGGAGTACAGGTCAATTTCCATGATAACATGTATTGATAAGATTTTCTCCAAGGTTCTTGCAAATCGCCTTAAGATGGTGAGAGACAATGTGAAATATGAAGACCAATCTACTTTTATCGAAGGGATACAGATCCTATATGGAGTGTTGGTTCTTATTGAGACATTGATGACGCTTGGAGGAACAAGAAGAAGTGTGCTTTGTTCAAAATTGACTTTGCTAAGGCTTATGATTCTGTCAACTAGAGCTTTCTCGATCATATGATGGATACATTGGATTTTTGTTACAAGTGGAGAAAGTGGATGATGGAGTGTTTGTCTACAACTTCTCTTTCAATTCTGGTCAATGGTAGCCCACCGAAGAAGGTGAACATGTCGTGTGGTCTGATGAAGTCAGTGGTTTCGAATCATAAGTTTGAAGAATATGATGTGTGCATGGAGAAGATCAGGGTTAATATGCTCCAATATGCAGATGATGCAGTTATTATTAGAAAACCATCAGCTCAGAATGTGATTGCTATGAAGTATATTCTTCGAATTTTCAAAGCTTGCTCTGGCCTAACGGTTAACTTCAGCAAATGTAGTTTGTTTGGTGTAAATATTCCTTCCTGCTTTCTAGATGGTATGTCGGAGTATTTAAATTTCAAGAGGAGTTCTTGGCCTATGAAGTTTTTAGGGACCCTGATGGGTGCGAATTACAGGAGAAAGGAGGTGCGGAACGAAACGATTTCCAAGATGTCAAAGAGGTTAGCTTCTTGGAAGAGTCGATTATTGTCATTTGGCGGTCATGTGGTGTTGATTAATGTAGTGCTTAATGCATTGGCAGTTTATATGATGTCTTTCTTCAGAGCTCCTCAGTGTGTGATTAAGGAGACGATTAAAATCCAAAGAGATTTTCTTTGGGGAGGTGTGGATGATCATAGGAAAATAACTTGGGTTAGTTGAGATTCGATTTTTAAGGACCGTGAAAGGGGGGTCTATGAGTGAAACATATTGAGTGTTTTAATCTTGCTCTTCCAGGTAAGTAATGGTGGAGGTTTCTAGTTGAGAGATAGGATCTTTTGTCTAAAGTCTTGCACTCTAAATATGGGGATCATTGATTCTCATTGGAGAGAGGTTGACTTAGGTGAGTCTTTAGAGTCTCTTTGGTGGAGGAATCTGAGGAGGGTTGTGTGGGGTCGGGTAGTGTTAGAGGGAGACTTCATGGAGGCTTCAGAAAAGAGGTGGGGGTGGGTTTCTTACTTGTTTTTTTGGGAGGATCAATGGGTAGGGGAACGTGCCTTGAAGGATTCGTTTCCAAGGCTTTTTAATATGTGCTCAGATAGGAGGGCACTAGTGAATCATTTAGGAGTGTGGAGGGAGAAGGTGTGGCATTGGCATCTATCGTGGAAAATATAGCTTTTTGAGTGGGAAAAACTAGTGATAGATGAGTTGATGGGGATTCTGAGCAGGATCTAGATGAGAGATGATGGTGTTGACAAATGGATATGGTCGTACGATACTTCTCTTTGCTATTCAGTCATGTCTTCTTACAAAGCGATTTGGGACACAGAGGAGGTTAGTGTTGAGGATTGCATGTTGTGGAATTCTATATGGAAATGTTGGGCTCCTCTAAAAACTCGAGTGTTTGCTTGAAGAATTATCTTGGATAGGATCCCCACTAAGTGGAATCTAATTTAGAGGGGTAATAACTTTATTGGTAATGATGTTCTTTGTGTTTGATGTCAGACTCAGCCAAAGACTGCAGATCATCTTTTTTTCTCTTGTCAGTTCTCTTACTAAGTTTGATAACTATTTTATGGGTGGTTAAGGTTTACATGGGTGTTACCATCTTCTTCTAAATGTCACTGGTTTCAACATGTTAGTTCTGTCAAGGGTCGGCAGGCGAAAGATGCAGGTTCTATGATCTGGATGGCTGGAATTTGGTCCTTATGGTACTGTAGAAATGACAATATCTTTAACAAAAAGAGGTTGTGTATGGGGGAGTTGCTGTAATTAAGTTCAAATTGTGGCTTTGGATCAAAAATAAAATCAAGTATCTTGGTTTGAATAGATTTCTAATCCAATTGTTTACTGAATGTTATTATTAGTCTTCCTATAAGGCTCTAGGGGTTTGTTGCCTATTGTTGATATCCTTTTGGGGTTGTCTTAGGCCTTGTTTGTATTTTAGGTTCCTTATGGTGTATCTTTATTTCTATTTAATAAAAAAATTCACCTTCAAAAAAAATTATGATATAGAATTTTCACGTTTTTTAGAGTACTTCACAACCCTAGTTTGATATTATTTTGATTATTATTTGTTACTATATTTGTTTTCTAGTTCTCGGGAGAAAAATCTAAACTAATCCTTCATTCTGAGAAGGTTTGGGTTGGATATATTTTTGTTGTTGTAAAAAACCATTTAATTTGGAATAAATAAGTATAATTAAAATTTTGGTTTTGTTGAAATTGAGAGTAATAAGGTTTAGATTTATTTATTTCTTTTTACTGTAACAAAATTAATTTGAAAAATATGCAAGAAAGATATGCATAGTTTGTCAATAAGATAAAATAAGTTTTGAATCATTAGTTAATTAATAGATTTGGAGTAAGTATCCTCTCCATTACTATAATTACCAAGTACTATAAAGACAAAAAAAATATGATATAAATATTTTTATCATTTTATATATAATGAAATAATTTGGGATTGAAAACAGAAGGAGAAGAAAGTGATTTCCAGATTTGGGAGTTTGCTAACTTGCCATCAATATAAGAACACTAACCAAGAAAGTGATTTCCATCAACATATAAGTTTGCTAGTCACTTTACCACTATTTGCAAGATGTTGTACTCTTCTCAATTGTTGACATCAACACTACACTATATAGTCGAACAAATATTCCAATCAACTACCAGCCCAACTTGATAGATTAAGCTATGTATTAATTGAAAAAATAAAAATAAAATACAATTTTGTCAATCTTAACTATAATTGTTGGATCCATACCCATGATGGCACCTACAATATATAGTCAAGAGTCTGGGTCCAAATAGTTCCAAAATCTGATTTCAATTAGCTCCAAGATCTGTTTTCAATTAGGTCTATATGTGGATTATAGGCCAATTACTTCCTAGAGAATAGAGCATCATGCCTCATCATCCTAAGTTCCTAACTATCCATAGTACCACAAGCCAAAAAGTTCCAAACTATATTAAGCTAACGAGTTACGAATCCTGAATGTTGACAAAAGTGATCTATATACTGTATATGATAAAATAACATTGAAACCAAGCCATCTATAACACTCTTCCATACATTTGACCTAATCTCAAATTTAAAAAAGAGATCTATAATATGTATCTTATCCACGCAAAATACACAGTGAAGATTGTCACCATCTTGCTAAATCCCAAGTTCCAACAAACAAGAACTTCTTGCTTGAACATAGTAAAGAAATTTATTCTTTTTCTTTTGTATTTGAATTAAATGAGGAACAAGATTTGATTTAATGTTATTCAACAGCCCTTTCAATAAATAAAGATAAGGAAATTATAAATAGCTGCTTAAATATAGAATTTTATTAATAGAAATTTCACTTGCAAAAGACAGGTGAAGTGGGAAGGCAAGTAACCTTCCAACAATCACAATAATAATCAACAATGACAGAAATGTTCATATGCAAAATGAAGCTTGTGAACCAGCTTCAGAAACCAAATCATACGGATCTCATGATCAATAATGAATATAACAAAATATTTAATACTTATACTTAACTTGAAGGTACTACATATTTTTTATATGAAGTCCCTATTTAAGCACACTGGAATCCCTTGGGAACACCCTTTCCACAGTAGTTAAGTACCAAGCTCAAGTTGATAGGAATATTAAGGTTAATTCCAAGAACATTAGCCTTAAGAGCAGTGCAAAGGCACACAGCAGCCTCAAGATTAGCAAGACCATCAATGAGTGAGCAACATGGAACCTTTGGTGGCTTCCCAAGTTGCGCATTAACCAAACCCAACACATCAGCACACACACCAAACTTAAGGGTCTCCTTGGGGCAAGTATGTTGCTTTTTTGGGTAGGCAGGGTTTGAGGATGGTGCCTTTGGGGTAGGTGAGTGTTTAGGGGTTGGTGGTGGTGGGCATGGGACATAGGTGGAGCTAACCACAGTGAAGAAGAGGATATTGAGAGAAAGGAAAAGAGCAGCCTTGGAAGCCATTTCACAAAGATTATGGAAAGAAAGTTAGTGATTTTTTGATTACTAGTTACTAGTATGGTTTGTTGTGTGATAGGAATGGAAAGGAGGGTTTTAATTTATAGGGAAAGGTTGGTGTATTTCTTTGTTTTTTTAAGGTTAAATAATTGGTTTATTTTAGGCCATGTGAATGAGTTAGCACATAGGTATAGAAATTGAAGCAACACAAGCTGGCAGCTCAACATGGATGTCGGATATGTAAATCTTGGGGAAATGTAAAATTATATCTATTAAGTTTGGAATTATCTGCTTTTTCAGTGTAGTTAGTTGTCAACTTGTTTTCAAATGAAATGATTTTTATGCATATCGTAATGAAACTCTGAAACTTTGAATAGTTTGGCAAATTACAAAAGGAATAAAGGGTAATGAGTTGTGCTCGATTTGTCATTTTTCTAATTAAAAAATTTATGATTGCTTGAAAAATGCTCGAATTACTTTATAATTGTTTCTTTTAGAAGCCAATTACTAGTGTTGAATGTGCAAGAGATATGACATATATAAGGTATGATTAGCTTAACAAAGCTTCTTTCACCATTTTCGTTTTTTAAGATTTTATTATACAATTAACTTATATATACACCTTCTCCTTTTGTGTACAAATAGTTAATATGTCAGAAGCAAACATGATTAGATCAGAGTCGAAGAGAATATCACAAATTGATCGGCAATGAACCACAACCATAATTTAAGACATCATTAACATATTTCTACACTGGTTCATGAGTTTTTAGGGTTATGTATCGAGTTCTTGCAAAAATGTTTTATGCACTAATTTAAAATGATTTTTGCACTATTTAGTTAATGTACATTAAATTTGAATTGTGTTCTAAATTTTGTTGGATAACTTAAAAAGGACTGACGTTAAGCAGACATACGATATTCTTAGAGCAAAAGTTTCACACTAGATATTAATAATGTATCCGTTAGACAGATTAACTATAGTCAATAGAGGAGTTTTAAAAAAAATAATACTTTAAAAGAATTATCCCCATTTGTTCCACGCTTTATATCAAACTAAATGGATACATATAAAGAGGGGATAGAAGGACTGACATACATCAAGTATCCTAATTCACCTTAACCAAAGTTACGTCCCAGTCCTTAGTATTCAGCTCAGATTTTACTACGATCAACAGTTTGTTTCTTCACAAAGTCACTATTAAATATTAGCTAAAAGAAAAAGATGATAAAAAGATTTTTTTGAGCCAAAAAAAAAAAAAAGTGGCTAAAGATCCTCTTGAAGAAAGGCGGAATTTCTAGCCAAGTAAAAAGAAGTGGCTATGGCAAAACTAACATTAATGCACTTTTCCCTTTGGTCACATAATCTTCAAGAGCTTTGGTTATAAATAGGAGTGTTTCATGTCATTGTAAGACACACCAAATACTTAGCTTAGTGCATATTCTCTCTTCTTGTTCTCTTGTTCTAATTGTGTGAGAAATACTTGAGTGAGAGTGAAATTGAGTGTACTTGGGTTTTGGGAAGGGAGTGAAACACTTGTAGTTCTCTTTTATCATAGTAGAATAATCCTTGTTGTTCTTCAGCTGTGGACGTAGGCAAATTGCCGAACCACATTAAATTATCGGTGTCATTTTCTCTATTATATTTTCTCAATGGGTCTTCCGCTCCAACAAACTGGTATCAGAGCTCGTAGAGCTCTTGCATGCTAAGTCGTTCGATCTAAAAGAAAATTCTTAGTAAACTCTATGTTCGCAACATTGTCTGATCTTACACACCAGAAAAGAATTGTTCTTGTTACTGGAAATGTATAATAGTGTGAAAGTGCATGTCTAAGAAAGTTCTGTCTTAGGAAAGACCTGGTATTTAAGCGTATCTGTTAAGACCCACCTCTCTTTCCTGGAAACTTTCCTGGTGTATGTTCACGGACTACAATATTGTTCCGGTATACGATTATCGTGGCGAGTGCTAAATTTGATTTGGAGAAATTTAACGGAGAAAATGATTTCAACCTCTAGTGATTGAAGATGAAAGCTCTACTAGTTCATCAAGGCTTGGGCAAAGTCTTGGAAGGTAGAAACAAGTTACCAGGGAGTCTGACCGAGGACGAGAAGGACGAAAACTTGGAAAAAGCACATAGTGCAATTTTGTTGTGCTTGGGAGATGAAGTTCTACGAGAAGTGTTAAATGAAACTACAGCTGCTTCATTATGGTTGAAGCTGGAAAGCCTCTACATGATGAAGTCACTCACCAACCGGCTGTATTTGAAGAAAATAATAAATACTCTTCAAATGCAGGAAGGAAAGCCCATAAAAGATCATCTGGATGAATTTAACAAAAATATTCTTGATCTAAAGAATATTGATGTTAAAATTGAAGATGAAGACCAAACAATTCTTCTACTATGTTCCCTTCCAAGTTCTTACGAGCACTTCATCGACACCATGATATATGGTCGAGAAGATCTGACCTTGGACAAAGTAAAGGCGGCGTTGCACTTGAAAGAATTGAAGAAAAGAGTATCAGATTCGATATCTGAAGACCCAAGTGATAGTTTTTTTGCTAGAGGAAGAACAGAGAAGCGAAATCAATTTGGTGAAAGAGGAAAATCTAGGTCCAAGTCTAAAGCAAAACCTAGAAAGTATAAATGCTTTCACTGTCATAAGGAGGGGCATATAAGAAAGAATTGCCCAAAGTGCAAAGGCAAGGAAAAGATTTATGAATATGGAAATGCAGTTGTAGCAAATGGCTATGATAGTGCAGATGCACTAATAGTCTCAGAGCACGACTCAAAAGGTGAATAGATACTTGATTCTGGATGCTCATATCACATGTGTCCCATTAAGGATTGGTTTTCAACTTACCAACCCTTAGATGGGGGCAAGGTCCTTTTGGGAAATAATGCTCCCTGCAAGGTCATCGGCATTAGCACAATTAGAATCAAGATGTTCGACAGAATCATAGGGACGTTGACAGATGTAAGGCATGTTCCAGAATTGAAGAAAATATCTGATTTCCTTGGGAACACTGGACTCAAAAGGTTATAGCTACAAAGATGAAGGTGGAATTATAAGAATATCTAAAGGCGTTATGGTTGTAATGAAAGGAAAGAAAGAGAATAGTCTTTATATATTACAAGGAAACACAATCACGAATGTTGTTGCTGTCTCCTTAACATCTCATTCTGATGTCACCAAAATATGGCATCTAAGAATAGGTCATGTCAGTGAAAGAGGTCTAGCCGAGTTGGCCAAACAAGAACTACTATGCGGTCAACAAGTCGGGAAGGTAGACTTTTGTGAACATTGTGTTTTCGGAAAGCAATATCGGATAAAATTCAATGTTGCAGTTCATCGAACAAAAGACACATTGGATTATGTACATTCTGACCTGTGGGGTCCTTCCCAAGTACCTTCTTATGGTGGTAGTAGATACATGTTAACATTCATTGATGACTATTCAAGGAAGGTGTGGATTTTCATTTTGAAACACAAAAGTGAAGCATTTGTCAAGTTCAACAGTGGAAAATCTTGATCGAAAAGCAAACTGGGAGAAAGATCAATAGACTGAGAACTGACAATGGTCTAGAATTCTGTAGCATAGAATTCGGAAATTTTTGCAAGGATCACGGTTTTGTCAGACATTATACCGTGAGACACATTCTACAACAAAATGGACTTGTAGAAGAAAGAATAGAACCTTACTTGAAAGGACAAGATGTATGTTTTCAAATACTGGATTGCCAAAAGAATTTTGGGCAGAAGCTGTCAGTACAGCTTGTTACTTGATCAACAGATGTTCATCAATGACCATTGGTTTCAAAACTCCAGAAGAGATGTGGTCGGGTATTATGGAAAATTATGAAAATTTGAAGATATTTGGTTGTCCTGCATATGCTCATAACAAAGAAGGAAAACTTGATGCAATGGCATTGAAATGCATTTTTCTTGGATATCCTGATGGTGTGAAATGATATAAGTTATGGTGGCCAAAAGAAAGTGCATTATTAGTAGAAATGTTACTTTTAATGAAGCTGAAATGTTAAAGCCTCATATAAAGTCATCAAGTGAAAATGAAGATCCTAATATCTTGGAGAAGGTGGAGCCAACAAAAGAAAAAACACTTGATCAAGAAGAAGAGTTTCATGATGCATGTACTGATAATGATATCTCCTAATTACAATACTATCAGTTGGCTAGGGACAGGCAAAAGAGGCATATAAAACCTCCAGAAAAGTATGGCTATGCTGATTCGGTGTCATGCGCTCTAAATGTTGTTGATGATATCAGTAATTGTGAACCACAGTCATGAAGAAGATATCAACAACAAAGAAGCTTCCAAATGACTTTCTGCCATGAGAGAGGAAATTGAGTCTCTTCACAAGAATCATACTTGGGTTCTTGTGAAGCGGCCGGAGGCTCTAAAGATTGTTGGATGCAAATGAGTCTTTAAGAAGAAGGAAGGAATCCCTAGAGTTGAATATGCAAGATTCAAAGTGCGATTAGTGGCCAAAGGTTTTACACAAAGAGAAGGCATTGATTTCAATGAAGTTTTCTCTCCTGTGGTAAAACATAGCTATATTCGCATCCTACTTGCAATTGTAACTCATTTTGATCTTGAACTTAAGAAACTAGATGTCAAAACGACATTCTTGCATGGTGAGTTGGAGGAATAAATCTACATGAAACAACCTGAAGGATTTGAAGTTCAAGGGATGAAAGATCATGTTTGCTTGTAGAAGAAATCTTTATCTGGTCTAAAGCAATCTTCCAGACAATGGTATCGACAATTTGACACCTTCATGCTTGAAAATGGATATTCCGTAAGTGAATATGATAGTTGCGTCTACTACAAGAAACTTGCAAATAAGTCATTCATATATTTGTTTTTATATGTTGATGACATGTAAGAACATGTCAGAAAATAGAAACTTTAAAGCTCAATTGAGCTCAGAGTTTGAAATGAAGGACTTAGGAGTTGGAAAGAAAATTATGGGAATGGAGATTCAGAGGGATAGAGAAGAGGGGACACTTTTTATGTCACAAAGGAAGTACATTGAGAAAGTGTTGGAACACTTTAGCATGCAAAATGCTAAACCAGTCACTACTCCATTGGCGACCCATTTCAAACTTTCAATGGCTTTGTGTCCACAAACTGAAAATGAAAAAGAGGAGATGTAAAGTGTACCGTATGCTAATGCGGTTGGCAGTCTCATGTATGTCATGGTATGCACTATACCAGATATTGCCCAGGCAGTAAGTGTGTTAAGCAGATATATGGCAAATCCTGGTAAAGTTCAATGGAAGGCTGTGAAGTTGATTATTTTGGAAACAAGATCACTGGTTATGTTGACTCGGATTATGCTGGAGATCTAGATAAGTGAAGATCGATCACCGATATGTCTTTACACTGTGTGGTTGTACTATTAGTTGGAAAGCAACACTACAATCAATTGTTGCTTTGTCTACAACTGAGGAAGAGTACATCGTAGTAACAAAAGCTGTAAAGGAAGCCATTTGGGAGAAAGGTCTAATTGAAGAGTTGGATATATAACTCAAAGAAACAACCATCTATTATGATAGTCAAAGTGCTATACATCTGACAAAGAATCCAATGTATCATGATAAGCATATTGATGTTCGGATGCACTTTATCAGAGACATAGTGGAGAAATGAGTTGTTAGAGTGGAGAAAATACCCACTGTAGATAATTCGGCGGACATGATGATGAAACCAGTTCCAACTACCAAGTTCAGACATTGTCTGGACTTGATTAATGTTTAGAATCTCTAGTGAGCATGAAGAAGAGTAGCAAGAGAATAACTATGATAGTATTTTAGCCAAGGTGGAGATTTATTGAATATTGGCTAAACGAAAAAGATTATGAAAAGACTTTCTTGAGCCAAGCAAAAAAAAAAAGTGGTTAAAGATCATCTTGAAGAAAGGGAGAATTTCTAGCCAATAAAAAGAAGTGGTTATAGTGAAACTAACATTAATGCACTTTTCTCTTTGGCCACATAATCTTCAAGAGCTTTGGCAATAAATAGGAGTGCTTCATGCCTTTGTAAGACATCAAATACTTAGTTTAATGCATATTCTCTCTTCTTATTCTCTTGTTCTAATTGTGTGAGAAATCCTTGAGTGAGAGTAAAATTGGGTGTACTTGGGTTTTGGGAAGTGAGTGAAACACTTGTATATCTCTTTTATCATAGTGGAATAATCATTGTTGCTCTTCAGTTGTGGACATAGGAAAATTGCCGAACCAAATTAAATTCTCGGTTTTATTTTCTCTATTATATTTTGTCCATGGGTCTTCCGCTCCAACAGTCACTTCTGGATTTAATACTAGATATTATTTCTTCATCAAACTGTAATGTAAAAATCTTTAATAGACTTTAAATTTGAGTGGGAGATTTTATACTTAAATATACATAAAACATACTAAAGATGATGAACATTATCATTACATATAGCTAAGATCTTCCATGTCAAATCATCAAGAGGAAATATAAAACTAACTAGAGTGGAAACGTACCTTTATATATTAATAGAGAATATTGAGAATGAACTTATTCCATCATTACTCATGTATCCACAAATTCCATGTACTTTGTCTTATATGCAAATGCATGTTCATAGTAGAATATGTGTGTTCTTTGACCTTCCAATTATAGACCATCATTTGCCTTAGTTTCTCCTCCAATAGGATGAAGAGAATGAACTCTCATGTCGTGATTCATGTTATTGTTGAGTGTTATGTTGCAGTCTATAATTGGGGATCACAACCCCTTATTTATAAGAAGTGCATACCCTTTCATGAAGAGTGATGCTAGTTGATTTTTCTTTCAATTTTGTCTATCAAAAAATAGAAATAAGACTGTAAGTATCTACACAATAATTTTTACGGCAATTATGTCTATAAACATATACCTTATTTGAATTATATCACTTTAATTTGGCTACTTAAGATAATGATCCTAAACACAACTTAAACATTACATACGTGACCCAAAATTTTCTACAATCTCCCACTAGTCACATATGTAATTTTACAAATTGGATTAGTCTTTATGAGCTCAAAAATACATCTTTATAAACTTTAGACATATCCTTATCTCGTCCAATAATTATATTAATTTTTAGAACTAAAGCGGCTTTCGTTATATCAATCATAACTAAACCAATCAATTATCACTAATAGTAACACAACTAAATGACATTTGATCAATCATGGAATGTGTAACTTGAAAATCACATGAAGGTGATCTATACATGTCAGAACTGATTCTCCTTTACTTTATTGAAATCCTATAAAAAAATTAGAGTGAAATTGAATCACAAACCTTATTCTGCAGAAAAATATATTCATATTCATAAACATGTCTATATAAAGTTAACACCGAAATACAAACTTCCACTGAACCAAAGAGAAGGTGTATATAGAGTATATTGGTATCGATCTAATGGTAGCAGAGCTGTTAACTAAGGGTTTGTCGTCCAAGATTTACATTAGCTGTTTAGAAAGGATGGACATTATAGATAAGTCATTGCTTATCATTGTATGACACATTCAATGAAAGTTTAATTTTTGTAATTAAAGTTTAAGTTATCCATATTAAAGAATGTACATGTATGGTTGTAATGAGATAACTCGGTGAGTTTTCGAAATATAAATGAAGACTCAACTTAAAGTTGGTTGAATTGAGTTGGTTGTGATACATGGAAGAGATCAGGTTGCCTCCGATATTTGTGATCGTCATGATTCAACCATTTTAATTCAATTAAGGATGACGATTGGTAAGGTTCAATTAAAGTGCGCAATTAATATTATGAATCTACAAGTCATCAGATAGACCAAGTGGGAGATTGTTAGATTAATTTAATAATCTAAGTGTTCCATGTTGTGAGAAGTTACTAGTTTGAATGAGAGTATCTAATTTGATAGTGGTTGGCAATTGATGGATCAAACTAGTGAGGGTGTATTCATAACTCCTTCCCCTCTCACTTCATAGGAAGTTTCCATGATAGCGGAGAAGTTATAACTCCTCCTAAACCATTCTATAAATAGAGACACTCATGCATTGAAAAAGTCATCACATTCTTTGCTATCTCATGAATAGAAGCACAAAGTGAGAATTATAGAAACACTGGTGGCTGAGTAAAGAAAGTGTAGTGTCATATAGAGAAGGAAGGAAATTGAGTTCCTAATCATCAAGCAACACATAAAGGGAAGGTGGAAAGTTGAGAACAAAAGCAACCAGAAAGACAACCAGAAAGTGCAAAGGGAAACGTAAATGGAACCAAATACTCCTTACTTTATTCTTTTATCACATGTGAATGTCATAATATTAAGGTTCTGAATTAAGGGGTTCTTATGAACCATTAAAGACTCATAAAACTGGAAAGATAATAATAGTTTTAACCAACTCAAATACAAATGGACAAGATATATTTTCTTAAATTGATGTGCATTGGAAATAAAATATAAATAAAGTTTTCCCTTGTTTGATACTGTTGGATAAAAACTATTTACTCGTATGAGTATATTTAAGCAAGATTGAAAAGTATACTCGAAATAATTATTTTAAATAGGATTGGACTGTATATATACTGTATTTAGTGTTTTTAAAAATGTTTCATATCGACGAATAAACGGTGAACTAGTGAACCGGTCCCAAAACCAGCATGGTATAATAATTATATGGTCAAAATCGGCTAAAACCGATCATACCGGCCGGTTTTCAATTGAACCTACCGGTTATACCAACGAGTTTTTATTTAAAATTAATTTTTTAATGAAAATAAAAAATATATTGGTTTTTTATTAATATTTCAACATTAATATTAATATATTATATATATATCTAATTTCCTCGATATGCAGTTTAATTAGTGAACAACCAATTGAACCATTATACAACTAATACCCTAACCGATTTGATGACCAGTACAATATTAATAACATGGCTTCTAATGTTATATTTAAGCAAGTTTGACAATATACTCACAAGGATATATTTAAGCAAGTTTGAATAGTATACTCGTATTTCTCGGTTTTTCATCTCTCCTCTCTATTTATTATCCTTTAATCATAATAACTAATTAATTATTTTCTATTATTTTATTTTATATAGATAATAATAAATACTTTATTAATCTAATTAATTTAATAATAACTAAATAATTAAAATGTTTTAAAATTTATTTTGGTAGTGTTTAAAGGAGATGTTGCATTGTTTCTTTACTCCTAACTTGTTAAGAAGTAGTTGAGGTCATACCATGTCTACCATCATCCGCGATGGGGTACCCTTCATAAAAACATTACTTCTCAGTTCAAAACAACGTCTTTTCATTGAGTGGATAAAATATTTCATCAAGAAAACGCTATGTGTAGATAATATGGCATGTCACCCATTCTATGGTTAACAAATGTAGGTTAACAAAAGGACTGAAGTGAATTATAGTTCTAAAAAATCAGGACCAACATGATAATTTATATTTATTAAGACTAATTTGATATGTACAAAAATATGAAGGACCCAGGTTTTTATTCTTGATTTAATTAAGTCTTAATTTCCTTAAGTTTAAGACCATCTTGCCATTTGCCACTTGCCAAACTATACCCGTGAACAAATCGAAGACAAAGTACATTATTGGTAAACTCGTGCTAGCTCTATGGCGTATTATCGGCAATAAGCATCAAACCTATTAGCAGGATCAGCATACTTTGTTATTTCTCCTAAATTATCTTTTTTTTATTCATTATGTGTCTTATTCATTCAGTCCATTCTTTTACAAATGGATCTGAGTGGAATTTTTTTTTATTACAATCACAACACATGTGTTTGAATGTGTTTTTTATATTATATGATATACAAAATAAATTAAATAAGAATTTCAATGTAAAGCATTATTAGTCTAGTAGCTGGGCTGTTGAAGGAGTATCACCAATTCTATGTACAATGGCTGAGTTAGACTTGCACAATCTAACCACGAGAAACCTGATGACGCGTGATCGTGTTGTGAATGTTGGAAAAAAATCTCTAATGATAGACAATAGAATTTAATGGGGGGAAACTTTATACTTAAATATATGAATGCATAATACACACTAAAGATGATGAACAACTATCATCATATATTGCCGAGATCTTTCATATCAAACCATTAAGAAGAATATAGATAAAACTATAACTTGAGTGGAACTATACCTTAATATATTCATAGAGAATATGGTGAATGAGCTTTATATCATCCTTCATCATGTATCTATCAACTCCATGACATTTGTCCTTGTATGCAAATGCATGCTCATAGTAGAACATGTCGGTAGTTTGGCCTTCCAATTGTAGATCACCATTAGCTTTAGTTTCTCGTCTAATGGGATGAAGAGAATGACTGTGTCTTGTATTTTATGTCTCAAAGGTAGTCTACAATCAGGGACCATAATTCCTTATTTATAAAAAATGCATATCATTTCATGAAGAGTGATGCTACTTGATTTCTTATTCCAATTTTGTCTATCATAAATTAGAAATAAGACTTTAGATATCTACACAATAATTTTCATGACAATTATGTCTATAGCCATATACCTTATATGAATTAGATCACTTTAATTTGGCTACATAAAATAATGACCCTAACCACACTTAAACATTAAATGTGTGACCCAAAAATTCTTATAATCTCCCACTATTCACATATATAATTTTACAAAATGTGTTAGACTTTATGAGCTCAAAAACACGTCATTATAAACCTAAGATATATCCTTATCTCGTCTATTAATTATATTAATTAATAGAACCAAAGCGACTTTCGTGATATCAATCGTAACTAAACCAATCAATGATCACTAATGTTAATACAACTAATAAATGACATTAGATTAATCATGAAATATACAGCATGAAAATCACATGAAGGTGATCTATACATGTTAATTTTTAACTGGTCCTCATTTACTTTAGTGAGATCCCATAAATAAATTTCAGAGTGAAACTGAACCATAAACCTTATTCTGCAGAAAAATATGTATTCATATCCGTAGACATGTCCATATAAAGAGAATACTCACATACAAATTCTCATTGAATCAAAATATCCTCAACTAATATAATACTCATATGAGCAATGTACTTGTGAAAGACCTTATATGATAAACCTTTAGTGAGCAGATCTACAACTTGGAGTTTGTGTCAATATGCTCTATAGACATTTGACCACTCTGAACTGTTTCCTTAAACCGAATATAACAATGCTAACCTTTTGTCACAATATAACTTTAATGGTCTTTCAATATATTCAAATAAGCAGTCAAGTGACAATTGTATAATCATATCCCATAATTTGATGTCTCATAATAAGATATGAAAATCACTACTATAATAGATGAGCTATAAGTGTCTGCTTAGCACTTCCCGGAATAGCTCATCATCGACCTAATAGACAGATATAGGCTTACATAGATTTTCAACTGTATTGACATCTAACAAGAATAAATAACATTACATAATGATCTCAACCTTAATCATTTTATGCATGTGAGAACATAATTTTTGGTTCTTTGTAAGTACTTTATAATCTAATTGGTTGTATTCCAATTATTGGTTACTGAATTACTTAAATATATGCATTGTAACCAAATACACAATGTCCTAATGTGCACAATTTTATATATACATTAGACTCACTTAGCAAATGCATAAGGAATCTACTTTATATTTTTAGCTTTAAAATTCCTTCCTAAAAAAACATTGCACCCACATACCTAATGAATATAAGACTCATGCTATTTGAACATTCTCATTCCTCATAGTTCCCTTTATCCTTAATGGAACTTCCTTAAAATTAATGAGTTGTTCATTTCTGAAGTGCAAGATCTAGATTCATGCATTCGAGAACAAACACAATGTTCTCTCTTTAATTCTTAAAGTTAATGCAATTTAGGAAGACTCTAGAATATGTATGTGCAGACATTATAAAAGCAGAGAATTCAATAGAACAAAGAACAAACAAATTGTAATAATTCTTGTGATTAAACTCACAATTAACTTTAAACCTTAACTCTTAATGGTGGGGCACACCACGAGTTACCTAGCATAATATTAATATTCAGTCTTTGGACAAAAATATTAACTTGCAAGTGATACACTTAATGAAGTAATCAATTATTGAAAATCAATCATGTCAAACAATAAGCATTTCTTTGGACCAACTTATTACTCACATAGAAAACCGTATGGTTATCACATATTTATTACCACAAGTATATTTGTAATTTTGGCCAAATAGTAAACTGTTTTGGGTCGATCACTATTCGCATAAAATTGCAAACGTACAACTAGCTTGTTATTTCATATCAATTGGTAATGGAATTCTCATTGTAATGGTTAAACATTGATAACAATGCATGTCAATAATAAATCCTTCTTTAGGTTAATTTATCATTTACATATGCAACCTTATAATTATCACATATTTATCATCATATGTGTATATATAATCCGACTAAATAATAATTTTCCTTTAAACCTAAATATTCACATAAATACATATAAACATTTATTATTAACAACTTACACAAATAATCTCTCTTATCTGACTTCTTGTTTTTGTTGAACCCTTAACCAAAATATATCCTATTTACATTCACCATATAAGTATATATTTTTGGATAATGTAGTGTCCTGTTATACTGGAAGCCTACTGGATAGTTGGTTTCCTATTCATCACAAGTGCCCAGGGTGGAAACCAGTCTATGCTTTGTTTTGTTTTAAAAGAAATTTTCTTTTAAAATTTACAAAACAATTATCAAAACATAATGTAAGACGGCTCTGGTGGAACCACAAGCATGACCCAAATTAATACGACCAACCATAAAATATTGTAATCTTTTACAACATATACTACTTATATTTAACTCAAATGAGGCACAGTGTAGTATTAAATTGCAAACATTGGTGTAGAACACCGAACCCAATCTTTAATATGATAAATGTATATTTTGAACATCACTTAATAGTATTGCATATTATAGCCTGATGGTATAACATACCCCAGTTCGATATGAAGTGGTATCACTTCCACCAGTACACCAATCACCATAATAATTTATGACATGGTTATTGTTTATGAATAAATAACATTATTTACCTATATAGATAAATAATCATGGTAATCACATACATGAAACATGATACTAGAATGTCAAAGCATAAGATATTCAAAACAAAATGGTGTATCTTTCACGAATGTCATAAATAAAGAAGCAATTTCTTAATGAAGTAAGAAGAAAGTGCATCCAACCGGTGTTCAACCAAAGACCAGATAGATAAATACCAAGCACCCTGCCAAGGAAGGGATCCTCTCCCGTACTAGAGAGTCTAGTGTTGGATAGGATTTTGACACGTGGAAGAGGATCCTCACTAAAGAGTCCAGTACTGGATAGGATTTTGACACGTTGCAAAAAAAACTTTCTAACGGTCATAATTTTATATTATTTTAAATAAAAAATAAAAAAATAAAGTGTAAAAAATTTCAACCACATATTTTAATAATGACCTCTCCAATTACTGGACAAAGCAACTAGTCACCAACTGGTGCATTGTTTAACAATAAATATAAAATATACCAAAGGTTTTCAAAAGTAAAAGCATGCAGTTAGTGGGTATTGATTATTGAACTTCAACATGAACATCCCGAAATAGTACAACCCATGGTTAATTATTGTACTGTTTTGGCAATCACAAATTTATTTCTACTGCATCAAACATTAAACATTAAGTACCAAAACAATATACTTAAAAGATGTTCAACCGAAGACCTTTAAACTAAAACAGTAACACCCAACCACTTAATATATTCATTGTTATCAATAAATTCACTCCTGAACTTAGAACCAAACTAATTGATGAACATTCTTGAATCAAGACCAAAACTCATGCTCTAAGGAAAACGATACTAAATCAATCAAATAGAAGATGTTTTCATGATACAAAATAATGATTCTAACAAATAATTAGAACATGTTTAATCTTAACATGACATTTTTATGACATAATTTTTTTTCATAAAGACAATTCAACCATACCCTCAAAAGTATTACATGATAACATTATTTCCTAATGACATGACATGAAAGTCCCTCCGATACCACTTATTGGAAAAAAAATCTCTAATGGTAGACGATAGACTTTAATGGTGGGATACTTTATACTTAAATATATGAATGCATAATACACACTAAAAATGATGAACAACTATCATCATATATTGTCAAGATCTTTTATGTCAAACCATTAAGAAGAATATAGATAAAAATATAACTTGAGCGGAAGCATACCTTAATATATTCATAGAGAATATGGTAAATGAACTTTATATCATCTTTCATTATGTATCTATCAACTCCACGTCATTTGTCCTTGTATGCAAATGCATGCTCATAGTAAAACATGTTGATTCTTTGGCCTACCAATTGTAGACAACCATTAGCCTTAGTTTCTCCTCTAATAAGATGAAGAGAATGACTTTGTGTCTTGTATTTTATGTCTCATAAGGTAGTCTACAATTGGGGACCATAACCCCTAATTTATAAGAAGTGCATACCCTTCCATAAAGAATGATGCTACTTGATTTCTTATTCCAATTTTGTCCATTATAAAATAGAAATAAGACTTTAGGTATCTACACAATAATTTCCATGACAATTATGTCTATAACCATATATCTTATATGAATTAGATCACTTTAATTTGGCTACATAAAATAATAACCCTAACCACACTTAAACATTATGTGTGACCCAAAAATTCTTACTGTGAACACCACAAATTTAGCTATAGCTCTATTGTTATTTTTGTATTATCAAGATTATTCCCTCATATTTTTTTTGTTAACGAACTAATTTTTGTCTGAGTTGGTGGCTGCTCCTCTCAACAAATGTCACTTCTAGGAATCAAACTCTTAACCTTGAGAATCTAGTAGGTTTTACATTATTAGACCAACGTCTTCGTGGTGTAAAAGAGGAAATATGCCATAGTTTTCTTCCAAATGTACAGAAATAAGGACCCTAGCTAGCAGTACACATACAATAAAATTCAAAGAAGTCACTTTATGAGCAAAAAATACAAGCGTCGACATTAGTATAAGTTGACTTCAAATATGGCAGATTAAACAGTATTCTGTCTATCATTCTCTTCGTGAACAAACTTTGGAATGGTTTCACCATCATCGAAAACGAAGCAAGGGGAGGATCAATCCAAACGAAATGGCTATTTCCAAATTGAGACTCATAATCATATTTTGACTAATCATTTGTTTTCAGCTGAAATTTTCGATGGGAAAGGGCGTTATCAAAAGAAAATGGCAAAACCAGTGCCAAAAAGTAAAAACCAATATTAGGTTAATTTTATATATTTCAGTCAAAATATTGAATACTAGATGTTAGGCAGATTGTGAATTTGTGATCAAGATACTGTTCATTCAATATTATCTTCCATCAATAACATAGGTAGTTTCTATTTTTACATTATTATACGTACTATATCAATAAGTTATTAGAGACATTTGGTAAATAAAAATTGAAGAGACTTGTAACTTTATAAAAGAGATTATAGTGTTTCAAATGTACTTTATATAAAATTATTTGAAGTAGTTTAGGATGTAAAAGTTCAACAATTTGCTTACCAATTTTACCTTTTAAGTTTCAAAAAATTACATTAGTTATCTCAACTAAAAATATTAACAACTAATGAAACACTTTGAATGATACATAATCCAATCCACAAAAGAGAAGTTGAACCTAGGAAAGCAGACTATAAGTAAATTTTAAACATGTAGAAAAATTAAGTTCATAATCTCATCAACAAGCAACCTAGAATTTTCGAAAATTATCTTATTCCTAACAAACCATAAAGATCATACAGTAACGAACCAAATAGACATCCACTATAGCTTATTCGTGTTCTCCATCCAAGATAAGAAAGAATGAGAAGAGAAGTTAGGCTTAACATCAATGTGGATAATTAAATTAAGACCCAATTGGAGTAAAGTTTCTGTCATACCATATATGATATTTAGCATGAGAAAAACAAATGATTTGTTGATTTCTCCATCACACCACAAAGAACACACGTAGGTGAGTTTTGAGCTCCTAAGACTCCTCGACAGATGTTGAAAGACGAAGTTTTCTCTTTGTTGTGTTTTCTTTATTTGGTTAAGTAAGTGAACTCGATTTTATTCTTTGTTCATCATCTCGGCTTTGTTGAAATAAATTCCAACGCCGGTATAATAGTTTCAAGAATATTCCAGTTACAACTTACTTATAATAATCATGTGAATAAGTTATTCTTTCTTTGTCCCATCTCGGCTTCGTTAGAATAAATTCTAACACCGGTACAATGGTATCGAAGCAATCCCCTATTACATAATTATTAAGTACCTTTGAATAACATCTCGATTTTGTGGAATAAATTCCAACATCGGTTTAATGGTATTCTAATGTAAAAAAGTAATGAATAGTTAGTTGTTAGAAACAAATAAATAAATAAATAAAGAACACAAGAATAATAAAGTTAAGTGACCTTTATTTATTTACTCCCTTTCGTGTTCCTTTTATTAACAAACCAAACTTCTTCCTTAAGGAAGGTTGGTATTAAAGAATAAATAAATGGTGGAATGTAAATAACAATAAATAAAAGTTAGTAAGTTAGTTTCATCACTTTTGTATATTAAAAGGTGTTTCAACAAATAAATTTATTGATAACATTTTACAATTTTACAATTTACACATCTTTCAAGATTCAATTGCAGTATAGTATAGGGTTATGTCGAACCACAATAAATTGCCTAACAGAATGAATCATATGAATATATCAATGCACAAATAAGAGGAAACATATTTTGGTTGTTTTTTATTTGATTTGATATGCACATAAACACTTAACAAGAAACATAAGCTAAGTATTAACAAATTCTTGAGGAGATAAGATCATTTTGAATGATGAAAGTATTTCTCAACTTCTTATGCATTGAACTACTTAGGCAAGTTCTTATGTTTTACTTTGATTAACTCCAAACACCAAGGTCTGAAATCCTCCTTTTAGTGTATGTCCTAAAATGGTAGAACGATGATCACTTATATTCACTACTAAACAATATTACTTCCACAAAGAGACTAGGTTGTCACACCCTAATCTTGGCTACTCTAATATTGAAGTAGTAATGAATATAAGATCTTAAGAAAAGTATGCTTAACTTGACAAATAAACTAAGTAGTACAACTACTTCTTAGTT
>NC_032014.1:15228037-15284030 GCF_001865875.1 Lupinus angustifolius | reverse complement strand
ACTTCTCAAACAAATAAAATTAACCAAAGCACCAACTTGAATGATTAAAATTCAAATTTAGAATAAAAGAAGAAGAAGAAATACATAATCAACTTTCAAATGAAATTGTTAGGAGCATGAGCCATCCATTCAAGGATTGGATGCTTTAAGTTCCAAATGAGATTACAAAATGGATTTTTGCATCTCATTTGCCTTCTCCTTTCTCCTCTTGAATTATAAACTAAAAACTATAAAAATTACTTATAGAAGCTTCTATGAACCCAGCTTTCAAACTAAGAAATAAGAAGAGAGAATTGTGTTTTTTCTTTTGGGAAGAAGTCCTCTTGAATGAAAGAAATGCCTTCCTATTTATAGAGTTTTCCCTGCCACCGATGAGCTGCTTCTTTGCACCGCTCAGCAGCTGACCAAACCCTTCAATATGGGTTTGGTCACTTGGTCAAGTAGCTTGGTCACCTCCTTAAGCTTGACTCACCAAGGCTACTTGTGAGTTATGGGACCAGCTATGGTGAGCTACTCCTGAAAAGCCTGTGGTGGGCTACTTGAAGTGAGGTCATGCATGACTTCATGGTTTCTTGATGGCTAAGTTAACTCTGGGTGCACCCGTGGAGCACACATGTGGCACCGCTGAGCTGCCTGCTTGAGCAGCTTTGACCGTGGTGACTGAGATGTGGCTTGGTGCTGGCTGACTAGTGTATGGTTCACCACTGAGCACACATGTGGCACCGCTAAGCTGCCTGCTTGAGCAGCTTGTGCGTGTGCCAGGCTTGTGTCTGACCATGCCAAACTTGTGTTCTGACCATGTTAGGCTTTGTCTGGTGCTAGGCTGAGCAGTCAAGCAGGTCCGCTAAGATGCCTGCTTGAGAAACTTGGTCTGTGCAAGGTTGGTTTGACTGAGTCAGGTTGGGTCTGACCGTGCCAGGCTGGTGCCCATGTCAACTCAGTGTAGCTTGGTCCACGCTAAGCTTCCTGCTTGAGCACCTTGAGTTTGACTTTTTTTCTTGTTGGACCGTGAGTCTTTATTCTCTTTTCTTTTTATTTCTAAATCCTACAAAACACATTAAAGAGAAATATAAACACAAATATACAAGATTGTGATATTTTTATCCAAAAAGTATTGTTTTTAAGTTGGATTTTTCTCAATTATGCTTAAGATAAGTGCCATAAAAGTGTATGAATTTAGGTATGTTTGGCACTTATTAGCAGACAAGATTCACTTTTGTTAGGACATCACCGAATGAAACTTTCTACACTAGGCACCTTATCTTCGGTGGGACATTGTAAGCCCATAATCTTTTAAAGAAACTGTTATCACAAGTGATATCCTCCTTTTACAACACCTGATAAGCATTGTGGATAGAATAATTACCACCTTTATCATGAATCCAAATCCTCCTATTAGGGGCGTCTTGAGCAAGTCAAACTATTCCAAAGATTTTTGGAAGATCTTCATACTTCTCTTCTTCCCAAAGAAACAATCTCCTACGCTATATAAGATTCCAAGACCAGATTTCATTTCTCCATACTCCCAAGGAATTAACTATTACATCATTATTTAGAGCCACCTAAACTAAAAGCCCTATTACTATTGTAATATATAAATTATTTTCATATTAATTTTTTTGTGATATATAAATTAGTGTTGCATTTGATTGTTTCCCGAGGGTATAAGTTATTTCCATAATATTTTTTTTAATGATGTATCAGCCAAAAAAACTTATGCAATTTAATTGCATTTTTATAACTAAATATTGAAATCAGCCAAAAAATTATTAAAATAAAAGAATAAATAAAATATTGTATGACAAATTATAGATACGTACTAAAATAAAGGATTGAATATTTTGAACTTAAATTATCTTTATATTTAATTGCTCCAACATAATTACATAATTAATAAATAACTAAATAAATAATAAATAAATATTGTGTGTACTTTTTAGTTATTTTTAAATTTCATCTTATTACCAAACTAGTTTTATCAAATACTTCTAATTTAATAAACTATTTATACAACTGTAAGTTTGCAATTACTCTCACAACTAGAAATTATAAATATTAAGTTACGAGTTACAAGCTTACCACTATAGACTAATACTGTCTAACATGTCTAAAAATGCAAGGAAGCTACACAAAATAATAATTTTGTAAGATGGAATAGACTATACAAGATTGTAGGTGTCACTAATTTTTGTGAATGATGAATAATGTAAATTAAATCAGTCAAGATGAAGTTCAATGTTATTAGTGCTAACCTAGCTTGTGGCAAGTGATATTATTTTTTTGGGTGCATTGGAAATCAAAGGACAAAAGAGAAAAAACTAAATCACATGAGAGAGATCCTATACAAGATAAGGCTGGCAGCCATATGGAGCATTATACCAGATCCTGAAGTTATCCAATGAATGAGAGCCGAGCCTCGTGTGGCAAGTGATAATATGTAAGATTGTGTAACACATATGGTTTTGATTAGTGAATTTTTATCATTAATGCACATATTAATAAACTCCTATTATATAATTGTAAGTGTAGTATTTGTATGAGCTTTTGGTTTTAATGAGAAATTCTGCTACTGGATCAAGGTCATTCTCCACTCTACTAGGCTTTCTATCAATGTTAATGCCTCTAGTACTGGTTTTTTCAAGTGTAGTAGAGGAGTAAGATAGGGAGATCCCCTTTCTTCTCTTCTCTTTTGTATTGCTGAGGATGTCCTTAGCAGGGGTATAACTAAGCTTGTGAATGAAGAAAAGCCAAGTACAATATCTGGCCTTAAAAATATACACACTACAAGTCATGTTTTGTATGGTGATGACATTCTCATTTTCTACAAAGGGGTTAAAAGGGAATTGCTACGTCTAAAGCAGTTGGTCTTGGATTATGCTCAAGCCTCTAGTCAGCAAATTAACATTAGCAAATGCAAGTTTTATGCTGGAAATGCCTCTCCTAGAAAGGAAGCCTCTATTGCTTCATACTTGGGTTTCTCTGCTGACAATCTGCCTTTTAATTACCTGGGTGTACCCTTGTTCAAAGGGAAGCCAAAGAGGATTCATCTTCAGCCTATTGCTAATAAGATCCTGAAAACGATGTCTTCTTGGGATCCTCTCTATCAATTATGGGTAGAGTTGAGCTAGTAAAATCTATAAGACACAACATGCTTGTCTACAATTTTGACATTTATAAATGGCCCAACTATCTGCTGAGTTTAGTGGATAAAGGAATCAGAAACTTTATCTGGACTGGTGATACAGAGAAGAGAAAGATTGTTATTATGGCTTGGGATATGAGAACTTCAACTCAGGAGTGTGCCATCTTTTTTAGGGACAGATTTGGGAGCAATTACTCCCTTCCAATCAAATACATCAAATCATCAATTTGGTCTAGAATTAGGGAAAATTGGCAGGCTTTTAATTTAAACCCCATCTGGTTAGTGGGAAATGGAGAGCAAATCAATTTCTGGAGGGACAACTGGATAGGTGAGCCACTGGTAGACTTGATGAGTATTCCTCAGGACTTGCGTCCATCCATTTTATCTTCTATGGCCTACTTCAGGCAGGATTCAAAGTGGACTATTCCTTGATTTATGGAAAGGCTTTTCCCTCAGATCATTGGGAAGATTGCAAACACAAAAACAACAGGTAACTTGGACAGGTTAATGTGGCAAAAGACTAATGATGGTGCTTTATCCCTTAAAGCTATCTACAATGATGTCATGCATTATCCAATTCAGTTAAGTTGGTGCAAGTTTATTTGGTCTTCAGCTATTCCCCCCTTCAAAGTCATTCATCACTTGGAGAATTGTGCATAAGAAGATGCCAACTGATGATAATCTAATAAAAAGGGGTTGTGCCATGACCTCTATTTGCAACCTGTGCAAAGCCAATAGTGAAGAGGAGGACCATTTATTTATGCATTGCAACTATGCCTCTAAACTTTGGCAATGGGTTACAAATGCTCTCTTTATTCAGTTGAACACCACTACAGTTCAAAGCCTCATTAGGGATTGCTCTCAACATAAAAATCATCAGGTAAAGGAGGTCCTGATAGCTTGTGCAATTAATACCTTAAGCACAATATGGTTCTATAGAAGCCAGAATAGGTTTGAGGGGGTCAATGTTCCTATTTCCCATGCAATCACGAAGATCATAAGAGAAACCTCATTAGCTGGTAACTCCTCCCCTTCCTCTGCAACTCCTTTTGTTGCTAATTTGATAATTCTTAAGAGCTTCAACACATCTATCAAGCTAAATCTAGCTCCTATGATCACTGAAGTTATCTGGTTCCCTCCAAAGGTGGGTTGGATCAAAGTGAACACTGATGAAGCGGCTCATGGGTCACCTAGTCACTCAAGGGGAGGGAACATCGTTAGGGATTATAACAGAGTTTATATCTCTACTTTTGCCAACTACTTAAGCACTCAGAATGCTCTTTTTGTTGAGTTCCATGCAGCAATGCATGCTTTGCTATTGCTTCTAAGAGAGGTTGGCAAAACTTATGGATTGAACTAGACTCAATGCTGCTTTTGGATATTTTTAGTGGTAAATCTCAACCTCCATGAAAACTTCTCAATGATTGGATAATGTGCAAGACTAAACTTGCAGCAATGAACTATATAATTTCCCATATCTTTAGGGAGGGTAACAATTGTGCTGATAAATTGGTCTCTTCAAATTTTTTCATGTTATTTTAAATCCTTCGATGTTTTAGAAACTAGGTATATATTTATACTTTGGTTTTCAATGCAGATTAAATGCAATTATTTTAGTTAAATTATATTAAAAGTTTTCATCACTATTTCTTAAATTATGTGCATAACCTTAAACATAGAAGATGTGAAACAAATGAAGTAATTTTAACAATAGTATTTTGTATGAGGGTAATTTTCTCATGTTTTCAGTTTGACATGTGTCATACTCAGTAATTAATGAAAAAACTTTGAATTCTATAATTGATTATTTTGTCAATAAATTTTTTTATTGATTGAAATGAAATCCTACCCACTCAATATATATATGGTCATTCCCGTACTATAATAGTTTTAAATAATAATGTCTCATAAATTTAAATTCTAAGTATGCAAATAGCAACATATAACTATTTGCTTCTACTATAACTTGGTAATATCTATACTATATATAAAGGGAAAATATTGTGTAACTTCCACCATGATGTAATTTCTACTTCCTATTATGCCCTTAACATTATTTAATTTTCATAAAAAATCATATAATCCTAAGTCAACAAAGTCAAAGAAGGGTGGTGAAAACATGGCTCCATGTGACGAAAAGTTGAGAATCCTAAGTTGACTGCATCTTCTTCTTCTCCATTCTTTTAGCATCATCATGGCATCTTTGCAAAATGTTATCCCATAGCACTTTTTACTAGATTCTGATCTTCCTCCAAGAATCGTGGAATCAGAAAAGGCACCCACATCACCACTCAAAAAATCTTTTGTTCAAGCTCTTAGGAGCACTCGTGATTTTTCAACTTCACAATTAGCTCAACCATGTATCAAAGGTGATTCTATTGCCATTAAGATCCTAGAAGCAGATTATCAGGAAGGGATTCAAAGATGTAAAACTCACCTCCATGGTAGGTTGATAATGTCCAAAGGAGACATTCCTCTAAAGTTTACAGATCTAAAAGCTCAAGTGGTGGCATTATGGAATATGTTTGGAAAATGGTCTATGATCTCGCTAGGAAAAGGGTTCTATGAGTTCTCCTTTTCTTCTCTAGAAGATATGAGAACAATTTGCACCATTGGTTCATGGAACTTGAAGCACGGTTTCCTAAGAATGTTTCTTTGGACCCCTGATTTTAATCCTTCGTTCCAAAAACTATCACATACTCAATGTTGGGTGAAGATTCATAGCATTCCATAGCAGGAGGGATAGGGACCCCAATATCCTTAGATGAAGCAACTCACAATATAACATTTGGTCACTTTGCCAAGGTCTTAGTTAAGCTCAACCTCAAAAGCAATCTCCTTGACCAGATCTTGGTTGAAAGAGATAGTTTTTCCTTCTTTGTGTCTATTGAGTATGAGAACCTACCAGCTTTTTGTCATCATTGTCAAGCTATTGGACATACTAAGATTCAGTGTAGAAATAACATCAATGCTACAGCTGACATGCCTCACATGGATAAGAGTGAGCTGGAAATAAAAATTATAGATTTAGTCATTGACCTTGAGGTTGAAAGAAATGGCAACTTGGTGGATATGCAAAGACTTGACTCTCCCATTAATATGAATCAAACTCCTCAAATGGTTGCTAATTCATTAGGGTCTAGTGAAGGGATCCTTAGATCAGTTGAGGAGCCAGAGGTTGATCCTAGTGAAAATGCAATAGTTAAAGAAACTGCAGAAATAACTAACCATGTTGCAGCCAATGACATGAGAATAATTGGAAAACTCTTGGATGATGGTGAGGAATGCTCAGAGGAGAAGAATTTCACAAATGTCCTTTGCAAGTCTAAGAAAATGAGGCTAAAAAGGAAAAGCAATGCTGAAAAAATTCACTATACTCGTAGGGGTGGTTACTTGTCAACTAACCAATGAAAGTCTTGTGCTGGAATTCTAGGGGTTTTGGTAATCCCAAAACTAGGCTTGTTTTGAAAAACATTTGCATTACTAACAAACCAGATTTGGTTTTTCTTGTTGAACCAATGATCCAAATTGATATGGTTGAGTTAAATATTTGGAAATCTATTAATCTTAAGGTCTTTGTAGTTAATGAGAGGCCTGACTTGATCCCTTCTCGTTGGGGACTTTGTAATTCGGATATGGATCCTACAATTATAAGGCCTAGTACCCAACACTTTTATGTTTCAGTGATGAAGGATAACATGATTTTCTACCTGGGTGTGGTTTATGCTAATACTAATTATGCAACTAGAAGAAGTCTTTGGATTGATCTCCATGAGGATATTTTAAATCAACATGGCCATTGGTGTCTGATTGGAGACTTTAATGTAGTTATGCGAGCTTATGAATGTAGAGGTTCCTCCCATCCTAATAGAATTGCTTGTAATGAGTTCAAGAAATTCTTTGATGATAATTTTTTATCAATATTCCATCTATTGGTTCCTATTTCAGATGGACTAATGGAAGATTAGGGGCTGCAACTACAGAGAGAAGACTGGATAGAGCTGTATGCAATGAAGACTGGATCAATCTATGGAATCAGGTGTCTTGTTGTACTCTTTCTAGGCTGGCTTTTGATCATCACCCTCTGTTGATGAATCTTTATGTTGCTTGTTCCCTTAGGCCTTCTCCTTTTAGGTTCCACAATGTGGCTTCAAAATGATGATTGCAGAAGACTAGTTAGTCACATTTGGCACTCTAGAGTTTTTGGTTGTCCAATGTATGTCCTAGCTCAAAAGCTCAGAATCCTCAAGAAGGACATTAGATATTGGAACACAATTGTGTTTGGAAACATCCATCACAATGTTACTTTGGCGAAGAATAATGTTGAGGCCATTCAAAATTGCATAAGAGATTCTGGTCCCTCTCATGATCTTTATCAACAGGAGGACCTAGCCCAATTTGAGCTTTTAAAAGATATGCTCATTGAGGAGATATTTTGGAAGGAAAAGGCTAGAATTAATTGGTACAACCATGGTGACAGGAACACTGCCTACTTTCACAAAATTGTTAAGATCAAGCATGTAACCAAAGCAATGTCTATTCTTAAGTCTAGAGAGGATTTGATCACTAATCAAGATGCTATAGCCTCTCATGTCCTAGATTATTACACTAGCCTCTTTGCTTCACCTAATTTGGTTAGTTCTAACAATCTGATTCAAGAAGTCATCCATTATCTAGTCACTAAGGCTAATAATTTGATGATCTCTAGTATTCCTTCTGATGTGGAAATAAAGGGTGCAATTTTTGACATGAATGAGGATAGTGCCTCTAGTCCTGATGGTTTTGGAGGTTCATTCTACAAAAATTTCTAGGATATCATGAGCCTGGATGTCTGCAATTCATAGAGGCAATTCTTTTAGCAAACCTGGTTGATGCCTAACTTGAATTCCACTAATGTGATCCTCATTCCTAAAGTGTAGGGTGCTGAATGAATTGAGGATTATAGGCCCATTACTCTTGCTAATTTTAAATCAAAATAATTACCAAAGTCCTAGCTGTGAGACTCTCTATTGTGGCTCCTAAGATAATTTCTTCTTCTTAAAGGGGATTCATCAAAGGAAGAAGCATTCAAGATCGTATTTGTATTGCCTCTGAAGTAGTGAACATGCTAGATCACAAGACCTTTTGGGGAAATTTAGCCATCAAGCTTAATATTAAAAAGGCTTTTAATACTCTTGAGTGGAGCTTCCTTCTGCAAACTCTTCAAGCTTATGGTTTTAACCAAACATTCATAACTTGGATATCTCTAATCCTTCCTCCTGTCAAACTCTCAATAAAAGTGAATGGTAGCAATGTTGGTTTCTCCTATTATATTTTGCTTAGCTGAGGAGGTGCTCAACATAGGAATCACTAAACTAGTCATGGATAATAAGCTCTCCACCATCACTAGCCCTAATAACTTGCACTCTCCCACTCATGTTTTGTATGCTGACGACATCCTAATCTTCTGTAAAGGTATTAAAAGAAATCTTAATTGTCTCAAAAAGCTTGTGATGGAATATGCCATGGCTTCTGGTCAGCAAGTCAATATCAACAAAAACATGTTTTATACTAGTAGTAACAATCATAGAAGAATTGTCTCCATCTCATCTACTTTGGGTTTTGTGAAAGGGAATCTTTCTTTCAACTATCTTGGTATTCCTTTATTTAAAGGCAAGCCTAAAAAGATTCATTTACAACCTATAACATATAGTATTATTAATAAGATGTCAAATTGGAAAAGTGCATCCTTATCCTTAATGGGCAGAGTTGATATAACACTGTGTTTTTTCGAGCACGTTAAATTAAGTAATTATTTGTTAATGAAATAATTATAGAAATTAATCAGTGATGTTTTAGGGTAAACCTGAGTTGAGTTTTAGTCCTTTATTATAACATTTTTGCTTTCCCTATTTTTTCAAGATTTTTGGAGAATAAAAGTTTCTAAGACGATTTCGAGTCGTTTTATCGAGTTTTTGCACATTTTTTGAGTTCTGTAACTCGGAATCAAATTCTGATTTCGCAGTTGGTTTTGATATATTATTTCCAGTCAAAATAGATACCAAGTTTGTATGTAACTCATCTCTAGGTATTTTCACCTCGAAATTCAAGGTTCGGCGTTTTGGGCAAAAAACCTAAATCGGTAGATCGTATATTTCCGGAAGAAGTTACCCGGTAATACTCGGGAAAGACTTCAATTAAGAAATCACATCGCATCAATCAAGTCGGAGTATTAATCACATGATGAGTCAATGGCTTGTCAAACAAGCAAAGTCAAAGTTTCCATAATCCCCTATATCACTCACCAAATCTCCTAACTCCACCATCATTAGACACATCACCTAAGCTAGCTTAAAGCTAGATTGCCTCTCATTAATTTTCAGATTTGAGAGAGGGTGAGGCTCTCCTATAAATACCTCACCCCATCCTCTCATTTTTACACTAATTCTCCTAAAGAAAGTTAAGGTATTTTTTCTCGTTTTCTCTTCTCCATTTTTCTCCACATACACCATGAGAAAATCATAATCTCTTAGTATGTTACTCATGGAGTTTAATTTATGTTTGTTTTCTTTAAATATTTTGTAAGTCATGACTAAAGGGGATGATAATGAAATCATATGAACCTTTGTGTAGTTTTTGACTTATGTAAAACTTAAAATTTCTTCCTTGTTCTTAGATGGAAAAACTATATCTTTGGACAAGGTTAGATGAGTTTATTTGCTTTAGAAATATTAGAAATTATTGTTAGTATTTGAATGTGTTTAAAGGTGATGATTTGAACATCAAAGGAACCTTTATTGTGTTTAAGAAAAGTTTAATTCTATTCTTGAGAGTTCAAAATGTTTATGAGTTTTTGTTGAAAATTTTAATTTTTAAAAGGCATTATGTGTAAAAGGTTGTTTAGCATATGTTATTCTTTAATTTCCAAGTTAAATTAATGATTTATTAAAGTCTTGACTTCATAAACTTAAAGTGTCATAAATTTTTGGATAGTAAAGTAGTAAAAGTGTTAACTTATGATTTATAGTTCATGACTATGAAATCAACATCTATTAACCCTAGAGTGTTATGCAGTCTTTGATAGAAAAATGATTTAAAAGTGTTGATCTTAGTTAAGTTAGCTTACTTTAAAGTGGTAAGACTGACTTAAATAGTCTTGATTTAAAAGTATTGATTTTGTTTAAGTTGGCTTACTTTAAAATGGTAAGTCTAGCTTAATAATCTTACTTAAAAAGGTTAATCTTAATAAAAATGTTTTACTTGCAAAAGATAAGTTTTATGAATAATTATCATTACCGGAAAAATGTAATGAAGTGGAAATATATGTCTAAGGAAAGACTCGGTATTTAAGTGTGCCTTTACGACCGACCTCTCTTTCCTGGGCACTAACCTGGTGTATATCCACAGATTATGACATAATTCCGTTATAAGTTTTGTTAAAACTTTACTTTAGAAAGTATCGTTGTGTTGTAAGACTTTCGATGATAAATGATGATTCAAGATATACATAACCTTGAGATCGAAAGTTTTATTTTCGCGTAAAATATTATTTCGTAAGAATAAAAATTATCAAAGTGACCTAATTAGCATTATTTTGATTTTGGCGTGATGAAGAATTCGAGAAGAGACCCAACGAATTAAGCTCACCTGAAATCGAGGAAACAATATGTATGACACAATCAGGTGAAAGAGAAAATATCGTGACACAGTGGTGTTCGAATATGCTTTAGGACCTTCAAACTCCCTCACAAGTTTGGAGTTATCTTAGATATTAAGAAAGCTTGTACTTAATCAATTGTCTGTTTTGTTTGGATTAAGTACAACAATATTTCTTATGCCGAATTATGTTAGGTTATATTTATGTATGAAGATACCATGATTATTCCTGTTTAAGATTGCTAGAATAACTGTTATAAGAATTATATGTCTGAGATAATTATTAAACTCAAGGCTTAAAAACATGTGTTATAAATGAGAAAAATTTTCATGGAGAAAAAAATTTAACTAAGTTTCAGGCTTTTCTCGGTTGAGCGAGACAGCTCTCGCTTGAGCGAGAAGTGTCCAAAGAAAATGGGTTTTCTCGCAAAGGCGAGACAGCTCTCACCTGAGCTGAAATATGCACAAAGAACTGGCTGTTTTCTTGCTTAAGCGAGACAATACAGCTCTTGCTTGAGCGAGAGGGCTCCATACAGACAAGACTTCTTAAGTCATTTGAATGATAACTCTTACATGTGCGAGAGTCTAATGACATTTTTGCCATCAAGAAAACACCTTTATTGGAGATAATGTTATTTCAATAAGTAAATGTTATAAAGATGAATAATTATATGAAGTTCTTGGAAATGGTACAAAGAAGAGTTGCCATATCTAAAGTGATGTATGTAAAAAAATTTATGGTTAAGGACGAGGCCCGCAAGTGTTATATTATGCCCACGCAGCAAGATCGTCTGACTGTAAGAGGCTTGGCTTGAGAGCCATCCAGGGTGATCCAGCAATGGTTTGTAGTGGTGCTGAGAAGTATTATATGCCCATGCAGCGAGATCGACTGGTCGTAAGAGGCTTTACTTGAGAGTCGTCCAGGGTGATTCAACGATGGTTTGTAGTGGTCCTGAGGTTTATTCTCTGTGGTAAATGTTAAGGTTGGATCCCACTAGAAGCATTCCCGATGGGAGATGTCTTAGGATGGGTAGATCATTATAAAAGATGGATTAAAAGATTTAATTTGCTAACTCCGGTTAGTGTGCATATTCATTGTGAATAATGAAGTAGTGGAGATAAAATTTACGGGAGACAAATGAGCCCCGAGATGTTGAGAGGGACGGTGATGGCGGTGATTCGTCAGTAAAGTCATGAGGGAGAGTCTAGGTGAGACTAGTCTTGTGTATTCCTGGATGAGGTATTCTGTTGGATCGGACAGTGCTCATAGCGCAAACTAGACGATCTCTGACACCCCTCTTTGCAATCAGGATTGATGAGAGGGATGCAATTTGTCAGCAAAGTCATGAGGGAGAGTCTAGGTGAGACTAGTATTGTGTATTCCTGGATGAGGTATTCTGTTGGATTAGATAGTGCTCATAGCGCAAACTAGACGATCTCTGACACCCCTCTTTGCCTCAAGATGCAATTTGTGCAAGAGCAATGCTGAAACATAAGATCATCTATTCTTTCACTGCTCAGTTGTGAAAATGATTTGGAATTGGTTCACTGCCTCCTTCTCAATTCAACTCAAAACTTCCTCTATTCATTATATTATTAAGGACTGTGCTGCTATTAAAGGGAGTCAACTTAGAGAAGTGAGTTTAACTTGTGTAGTTTATACCATCAATACCATCTAGTACTGCAGGAACCAGAATATATTTGAAGACAAACTCATAACTACAAGGCAAGTCATCTCTAGAATTAAAAGGGAAACATCTTTCTCTAGTTCATATGCCTCTACTGTTGTGGCTTCTGGTGGTTTACTAGAATTCCAATCTCTCAGGTATTTCAATATACCTTATTCTTAGCAAGGCTCCTAGATTCATTGAAGTTTTGTGGAAGCCTCCTCAATGGAACTGGATAAAAGACAATACTGATGGAGCAGCCCATGGTCATCCTGGTCCAGCTGGTGGGGGAGGTATCTTTAGAGACTCAACTGTCGGTGTCATCTATGCTTTTGCTAAATTTTCTAAATGTACAACATTCTATATATGGTGAGCTTTATTCAACAATCAGAGCAGTGGACATAGCTTTTCAGAAGGGTTGGATAAACCTTTGGATAGAAAGCGACTCTATGCTTGTCTTGGACATTTTCAGTGGCAAATCCAATGCTCCTGCAAAGCTTTTCAATGAATGGACAATATGTAAAACTCAGCTATCTTGTATGAACTTCAACATATCTCACATATTTAGAGAGTGAAATGGTTGCACGGATAAATTGGCTTCATTCGGAATCAACTCCCAAACAAGCTCTACTTGGACCACTACTCATTCTTTCATCTTAGAGGAGTTTAATAGGAATAGGCATGATCTTCCGAATTATCAATTTCAGAACTTGTAACTTCATTGTTACTTTCTTCTTATAACACCTTTTCATCAATATACTTTGGTGCTCTTGCACCTTGCATAAAATAAACCAATGCTATTAGTATTGAGACTCCTGAAATGGTGAAACTGAAGTTGCAATAATAGTTATGGAGTACGATAAAAAATAATGAAGAGAAAGCATACATATGTGATGTCCAAGTGGGATTCAAGGTATCTTACAAGCCCAAATACTAACTTTGATTCTAATGGTGAGGATTAAGAGTTTAAGAAACAATGTGTAGGAGATTGTGACTTCGGGTTTCACTTATAACAAATTACAACAACAAAAAAGTTATAAAGTTATGTGATGGTTAGAATGAAGAATTGGAAGGGTGAAGGTTGAGAGTTCACATCTCACCTACAACAATTACTAACATACTTCCCATTAAAAAAACTAACTTTAATTTTTTTATTCTTGGAACCTTCATGATAGAGTAATGACACATCCGAAACATATTATTCACTCCCCTAGAAATACCTTTGGTTAAAAAAACATCTTTCACCGAGAGAGAAATGGAATATTGCAATATATGTGAAGAAAACAAAAGGACAGTGCAATGGAAATCTGTGAAACTGCACTAGTTTCAGAACCCAAACTGGCCGATTCACGGAACTGAGCTATAGTCACGGGAAGTCACTCTCGAAATCAGAAAACCCTAACAAAACAACAAAAGTTCCAATTTATATCGTTGCCACTCTCACTGAGAAGTCTTGATGGATCTTCTACATGCTGCCATGTACAATTTACTTAACTTGAACATTTTATTAATTCTAGCTTGTTTAATGAAAAGTTAAAGGTTAAAGCCTTTAAACTAAGATTGGACCGTCATGGCCTCACGGATTTCTTGTTTATAAAGAACTAAGGAGCTATATATATTGCACTATACCATAGCGGCAAAGCCAATATAGAAAACTAATAATAACAAGACTTTAGTTTTTAGCTAAGTAATTTAGAGACCCATATCCATATGATGTTTTCAAAATCAAAAGCTGAAGCTTCGTTCTTCATCTTGATGATTTTCATGTTGAATGCTATGCCACCAATAACTCATGCTTGTGGCCCTTGCACTCAGCCACATCCACCCTACCACCGACCCGGCCATCCGAAACACCCGCCCCATCACGGTGGCGGGCACCCAAAAGTCTCTCCTCCTCAGCCGCCAGTCGTTGTCCCTCCAATCATTATCACACCTCCAATTCTACCACCTCCAGTCATATACCCTCCACCATCCTCACCATACTACCCGCCGCCGCATCAATATCAACCAACTTGCCCAATTGATGCCCTAAAGCTAGGGCTTTGTTTGGATGTTCTTGGAGGGTTGGTTAATATTGGAATAGGGAACCCAGTTGAGAATGTTTGTTGCCCTGTGATACAAGGGTTGCTTGATCTTGAAGCTGCAATTTGTCTTTGCACTATTATTAGGGCTAAGCTTCTCAACCTTAATATATTCATCCCTCTTGCACTTCAAGTCCTAATCACTTGTGGGAAGACTCCTCCTCCTGGTTTTGTTTGTCCACCTCTCTAATTAAGCTACCATTGCATGGAGAAATTATTGTCTCATCCAGTACTAATGGTTTCAACTACATCCAATTCATTGGTATGCATTATTAAGTAAAAATATCATGACATCATTCAAAATCAATGGGTTGGATTTGTTTCAACCATTGCTTCTGGACTTGACAATATAGAATCCACTGCGTGCACTTAAGGTTTAATAGTTCATATATATAAATACTTTATCTACGTTAGTTGTATAGTGGATAATAAGTAGTGAATACTTTTTACATTTGTAACGTGTTTCTCTCCTGTATTAAGGTTTAAGCGTAGGGTTGATGTAACTCTCATCTAGCTGTAGAATATAAATATATGCGTTTAAATTTCAAGTGTTGCACAGGAATAAACGTAAGAATATAAATAACTGTAAGCTCTGCTGTCTCTCATATATTATATGATGCCTTTTGTTTTTATTTTATAGTTCACTATGTATCGATAAATACTTCATATATGTCGATCCACAATTTTATTTTATTCAATTAAATATTCAACTTTTACATATTTTATTTTGTATAATTATAATGTTTTTTTGTATTTAATGTATTTTATACTATATTTTTATTAGATATATTTAAAATTATAATTTTATTTATTAGAATGTCCAATTTAAAATGTGGCAATAACATCAATTTGAAATCGATGTGTTAATAGTGATAATGTAGGATTATATAATTTCTTGTAGAGATAAAAAACTGTTAAGGATAAAATAGGAAAATAGAAAATACATAATAATAGTTACATCATGTTTTGGCTTTATATATGGTATAGATAGATATAATTGTGAAAGAAATACATTGATCCACTAATGAAAAATATTATTGCATCAAATTGCATCTCGCAACCGAGATCCCAACCTTAAAATTTCAATTTTTTTTTTCATTTTTTATATTCAACTATTCTGATAAATAATTTGCTACAATCGGATGGTCATGATAGAATAAAAATATGGTCGGATAAAGAGCATGATAAGAGTATGATAGAACATGAGTATGAGAAACTCTTATCATATTCAATATTTGGTCTACATTTGATAATGACAACAATGATATAGTTTTGATGATTGCGGTAATGTAATGATAGTGTCAATGGTGTTCAGATTTAGAGTATGAATTAGGGAAAACTACAAATATCATATTTTCTCGTTTTTAACCCTACTGCACATGGCATAGAAAATATTATAGGTGAATAAGCCAACATAATATTTTTATCTTATCTTAGTCGTTCACCAAATTCTAGATTACATCAGGTTACAATACTCTATCTTATCCCATCTCTCTTATGCTCTCCCTCAAACCAGCCCTTAATTCTCTCATATTTATGTTTCTAACTTCCCTCATGTTCTTGCAAATTTCTTAATCAAAATCCTAACAACTAACATACTAACAATTGTCGATTAAAAAAAAATCATTTTCTAAACACTTTTACTGATATTTACAATTTGAATTTCATAACTTCTCTTATATAATAAATCAAATTATCTCAAACTTTCATTTACTTTTTATCTTTATCTCTCACTCATCTCAAAAAACCTATTTATAAAACAAATGACAGGACATCTAAAAGTTATCACATATTGATTATGAAAATAACATTATTGTTTTTCAAACAAAATTTTAAACTAAAGGTGCAACCACACCCCATAAATATGTATTAATATAACAGGATTACAAGATGGTCATTACAAGTTTCTAAACCTATAATTAGAGAGAAGCAGTCTGTTTCTAGTGAAGTCATTAACTAGAAAATGTGGCAATTCATTCCACCAAGTGAAAACCTTTGATGTAATACCAAAGTTTGCAAGCTTGTCTGTACAAGAGTTACCTTATCTAAAGATATGAGATATATATAAAAGCTCATTGAGTTCAAAAAATTCTTGCATCTTATGAACCTGTTAACCAGCTACCAAGGAGCTTTAATTTTGCACAGAAAGATATCCACAACCAAAGAAGAGTCACATTCAAGCCAAATAGAATCCCAACCCTTCTTGTTAGCAATCTCAATTTCCAGCATGGCTGAGTTTCACTCAGCAAACAGTGCGTCTTGGATGTCAAGAAAAGAAGCAAAACAACCCACGAAATCACCTATATGGTCCCTCAAAATTGCACCACCTCCAGCAAGCTCGGGAGCACCACGAGCGACACCATCAGAGTTAACTTTTATGAAACCAATTCTAGAAGGAAGCCACATAACGTCATAAATAATAGGAGCCTTCCTATAGTTGATTGGCACCTTTAATAGATTAATTATATTGAAGTCATGAATGGAGTTGGTTGCACATGCTAAAGAGTTATTGCCTGACATAGAGATGTATAACTTTATTCTTGTAATAGCTTGTATTGTATTCATGTTTTGGTCATGGAATCTACTTTGGTTTCTGCATAACCATATTGTGTTAACTGTGTAAATAATTACAGCCACCAAAGTTTGCTTTACCTGGTCACTCCAGTTGCTATTACAAGCTGACATGATTGTAAGCAAAGAGGAAGTGTCTAGCTGAATAGAGAAAGTAGCGCCCAACCAATTCCAAATAGAAACAGCAAAAGTACATGTCATGAATATATGCTCTGAAGTTTCATAATTGAACCAACACATGTTGCACCTAGAAGGAATGGAGCAACCTCTTTTGATTAAGTTTTCATCTATAGGCATCCTATCCTTAATCAGCCTCCATGAAGTAAAAGACTTAGCGGGTGAAATCGAGGAACACCATATGAATTTCCACCAATTCAATGGATTTGAAGTAAGATTGACAAACTTATAAGCATCCTTGAGAGGCAAGCTACCATCATTAGAAGCAGACCATATCAGTCTGTCTGTCCCTAAAGAAACTATGGTGCTTGCTATTTCATCAGCAATATGAGGATGTAAGTCAGCCAATTTCTGAGGAATGATCTATGTAGAGTCTAGTAAGAAATCAACAACAGAGGCCATGAGACAATGATGCAAATCCTCAGGGACACTTAGAGCATGAGTCAGAGGAACACTTAACCAGTTGTCCTTCCAAAAGTTAGTGTCTCTTCCATCACCAATCAGCAAGGTAGAGTTAGCAGACACAACATGCCAATTCTTCTTGATCCCTGGCCAGATAGAGGATTTATAATACCTAGAGTAGGTGGTGAATCTGTTTCTGCAAAACATAGCCCAATCATGCTTAGAGGATCTAATCTCCCAAGCTAGTTTAAGAATAGATGCTGCATTCAAATTTTTGATTGATTTAATTCGAAGACCCCCAAAGATGAAGGATTGCAAACCTGGCTCCATGAAACAATGCAAAGTTTCCTTACCTTTATGTCACCAGACCAGATGAAATTTCTGATGCAAGTATCCAGGTAACTCAGCAATTGAGTAGGCCAAGCATAAATTTTGAAGTTGTGAATGAGCATGCTTTGAATAACAGATTTGACCCATGATTGATAGAGAAAAGCCCTTCTAAGTGGCCAGTTTGAAGGTGATTTTGTCAACTATAGGTTGCAGTTGAATTCCTTTAGCCTTTCCTTTGAAAAGAGGAACCCCTAAATAGGTGAAAGGGAAGCAACCAGTAGAGAATCTCATGTGATTAGATAAGTTAGCAATTTTTCTGTTTGTAGTCTTACCAGTTTAAAACTTACATTTGCTTGGGCTGATTTGTTGACCAGATGCTAAGGCATAGGCAACAATAAGCTTTTTCAATTCAGTAAGCTCCATTTTGTTTCCTTTGTAGAAAAGCAAGATATCATCTGCATAAAGCACATGAGAGGAAATGATTATGCTTCTAGGGCCAGCAATAGACTTCATTTTGTTTTCAAAGACCAGCTTTGTAATTCCTCTGCTTAGGGCATCCTCATCCAAGCAAAATAGCAAGGGGGATAAAGGGTCACCTTGTCTCACCCCTCTTTTGCAACTAAAGTAACCAAAATTCTGGCCATTGACATTTATAGAGAGCCTTGCAGAATGAAGAGTTGAATTTGTCATGAAAGCCAAAAGATTTAAGTGTGTTAATTAGGAAAATCCAATCAAGAGTATCATAAGCTTTTTTGATGTCAAGCTTAATAGCTAAATTGCCACCAAAAACCTTGTGATCCAAGAGGTTGATTGCCTCAGATGCTATGCATAAATAGTCATGAATGTGCCTATCCTTGATAAATCCTCTTTGTTGAGGAGAAACAATCCTAGAAGCTATAGAAGCAAGCCTGTCAGCAAAAACTTTAGTTAATATTTTGAACTGAAATTTTGCTAAGGCAATAGGTCTGTAATCTTCTATTCTCTCAGCATTAGAAGATTTTGGAATGAGCACAACAATGTTGGAATTAAGGTTGGGAAGGATCCATCCAGAGTTAAAAAATTGCTTGACAGAGTTCCATACATCAGCACCCACAATATCCCAAAATTATTGGTAAAAACAACCACCAAACCCATCAGTACCAGGAGCACCCTCACCATTAATTGAAAACACAACAGCTTTGATCTCCTCATTGTCAGGGATAGCAATTAACCTTGCATTCTCAGAATCAGTGACCATGCTAGGAATGACACTATGCATTAGAGAATTATGAGAGCAATTATTACTTGAGGCAAAAAGGCCATTATAAAAAGAAAGAGCATGATTTCTAATTTCATTTTGTTCAGTTATAATGTTGTCCCCCTCCTTTAATAGGGACATTGATTTTGTGACCTACCTGATTTTAGTAATCTTGTGGAAGAAGTTAGTGTTTCTATCCCCTTTTATGTGCCAATTAAGCCTGGACTTCTCCATCCAAAACTCCTCTTCCATTGCCAAAGCATCCATAAGGTTTTTTTGAGCCTCAAACTCATGGTCTAACATGTCGTGATCAGGGGTAGCATTAGACATATAAGATTGAATAGCCTCAACTTTGGCTAAAGCAACTTGCACTTTGGTGTGAATATTACCAAAGACATTGATGTTCCAATCCTTAAGCTTGAGCTTGAGCCTTTTTAGATTTTGAGACAAAACATACATAGGGCATCCAAAAATAACTTCTCCCCAAGACTCAGAAACAACTCTTTTGCAATCCTGATGCTTCAACCACATGTTGTGGAATCTGAAAGGAACAGGCCTTCTAGAGTCAACATGGTTAGAGCACAAAAGTATAGGATGATGGTCAGAGCATGATCTTGGCCTAGTACAACAAAAAACCTGATGCTAGGAGGATAACCAAGCCTCATTACAAAGGCTTCTATCAAGTCTTTTTTCAGTAAGAGTTTAACCTCTTCTCTTGTTTGACCAGGTATATTCAGCACCTCTGGTGGCTAGGTGAAAAAGCTTGGACCTATCAGAGAAATTCTTGAAGTCCTCAACTGCAATTCTATTAGGCAAAGTGGACCCTCTAGACTCATTTGCCCCCAGAATAGAGTTAAAATCTCCAATGCAGCACCAAGATTCTACATGTATGAGCATAAGATTCTCCATTTCCCCCCAAAGACTGCTTCTCTGCAAATAGTTGGTGCTTGCATAAACTGCACAAATGAACAAAGATTGATTCTCCACAGACAAAGAAAGAGCTATTTTCTGATCAGATGTGGAAAGGACACTAGGATTGAGATCTAATATGCAGAACCCCTAGATACTAGGAAGCAAATGACCTCTATCATTAACCACAAACAACTTCAAGTTTACATTACTCCAAAAGATTGGATTGATGTCTTCAAAATGGATTTTTGGTTCAGCTATGAATAACATATCAAGCTTATTTGACAGACAAAGGTTTTTTAACATTAACCTAGCCTTGTTTTGCCCTATACCCCTACAATTCCAATACAAAACCTTCACCATATGGCATTTTAAGCTCCACCCCTACGGGTAAAATGCACCCTTTCAGGAGTGCCTTTCTTCCTCATCCTCTTTTTTTGAGATTTTATTAAGACTGTGGTGAAGGATCCCTCTTCACTTATCCTCTCCACTTCCTTTTCCTCTTCCTCATCCCAAAGCTTGCCAATGATTCTCATGTCTTTAGCATCCACTTGGTTAACCATTTCCTCAGTTTCTTGCATTGTGAAATTATGTCTATCCATTTGCTGAATAATAGGAGAGTTTTGGGCAGTGTCTTCCACTCTTGTCTCACTAGTGTCATCATCAGAGTGCTCAGATGTGGGCATATTTTCAGGAGTTGAGACAATCCTCTCCAGATTTTCCAGGTTGTGCATATCCCTTCCATCAATTTCAAGATTGATGACTAAGTCATTAGCTTCCTTAGTCCCCATTTATTTTGTGGGTTTTTCAACTACCAAATTCTTCTTAGGCTGTTTAGGAGGTTCCTCCACTGAGGGTTTTTTGAGAGATCTTCAGCAATTAGATACAAGATGGCCAATAGATTTACATCCATATCAAAATTCAGGGAGATTTTCATATTCTATCGATACAAAAAACGCAAATCCTTCCCTTTCAACCAAAATCTGGTCTGGAAGATTGTTTTTCATATTTATATCCACTAACACCTTGGCAAAATGACCAAAACTTTTGTTGCTTGTTGCCTCATCCAATGAGATTGGTGTGCCAATTCCCCCTGCAATGGAGAATATGATCATAGGACTCCAATATTCCTGGGGAAGCCCCATGATTTTAACTCAGCTTTGTGTGTGTGACATTCTTTGTAGATTAGGATTGAAATCAGGGGTCCAGAGAAACATGCGAAGAATACCTTGTTTGAGATTCCAAGACGCAACTGCACACGCACTCCTCATGTCATCCACCAAAGAGAAGACAAAGTAGTAGAAGCCCTTCCCTAGGGAGATCATACTCCATTTTCCAATCATGCTCCATAGTGCAGTGAGCTTGCACTTTAAATCGACATATTTGATGGGAGCATCTCTTTTGGAGAGAATAAGCTTGCCATGAAGATGGTTCTTACACCTTGAAAGGCCTGCTTGGTATTCTTCCTCAGAGATTTTAATTGCTATGACATCTCCTTTGATGCAAGATTATGGAAGTTGAGATATAGCAATATCACAAGTATTATTCACTACCTGAGCAAAGAATTTGGTTGTTTGGGGGATTGGAGGCTTCAGGCAAGTTGGTGAAGTTCCTCCGAGAAAAGACCAAGGAATGCAAGGTTCGTTTGACATGGTGCAGAGCAAAGAAGCATAAGCAAATCCAGGAAGTTAGAGATAAGAAACAGAGATCCAAGAAGATTGGAGATTAGAACCACGAAAATGGTTCCAAGAATTTAGGACAGGTTCCCAGAATTGAGTAGTATAATATATGAGAAAAGAAATCATAGAACAATGGCCTAAAGATTTTTTACACTGATAATAATTTATTATTCATTTCATGTATGTGGTAGAGATCATTAATTTACTGATAACACTTTTAATTAAAAATCATAATATGTTGATAAACCAAAGTTGCACTAAATATATAAACATTAACTAGACAACTATTGTGAACTCTCTTGTATTTCTATTTGTATATAATTTGAATTTTTTAGATATATTATTGATAAAAACTATTGAGTTATTATGAAATGAAAATACTTATAGAAACACTTTTTTTATAGAAGGTAGTCATGTGTAAGCCTTAGAAAAAATAATCACATGAATGTTTATGCCAAACACACAATATTCCAAGTATTCAATATTTTCTGATAGAGAATGAATCTATATGCATGCCTATACTGCCAAAATAAACTATTTTTATTAATATTTTTTACAAAATATAATGGAGATCATAAAAATGATCAGAATGGAATCTAATTTTTTTTAACATGGTCTAACATGCATATAGTGTGTATTGTCAGTTGACAGAAAAAAGTTCATAGGAGGAGGCTACCTAGCTAATTAGGACCATTTAAAATTCAACTAACTTCATATTTATACTTGTCATCTCTATTTTAGATATGAAGTTCTTAGCACATGAAACTGCAATATGAACAGATGGGTCACTGAAATATGCTAAGAATCTCTCCCAGGATGAGTAGCAACTAGCTGAGCGAGAATGAGATAACAATCATAATAAGCACTCTTAGAAAAATTGAGACTCCTCATTTGTAAACTATTGGATCAAGAAGATATTTGGATATAATGTTTCTAACTTATGGATTTTTAATATGAACAGTATGATATTTGAAATATGCAAAAGTATCCTCATTAAACGAGACATGGCTCGATGAGCTTGAATTACGCATAATGTTGGGATTGTCATGTACCCATTTTAGCAGAGCGTAAATGCGTGAAATTCTGTATCTTTTTTTTAAACGAATGGTGCAACTACACCAAATCATATATTAGATGAAAAGCATTTCACAAGATGAAGAAGAATTACATATATGAGAATCTATAAAAAGGCAGAGAAAGCCTATTTCTAGTGTAGTCGGTGTAAATGAATTTCGGAACATCATTCCAAATAGTAAGAGTTTGAGACTGAATTCCATAATTTGCCAACTTGTCTGCACAAGCATTACCCTCCCTGAATATGTCAGACACTATGAAGTTCATTGAGGATATGAGTTTAGAGCATTGTATCCACTTGTTTAAGAGTTGCCAAGGAGAATTGGCCTTTCCCTTAAATATTTCCACTACCATGGCCGAGTCACTTCCAAGCCAAATAGAATGCCAACCTCTTTTATGAACAAATTCAATGGCTAAAATTGCAGCCTGCAGCTCATCAAAGAGAGTATCTTTTTTGTCAAAGAAATCACCAAAGCAGCCAAGCACTCCCTCTTGTGATCTCTAAAAATAGTACACCCCCTGCAGGGTCAGGAGCACCATGGGTTGCCCCATCAGTTTATCTTTAATCTTCCTTTGGTTGGAGGATACCACATTACTTCGGTTATTGTTGGAGCCCTTTGGTAGTTAACAACACATTAAGAGCCTTGATTGTACTGAGCTCTTGGATAGTAGGCCTGGATTGAGCCTTTGAGCAATTTCTAGAAACAGATATATCCCCCTTAGCCTTAGCTAAAGCTTGAGCCATAGAGAAAGACACAAAACATTATATGTGAACCATAATTTTTCCCACATTACTCATTTTTTTATTTCGTATGCTTAGAATCATCGTTTTAAGGTTTTTGCAACTCGTTGAAGAAGGAAACCTTGAAGATTGAAGGCATTGCAATTTTGTGGATCTCACCTTGGTGCTCCTCCATGGAGTGTCTTCTTTTTCATTGTGTTGGTTTATGTGGAAATGGGTAATTAAGTCCTCACTTGTTAGGATTAGATCTAATATTCACTTGATGTATACACATTGATTCTAATTTTTGCTTAATTTCCACTCTTTGATTCTTACGAGTTGTTTTTATTTTAATACTTGCTTAAGTTTGCACCATTTTAGTATGATGTTTAGATTATGAACGAATGAAGGAGTTCTTGTTCCATTTATGAATTAAAATAACTCATCTTATTTTTCACATGATCCAACTTTATTTCATTTTTTATTAAATCTTTGATGTTTGTTTTATGGTGCAGATTGGAACATAATTGGTGGAAATGATATTGCATGTTCAATACTCATGTACTTAGGACAATCCAAACTCCGCCCAGAGGAAGGAGAAATTGATATAACTTGGAATCCAACTTTTATTTTGTGATGTTTTTTGTTCATTGTTTTGTGTCTGTTTAAGAACAAGTACTGCTTAGGACTACATAATACGTCTAATTTTCTAAATTTACCTGCAATATCTTGGTTTGATCTAATTGTATGCATGACTCACGTTTAAAACTGAAAATGAATAGTGAATACTTGACTTTTTTAATTGTGTGGTTGTACTTATAGTCAATATTGTCATGCTTAGTCGTTATGATACCTGAGGTTTAGTACACGTAACATAAAATTGTATAAAATCAGAATTATGATATAAAGTTGTGTAAGTTTTGAGTTGAGTGAGTTTTAAGAATCTAACATGAAGTTGTATGAAATCAAGGATTGTGATATAGAGTTGTAAGTTTTAAGTTGATACATTGACCTTTGAGATGTTATCTAGATCTTTGTGAATCATATGTCATTGTCTTGCATTGTTCATTTTTCTTGTGTCTCAGAATATCATTGGATTAAATGAATGGAAAAGATCAAGGCACATGTTTCTTAAAATGAACTATTTGATCAAATAACTTACTAAAAATGATTTATCTTCTACTAGTCTAAATGAGCCTAACATCTTTTATTAAATAGAACCAATGAGCCTAACATGTTTTATTTTATAGAACCAATGAGCCATAAAATCATAACAATGATCCCCTCCAAACTCTAATAGGACAAGAGAGCATTGTTGTTTGTTTTGATTGTATTCAAGTTGGGGAGAGTTAGTAAAGTATTTGGAAAAGTGAAAAGAAAAGTAAGTGGTTTGTGTAGAAAAGTGGAGTATAAACCATCATCTCATCTACCTACATAAAAAGTAAAAAAAAAAAAACCTCACAAAAAGGGAGAAAAAAGACGAACGATGGTATGTAGTAAAATAAAAGAGTTAGAAAAGTTTGGTTGGATTACAAAGGGTTTGATAATGATATACTTGGGTATAATTAGAAAATATTAAGTTGTTTTGAATTGTTCTCTTAACCTATTAGAATCTTTCTTATCCAAAGAACTGTGTTCTTTGTAGCTTAACCACATTACAATCATATTAAGACCTTAGTGATCCATGTTGCATACTACAATTGATAATTATTGAGATAATACCGAAATTTACTTTGTGTTTGTTCATTGCATATAATGAGAGAAACACACGCTGTATGAGATAATAAGATAAACGCTATTGAGAGGGATTATAATTCCTAATTGAATGACAAATGAATTATTTGATGATAAAATCTCATTTTGGTTATGTAGCTAAGCATGGTGTGTATTCACTTATGGACACCATCTCTTTTTCTTGAGTTGTTAAATCCATTGTTGTAGCTTTTTAATAGTATTGAGAAATATTCATCTGATTGAATCATATATCATGTTCATTTTAGTGTGAACTTAATTTTTGAATTGCCAAGCCTATTTTAGAAAACTCTAGCTTGGAATTTTTTTTGAGGACAAACAAAATTCTAAGTTGGGGAGAGTTGATAAGTATAAAATTTATAATTTTTTGGATTTCATTTGCTAGCACTTTTCGACTCCAATTAATTACATTTTCGTTAATTGATTTAATTTGATTGTAATTTATTTATGCATCCAATTATCAATGTTTCATAGTTAATATTTTAATTTTAGGTACATTTTCGAAGGAAAAACAATGATTCAAACCAGAGCAGTGCAAGTAAAGTTCCTAACACATGGAACTGCAATATAAACGGTTCAATAAGTGACATTTGTGAATCCTAGACTTAGATACATATTTTTAGGTTTTTGCAACATGTTGGTGAGGGGGACTTGAAGATTCAAGGCATTAAAACCTTATGGAGCTTACTGTAAGACTGAGATTGCAACTAAGAGGGTGGGGGTGAATTAGTTGACTAGCAACTATGACCACTTTTTCTGCAAAATGAAGAGTTAAAGTGCAGCGGATAATATTGCATAAAATAAACAACAATAAATCAAAGAGGTAAGGGCGAAGAGAGTATACAGATGTTTTATACTGGTTCACCTTCTTGTCCACCAAAGGCTACATTCAGTACTCTTGCAGCACAAGAGATTTTCCACTAAATATTATGAGTTGTAATTACAATATCTCACCACGAGATCTCTATGTACCTTACACACTCACTAATACTTATACCCTTGGAAAATACTTTTCCAGGTAAATCTATCCCCTTTCTATTCACACTCTTTGAAAGAAAGTAATTACAATGAATGAAGAATTACAATGATGGCTTGGATTGCCTTTACAAGTATGAAATACAATAACACTTGCAATCCAATCAACTCTTTTGTATACTTAGTAATAATAATGCTCTTTAAGTTTACAAAACTTTGAAACAAATTACTTCAAGCAACTCAGAAAAATAACTTTGAAAGTTTGAGTGCAAGTTGCTAGAAGTGCATATAACTATTTCAGAAAAGTGTAGGAAAGTTGTGAGAAAAGTGTGAAAGAGTTACCAAAGAGTTGTTAAATGATTGTGAGTTCTCAAGCCTTTAAATAGGCTTTCCAATCCGTCATTGTACCTTTATGAAAGAGTAGGAGTTGTTTGGAATGAAGGCATTTCGTTTGGGATGAAAATCCTTGAGTTTCAAATCTGAAAAACTGATGTAACAATTCTTAGTAACCGATTACAGCATTGAGTAATCGATTACCCAAATGTTCTGTCCAACAATGAATTTAAAATTCACTTAGAGTAATCGGTTACTCCAATTCAAATTTTGTTGGATAACTGATTCTTACTCATGTAACCTGTTACTCAAATTTTCAATAACCTGTTACATAGTATTTTGAAAAATGTTTTCATTTAAAACTTGAAGTGTTTCAATTTCTTTTAAAATATTTTGAGCATTACTATTTTGGTATATTAAAGAGTATAGGATAGAAGTACCTATTTTGACTTAGACTAATTGTCTTGAAGCTTTAATCTTCTTGGTCTTCATAAGTAATCTTCCTTTTCTTCTTTTTGGTGATGTTGGTGTCTTCATCAAAACCTTGCCAAGGTCAGGAGCAAAGATCTTCTTCACAATCTCCACCTTTTTGATGATGACAAACCAAGATCTTTTTGACAGTGTAGTTTTCTTTAGAGTAGCATACTTTGAGATATGTTGAAGTTTGACTTGAGTATGTTCCCCCTATCTTGTATGCTCCCCCTTTCTTTTGGAGTAATATGCCTGAAATAATTTTATAGAAAATACACTTCTCCCAACTTTTCTCCCCTTTTGACTTCATCAAAAAGTTGAAAAACAAAGAGATTCCAGCGCAATATATATAGCATACATACACTTATATAATCAAGATATATCAATATGATATCATATACTCATGTATGGATCAAGATATAGATAAGCAAGTATTGCAATGTATAAGATGTTTCAAACATGTATCCAGGAATGGAACAATAAAGCACAAAACATCATAAAGTAACATGTCCATGAATATGCAGCAATAACATAAAAACAACAAATAAGCAGAATTAAAAATTTGTCCAAATTTTGAAAGCAATACAATCAGAAAATCCTAACAACATATATTCTAAGACTCAGGCTCAGAATTGTCTTCATCAATATCCATGCTATCCATCCTATAGGAGAGGCAATGAAGTTCATATTGGATTTGTTGATTCTGAGAGTCGAGAGCATCCATCCGGTTAGTGATGTAGCCTCGGAGAGAAAGCAATTCATCCATAATCATTTGGTTCTTAGGCATGGTAGCAGATGAGGACGATTGAGCATGAAACTCAGACGGTTGTGGTTCACGAGGGTTAGGAGGTTCAGGTTCAGCAACATCAGTCAGTTTATCGGTTCTATGTTTATAGGTACGGGTTCGAGGGTCTTGGGTGAAACCCATTTTGTGGATCACTTCCACATCAATTTGGCTTTCTCGAAGATTCAGAGGCACCTTTGTTTCACGATTGGTAGAAACACCGAAATGCTGAAGAATGTTGTTATGAAGATTGCATATGGCAAAGGACTTTGAGTACCTCTAACAGTCCACAATTGTCTCATTATCATTAGAGCCCAATTGATCTTGATGTTAAACTTTAAAGCACACATCAATTGGAGTTCTATGTTACTTATTTGAGTGATTTGAAAATTTTGGTAAGAAGACATAGCTCAAAAATAATGAAGCAAACGGTCCTCAGGCATGAGATATTCAACAGATAGGATGTCTCGGTTTTTTAAGGTCTCTCCAAAGCCTTGTTGCTTACGCATTTCTATTTCCCTTTTTGAAAGTCTACATAAAATATGATAAAAATCCTTTCGATGATAATTATCCATTTACATACAAGGTTGTAACCCGTTATGCTACCTTGAGAGGTTATGTTATACAACAACGAACTAAAGGTTTTAAGATCCAAAACAATATATTTTCCTTTGACATGGGAAGTAAGACAATTTTTCCGAAACTTCATGTTACAGTTAAATACTCGCATAAGTTCTGGATAAATTTCATTTGTCTCACAACAAAAATCAAAAAGGTTTTTTGACGTAAAAGACAAAGGAAAAGAAAATCTTCAAACTCAAAATTTCCAACATTACCGAATTTTGGACTGAAAATAGAGCGTCCATGGAAGTGTTCTTCAAAGACTTTGTGTTGTTCCTCATTAGCTAGAAGCCTTGCCAAATATAGAGGGTTGGACTCCATAGAAGTAGTTTCTTGCCTCTTTTGAGTTGTGGAAGTGCGTTGTTTCTTAGTGTTTTTGAAGAGGAAGCCATGGGTTTTCGGTTTTGAAGGTTTAGGTTTTGAGGTTTTGGAGATTTGGGGGTTTTTGATTTAGGTTACTAAACAAAAAAAATGATGGTTTAGAAGTGAAAATCTGATAAGAACAGACACAAAAATTACTTAAAACGGATCAAAAACGAAGAATTTAGAGAAAGATGAGGGCGAATGTGAGAGAACACGAGTTTGGAAGAAGATGAGTTTGAAATTTTTGAAAAATGCAGGAAAAATATATTTATAACTGCACAGAGTAATCGGTTACACACTTTGAGTAATCAATTACTCAAAATAGAAATTTTAAAATTTTCAAACAACAACTTTGCGTAATCGATTACATACTTTGAGTAATCGGTTACTGAAACTCGCTGTTCAACCCTGTAATCGATTGCTCTCCAGTGTAATCGATTACTGATCCCAGAAAAATTTATTTTTAGCCATTTTTAGGCTATGAAAAAAGATTCTTAACCCAAAAATTTGAAATTTTAAACATAACTAAACACATTTAAGTTCAAGTATGCATGAAATAGATATAATGAAGCACACATATAATCATATATAAGCATTTAAGATAAGTATGATTCATCAAGAATCCCTAATTCTAGTCTAATTTTATAAAATGGTTCTTTAGCCAAAGGTTTAGTGAATATATCTGCTAGTTTGTTGTGAGTATCAACAAATTCTACAGACACATCCTTCTTTTGGACATGGTCCCTAAGGAAGTGATGCCTTATATCAATGAGTTTGGTTCTAGAATGCATAACAGGATTCTTTGTGAGGTTTATAGCACTTGTATTGACACATTTTAAAGGAATTCACCCCAAGTCTAAGCTATAATCTCGTAATTGTTGTTTGAGCCACAACACTTGGGCACAATAACTATTTGCTGCTATATATTCAGCTTCAACAATGCTTAGGATAACACGGACTTGTTTCTTGCAAGATCAAGAGACTAAAGCATTTCCCAAAATATGGCAAGTACCACTTGTACTTTTCCTCTTAGATTTGCTCCCAGCAAAATTTGAATCCAAATATCCAACCAAATCACATATACTTCCTTTTGGATACCATATCCCAACGTTAGATGTACCCTTAAGATATTTCATGATTCTCTTAACGACAACTAAGTGTGATTCCTTTGGTTTAGATTGATAGCATGCACATAGACATACACTAAACATGATATCAGGTCTACTGACAGTTAAATATAAATGAGATCCAATCATATTCGATACTTTGATATTTCAATGTTTTTTCATGTTTCATCTGTATCAATGTAAGTACCGGATCCCATAGGAGTAGCTATTGTCTTGCAACCATCCATGTCAAATCTTTTTAGCAAGTCTCTGCAATACTTGGATTCACTTACGAAAATCCCATTATCAAGTTGTTTGATTTGAAGTCCAAGGAAGTAATTTAACTTCCCCGTCATGGACATTTCAAACTCTCCTTGCCTCATTTTTCCAAATTCACTATACAAAACCTCATTAGTAGAACAAAAAATAATATCATCTACATAAATTTGAACAAGTAGAGTATGATGATTTATTCTTTTTATAAAGAGTGCAGTGTCGACCTTTCCTTTGTTGAAATCTTTTTCAAGTAGAAATTTAGTTAGACGATCATACCATACGCAAGGAGCTTGCTTTAAGCCATAAAGAGCTTTCTTTAGTTTGTAGACATAAGAAGGATGTTTTTAATCTTCAAAACCAGGAGGTTGTTCAAAAAACACTTCTTCTTGAATGTAGTCGTTGAGGAAAGCACTCTTTACATCCATTTGATATAACTGAAAATTCGAAGAGCAAGCATATCCAAGTAATAGCCTAATAGCTTCAAGTCTAGCAACTAGGTACCCAATGTGATTCGGGTCCTTCGGGGTTAGCACCTTTCTCAACCCAAACATATTTGCCAGTTGGAATACAAACTTTTCTCATATGACATGAATTAGGAATATGGCCAACATTTTTACAATAAAAGCATGTGGGTTGATGTTGATGCATCTTTTGTTTAGACTCGTAGAAAGAATGTTGATCAAGATTTTCTTTAGAAATATTATGCATGCAATCATTCCTAGTTTTCACAAAAGTACTCTTTGTCATACCATTAGTTTTTTGGCTATTTGTGTAGCCTAGATCTCTTCGGTCATTGATATGTTTTTCAGTATTTAAAATATTGTCCAACTTATGAGTACTCTTCTTGAACATATTCATTTCTTGATTTAATGAAACAATTTTAGTTTCAAGAGTATCACATTTTGGACAATCAATGCACTTGTCATTTGATTTGGATTTTAAAGCATCCAAATCTTTTTGTAGAATTTTATTTTGACTCTCAAGAAGTTCTATAGTGTTTTTCTGATTTATGCACACTTTAGAGAGTCTAATAAATTCTTCATATAATTTACAAAAAGCGTTATGTAACTCATTATATTAAAATGTATCATTTGGTTCAGAGTTACTAACCTCATAATCGTCATTTGAATTGTGTGAAGCCCTCAATGAAATATGTGTTTGCTCCTTAATTCTAAGTTCTGCATTTGAACCATCATCTTTATCTTCTGATATAACATTTTTTCTTCTACATTTCTTGTCCTTCTTTCTTTTGAAAGTATGATGCTTTTGTAGGGTTGGACAAGCCCATTTTAGATGATCTGGTTTTCTGCATATTGAGGGTGTAGATTTTCGATTTAATGTTGATGCTTCACTATTTGTTGTAGACCTTTGTACTTCTTTGGCTCCATGTATCCTTTCTAGAGTGTCCCAAATTTCTTTCGACATTTTGCAACTTGACACTCTAAGGAATTCTTTTTCTTCTAGAGCCGACACAAGAATTTTTTGGCTTTAAGGTTGTATTGGACTTTATTTTTATCTTCAAAGGTCCATGAACATTTTGGTTTTGGTTGTTTAACCCCATTAACAACCATGTATGGTATGAAAGGACCATCTTCTATTGACTCCCATATATCTAAGTCATGAGATTCTATGAAGATTCTAATTCTGATTTTCCAAAAATCATAACACTCTCCAACAAAGCTTGGAGGGCGGTTTATGTTGGAACTTTCTCCTAAGAATGATCTTGAGGCCATCTTTGATATAGGATCATATTTGAGAATATCTTACTCAAAAATAGTTCTGCTGCCAATTGTAAGACTGAGAGTGCAACTAAGAGGGGGGTGAATTGGTTGACTAGAAATTATGACCACTTTTCTGTAAAATGAAGAGTTTAAGTGCAGCAGATAATATTGCAGAAAATAAACAAGAATAAATCAAAGAGGTAATGGAGAAGAGAGTATAGATATGTTTTATATTGGTTCACCTTCTTATCCACCGAAGGCTACGTCCAATACTCTTGCAGCACAAGAGATTTTCCACTAAATATTATGAGTTGTAATTATAATATCTCACCCCGAGATCTTTATGTACCTTACACACTCACTAATACTTATAACCTTGGAAAAAACTTTTACAAGTAACTCTATCCCCTTTCTATTCACACCCTTGTGAAAGAAAGTAATTATAATGAATGAAGAATTACAATGATGGCTTAGATTGCCTTTACAGGTATGAAATATAATAACATTTGCAATCCAATTAACTCTTTTGTATACTTAGTAATAATTCTCTTTAAGTTTAAAAAACTTTGAAACACTTTACTTCAAGCAACTCAGAAAAAATAACTTTAAAAGTTTGCGTGCAAGTTGCTAGAAGTGCAGAAAACTATTTCAGAAAAGTGTAGGAAAGTTGTGAGAAAAGTGTGAAAGAGTTATGAAAGAGTTGTTAAATGATAGTGAGTTCTAAGTCCTTTAAATAGGCTTTCCAATCAGTCATTGTGCCTTTATGAAAGAGTAGGAGTTGTTTGGAATGAAGGCATTTCGTTTGGGATGAAAATCCTTGAGTTTCAAATATGAAAAACTAATGTAAAAGCTCTCAGTAACCGATTATAGAATTGAGTAATCGATTACCCAAATGTTTTGTCCAATAGTGAATTTAAAATTCACTTAGAGTAATCGGTTACTCAAATTTGAGTAATCGGTTACTCCAATTCAAATTTTGTTGTATAACTGATTTTCACTCATGTAACCTATTACTCAAATTTCAGTAACCTGTTACACAGTATTTTGAAAAATGTTTTCATTTAAAACTTTAAGTGTTTCAATTTCTTTTAAAATATTTTGAACATTACTACTTTGGTATATTAAAGAGTATAGGATAGAAGTACATATTTAGACTTAGACTAATTGTATTGAAACTTTAATCTTCTCGGTCTTCATAAGTAATCTTCATTTTCTTCTTTTTGGTGATGTTGATGTCTTCATCAAAACCTTGTCAAGGTCAGGAGCAAAGATCTTCTTCACACTTAACTTGGTAATCTTTCATGGACAATATTTATCTCCTCTTTTCCATTGTATTGGTTTTGATGGAAATGGGTAACTAACTCCTCTCTTGTTGGGGTTAGATATATACAAATTGATTCTTATTTAATGCTTATTTTCACTTTTTAATTCTTATAGGTTGTTTTTATGCTTAATATTTGCTTAAGCTTGACACCCTTTTAGTATAATTTGTATATTGTGAATAAATGTAGGAATTATTGTTCTATTTCTGAATTAAAATATCTCATCTTATTGTATAATAGCTAGAAATAGATGTATATAAATATTTCATACTCTACATGTTGATATAGTTACTAGACATCTAACTATTTTAACAATTAATAACTCTCAATTTTGTTAACATAGTTGTTAGTATAGATGTGTGTTAACGGATCATAAATCTTCGTCTTGTTAGTAGAGCTACTAGACATAGACCAATAATAATGAGCTAGTAATATGACTAAGACATTAGTGATTAGTACTATCACTGAGGTTTTGCATGTTTGCTAGACATATAGTTTTGTTTATGAATCACAATTCTTCTTCTTGTGAGTAGCATTGTTAGACATAAAGCTTTATTCATAAGTTATTAATTCGACTAAGACATTAGCAATTAATGGCGTCGAGGTCTCATATTGTTTGTGAAAGAATTATAGTTTGATGAATAAATATTGTTAAATCAAGTGTACATGAATAGTCAATAATAAAGTCTAATTCCAATATCTTTATTTCAATAGTTTATCAAATCATACGTGCATAATCAAACCAACCAAACTTACTTCAAAATCTATATAGAATAATATTTTTCGGTTAAATGACTTAGCGTCAAGCAAGACCTAGAATATATGACAACTCTTTATATTTGTTTGTGATAATCCAATTGGTAATTTAACTGCTTAGTATGACTAAGATTACTTAATTCTCTCCATCATGATATATGCCTCTAAATAATAAAATGTACCTAAAAAAATACTCAAATAAATAATAAGAAAAGACCGCCAACAAAATAGTTATTAAATAGCAAGTGCATAGATACAAACATGCGTGTGATATTCCAACGAGTCTGGATCCTCTCCTGTAATGGAGAGGCCAGTACTAACCTAGGATTATGACATGTGACAATTTAGTTTTTAATGGTTAGGATTTTAAAATGTAAAAATATTTTTAATTAAATTAATTTAAAAAATAAATTATATCTTCCTCTCCAACTGCATCTACTCCTTTGCTACACTAGGAGAGAGAAAATACTGAATGAAACCCAGTTTTCTTTCAATTGGAAGGACTAAATGTTTTGAGATATTTGTTGTTAGCACAGATAGAAAAGTGAAACCTTTTCCATGGTGAAAATTTAGGCCATCCATGTAGGGTTTCATATTTTTTTAGCAACATCCCTAGTAATCCAAAACTTATGAGGGAGAAAACACAGATAGAAAAGTAACATCATCAAAACTTATGTTTCTTCCCTCTAAAATCCATGGCAAGCACATAACCCCAAAGTCTAGAAAGTCAATAGTTATCTCTTGTGTTTTCTCTCTCCTTGTCTAGTAATGGAGGAAGTAACGGCCGTTGAAGAGGAGGAAGATAAAATTTGTTTTTTGAATTAATTTAATTAAGAATATATTTTTGCATTTTAAAATCCTAACCATTAAAAACTGAATTGCCACGTGTCATAATCCTAGGTTAGTACTAGCCTCTCCATTACAGGAGAGGATCCAGACTCTATTCCAACTTGCATGTCCAATCAAATAAATATTTTATTAGAAGATTATAATATCTATGTATTAATGTGAAGATTTAGACATTATTCATTATTTGTTTATCTTATTTTTATTTTAGAGTCAATATTGATTAAAAATAAATGATAAATAATATAATGATAATATAAAAAATCTATACATTTTTAATGCATACATTTTTTTTTCTTATAATAAAAGAACACTCCATCATAAGAACAGAAAGGCATTCTGCGGTTCAATAATATACTATTTAGTTATGTGGAGTGGGTTTGTAACGTGTAACCCAATCCATCACTTTTGACACAAAGGTGGAACTCTCCGAAAACCAAATATAGCTTAACCTTTCCTATTAAGCCACCGTCAACGTGACCGTGAAGAAAAAATGCTCTCATATCAGAGATGGTGGTGATTAAAGTAGTCGAGTTTGATCATTTCGAAGTTCTTGGTGATTAAACTAAATTCTATTGATTCACCTTGTTTCTGATTAAAAAAGTGTCCCAGCTTAAACATCCTTTACCTCGCTCGTCTTTTGTGCCGACATCGTTTTGTTTCGGGAATTTTCGGTGATTATAATCCGGGTATTTTTTTGTTTTGTTTGAGACGTGTTAGGGAAAAATAGATTAATCTTTGTAGATTAAATTAAATTAATAAGATTTGAAATAAGAGCCCTTCATTTTAGAATGAACAAAAGTGATGCCAAAACGGATTTGTGGCTCGCCCGCATAGCTCACAGTCAAACAATTTTAGTTCATTTACATGTTTCTCCATCAAACACATGGGTATCATTGTTCAGTAATGCGGGGCTCACATATTTAGTTGCATAAATAGAGCTAAAATTATAAATTATAATGCAGTGTTATTTTATCTCTAAAATTATAATGATGTAAATTGTTTAACTTCATATAATATGTTAAAGTTTTTTTCTTCAACTTTTTTGATTAATTTCTTTTTATTTAGTTTTATCAATATTTTTTTTACCTTTTTAGTGCTTGTCTATGCTAAATTCGCATGCACACATTTGCATGGTGACCTAAACAGGTCATTCCTTTAGCCATTATAATATTCCATAATATATCTATTTTTTTTTTTACTTTATTTCATAAACAAGTTATTTTTTATTATTTCATGGATCAATCTATATCTTTTAAAAATCAGTTTCTATGCAAAATTTTAATCAAAATATATTTTGAGTTATAAATATTGTTTTGTTATTAAAAAAAATTAATTTTTTGAGTCCTTGTGTATAACAAGAATTCACGGTATTCCATGGGGATTTTGATTAGTGCTAAGCTAACGATAGTGTAAGTTAATATTTCTTTGGTTAATAAAATATAAAAGGTTCATTGATCCTAGGTTGTACATCTATAATAGACATATAGAAATTATTGTGTGTCAAATAACATCAAAGTCTTGATTTCAGAAGATGGAATGTCTAATGTTTTTTCACTCGGCAAAATTAATTTAAAATAATTATCCTTAACTGAGTATTTATGAATTAGTAAATCATTTGAAGATTTTTCTATATAATTTTACTTACAAGATTGATACAAGGAGAGAAGAATGACGACAAATGGCGAAAAAGTGCTATGCTAGGGTTAACCCAGGATTGTTGGATTTTCCCATTCTTCCATCATCGTTCTCATCATGAGTTTCACTAAAACATTTATTCCTTGGAGTTTTTTGGCCGAGACAGAGCATGTTCCAATCATTATGCAGAAAGCACCAATCTCTACAAAAAAAAGTCCTTTATTCAAGCACTCAGAAATACATGTGACATCTCCACTTCACAAACTCCCCCAACCCTGCATCAAAGGGGATGCCATAGCAATAAAAATCCCTGAATCTGAATATCAAGAAGGTCTGAAAAGGTGCAAAACTCATATTTATGGCATGCTTATACTCTCTAAAGGGGACAACCCCTTGAAGTTTGTGGATCTGAAAAACAAACTACCATCCTTGTGGAACTCGACTAGTAAATGGTCCATGGTCTCTCTTGGAAAAGGATTCTATGATTTTTCATTCTCCTCTATAGAAGATATGAGAAGTATTTGTTTAGTGGGTTCTTGGCGTTTAAAATCGGGCTTTCTGAGATTGTTCCTCTAGACACCCGATTTCAACCTCAATCTGCAAAAGCTATCTCACACTCAGTGTTGGGTTAGAATTCTTAATCTTCCACAAGAGTATTGGAGTCTAAGAATCATCTACTCCATAGCAGGTGGGATAAGTACTCCAACATCGTTGGATGAGGCTACTAATAGCAAGTCTTTTGGACACTATGCAAAGGTTTTGGTGGAAATTAATCTCAAATCCAACTTACCGGATCAGATCCTAGTTGAAAGGAAAGGATTTGCCTTCTTTGTTCCAATAGAGTATGAAAATCTTCCAGATTTTTGTCATGGATGCCATGTCATTGGCCATACATTGAACAACTACAGAAGAGCATCCAAAAATAATGTAACTGAGGAAAAAGAAAGACATAGCTTGAAGAATCCATACATGGTGGGAAAAGAGCACAACATCAATGAGGGGAATGAAAGTGTTTTACCCAACACTGAGGCAGAAATATCTACAACCAAGGAGGGGAATAACCTATTTCTAAACCTGTAAATTGACAACAGATTGGGAAAAAAAATTGAGGAGTTGAAAAGACTGGAACTTAATCTAACAATTGTTGTGAAAAATAGACAAGACTTGGAGGAAAATACAATTCCTAGAGAACTAGATATTGCATATGATGAGGAGGATTCAGATGAGTCCTCAAGTGACTACTTAATAGTGCAAGAAACAGCAGATCTAGTTAACCCTGTGCTTGCTAGTGATATGAGGTTAGTTGGAAGATTATGGGCTGATGAAAATTTAACAGAGGAGGTGGAGGAGGAATTTTCCCAATGCTTACCAAATCTCGAAAGAAAAAGTTGAAAAAAATGAGTAATAATGGAAAAGTACATCATACCCGAAGGGGTGGATACCTAAACAGTGCTCAATGAAAGTCCTATACTGGAATTATAGGGGTTTTGGATACCTAAACACGATGGTATTTCTCAAGAACCTATGTTTGTCTAATAAACATAATTTGGTGCTTCTTGTTGAACCAATGATCCATCCTGATAAAGTCCTATGTCTGGAAAGAAATGCATTTAAAGCTCTTTGTAGTTAATAATAGAGGTAGCTTAATACCCTGTTTCGAAAGTGCAATGTGTCAAGAGTGCACTTATGCTTGCCTATATTTTGATGAAGACAAAGGACTTGGTGAAAACTTAAAGACAACTCAACATGCCAAAGATTCAAGAGCTTCATGTCTAGACTAGAGTCTTAGATGTGTCTTAGTTATTGAGTCTAGGTTAGATAAACCTAGATGCAAATCTCACAAATCCTAAAAACTATCATATCATTTACATGAGACATGCCATCTAGTTTATTATATGTTCATGCATTAATCATACATGTTATTTGTGCATTTTAGGCATAACATAAAGGTAAAACATGTATAGTTGATAAGCATAACATATAGATAGTTTACCAACTAACATCATAACTGAAAATATGTCAGTTAATCGATTAAGTAAAGCTTTAATCGATTAACGTCAAAACAGTTTTAACAGTTTCAATATAAAATTGAAAAATGGATTTCAGTTACTTTTTAACAACTCGTTAATCGATTAACATGCAACTTAATCGATTAACTGGGTGAAAAATAGCTTTTCTATAGAAACTGTTTTGTTAACAGATTTCATATACGATTTGATACATTCATACATTCATATTATAATTGCTAGGTTGCGTATTTTCATGTTCAATGTATGTCATATAGGTAGGGGAATTGCATGTGAGATTAGAGTGAGATAGTATTATGCTTAGAATTAACAGGTCATCCATTGCATATTATCAAATCTGTTCTTCATCTTATCTTGTTCTTGCATGATTCTTTCACTACGTTTTAGAGATCTATTAAAGGGAAAAATCACATGTTCTTCATGATTTTAATCTTATACATATTCATAGTAATTGTGAGATTTGTATAGGTTTATAGATTGTTCTTTCTTGTTATATTTGAGCTATTTTAGTGCTTCACATTACTTTGATTCTTTGTATTATTTGTGTAACAAGGGAAGTCGTCTCTTGGTGTTGTACAATCGAAGAGATCAGAGAGTCTTCACGAAGACTTGGAGGTCTTGAGTTTAGAGCTTACTCTTGGCTGGGGTTGGATTGTAGGAAAAGTTTTCCTAGGCGATTGGGTAAGGTCAAACCAAGGTATAGGTTCTGGGAACTCAAGAAAGAAGCGGTCAAGGTCTTATAATTGGAAGTGTCTTGTAACTGGATATAGTTTTGCACTGGACTGCAAAACGAACTAGTATAAAAACCTTATTGCAGTCTGTTTCTTTCCCTTATCTCTTTACTGTTTTTAGTATCTTTTAATTGCCCATTGAAGCTGATATTTTGAATATTGCATTACTGCCAATTAAAAATCATCTATGTTCAAATATATCTGCTAAATCAATTATGTATAATATGCAATTAGCTGTATAATTTAGCCACTAAGCAACTCCAATTTCTGTGCGACTTAATCGATTAACTGTGTAAGTTTCCAGAATATGGCTTTGGTGCAAATAGCGTTAAGTGGGAACCGCGACACCTATTCAACACCCCTTCTAGGTGTATTCTATCACTGATATCTAACAAGTGGTATTAGAGCTAGTACGTCGTGCTAGCTCAACCATATCTGCATGATCTGTCAGGGAAATTAAATGGATTCCACCAACCCCTTTGGCGGTGATGGCGCATCCATTAACCGCCCTCCCGTATTCAATGGCAAAGGATATGCCTACTTGAACGTTCGCATGAAAATTTTTATAGAGGCCATCGACTCGGATATTTGGGAATCCATAGTCAACGAGCCTTTCATTCCACAAAATTTAGTGGACGATGAACTGAAAGATAAACCTAAAAGTCTATAGACCGATGGTGAACGCAAAAAGGTTCAATATAACTTGTGTGCCAAAAACATCATCACATTGGTCCTATCTTATGATGAGTTCTTTCGGATCTCGCTGTGCCAAAATTCTAAAGAAATGTGGGACACTTTACAAGTGACTCACGAAGGCATTAGCGAAGTCAAGCGTGCCAGGCTAAATGCCCTGACACATGAATATGACTTATTTCGTATGTTACCAAATGAATCTATTAGTGATATGCAAAAACGTTTTACTCATATAGTTAACCATTTAGTTGTTTTGGATAAAAAAATTAACAAAGGAGAGCATACTAACAAAGTTTTACGCTGTCTTGATAGGAGATGGCAACCAAAAGTAACAGCTATTATGGAATCAAAGGATCTTGCTCCATGCCTTTGGCAACACTATTCGGAAAACTCCAAGAGCACGAAATGGAGCTTGGACGCCAGACTATGCAAAAAGAATCACATCGCAAAAAGAAAAGCATTTCCCTCAAGGATACAACGTCAGTCCACAGAAGAGAGAGAAGAAGATGAATCTGATTTAGATATAGACGAAATTGAGCCTTCTCGTATGAAAATTCGGGAAATTTCTAAAGAAAGGAGGCTTCAAACGTTTGCAGAAGAAAGAAGCGCGAGAGTCGACCAGAAATGGCAAGAGTAAAGAGCGCTTCACTTTCCATGAATGTGGTAAGCCAAGTCATATGAGGTTCCAATGTCCTACTTACCTGAAGAAGGTTGATTCAGATAAGAGCACTCCTCAGGACTTCAAATCGAAGAAAGCTTACATAGTATGGGATGTACTAGAGGAGGACACGACATCCAACACCTCAGATGAAGAGGAAACTGCTAAACTATGCCTAATGATGAGAACAGATGATGTATGTTGCTCAAATTCAAAAGAGGTAAAAGATGAGGTATATTCTGACACCTCATCCTCCTCATATGATGATTCACCCTCTTATGAGGAGTTATATGATGCGTATGTCAAATTGCATGATGAGTTAAAGAAATTAGCTAGGATTAGTTGCGATAAGAAAAGAGTAATCCTGGTAAATGAACAAAAATTAATCCCATCACAAAAAGAATTAGATGAACTAAAATTGGAAAATGAAACATTAGATTTGATCTATTCTTGTAATACATGCAATTGCTCTGATAATAATTTATGTCAACCAACTGTTTATGACTCTTGCGATGATTTGAAAAATGAAAATTTGAGATTAAATGAAAAACTCGCAAAACTCACAAAAGAGTCAAAACATGTTAGAAACTATGCTTAGGAAAACCAGGAATGTTCGTGACCATACCGGGCTAGGATATATTCCTCCTTCGCATAAGAAAAGACCATATAGGAGACGTATTAATTGGCCAAATAAGAAAATTTTAATAAAAAGGTTCCTACATGCTTTCATTGTGGCACTCCTGGTCACACTTCCTACTATTGTTATATTAGAAAATATGGTATACCTAGTGGCGTGTATGTATGGATGAAAAAGGGAGATAACTCCCTAGTTACTAACAGAAAAGGACCTAACATAACTTGGGTACTTGAAAAAGGCAAATGATCTACGTTTTGTAGGTATGTCTTCCAGCATATGGACAACATCGGTATCTTGATAGTGGATGCTCGAGACATATGACGGGTGATATTTGGCACTGGTATAATTGGCAATTCAAATCAGGTCATGATCGAAAATGTGCTATATGTTGAAGTTCTGGAACATAATCTCTTGTGTATCAGCCAACTATGCGATAAAGGTAACCGTGTATCTTTCGATTCTGAGTGTTGTATTATTCGTGACAATATATCTAATAAAGTTAAATTTATCGGATATCGTATAAATAATTTATATATGGTAAATCTGGATTATGTCACTACTCTATTTTCAAAATGTTTTATATCCAAAGAGGATGACATCTGGCTTTGGCATAGGCGTGTTGCTCATATTCACATAAAGCATCTAGATAAATTGTCTAAAAACAATTTGGTTGATGGGCTGCCAAAACTTGATTTTAAAACTCAGGAAACTTGTGACACTTGTCAAAGATATAAACAAGTTTAAAACTCTTTTGCTAAAAAGAATGTGATATCCACAACAAGACCTTTGGAGCTTCTCCATATGGACTTGTTTTGACCATCACAGGTTATGAGTTTTGGTGGTAGCTTTTATGCTTTAGTGATCGTTGACGATTTTTCTAGATTTACATGAACATTATTTCTTTCGTCCAAGAGCGGTGCTTTTAAATCTTTCAAAAACCTTGCCAAGCAAACTCAAAACCAGTTTAATTATAAGATAGTATATATTCGATCCAATCATGGTGGCGAATTTGAAAACCATTTATTTGATAACTTTTGTAATAAATATGGTATTATGCATCAATTTTTGGCCCCTCATACCCCTCAACAAAATGGAGTTGTTGAGAGGAAGAATCGAGTCTTAGAGGAGTTTTCTAGAACAATGCTAAATGAAAGCAATGTTCCTAAATATTTTTGGGCTGATGCAGTGCATACAACTTTCTATATGATTAATCGTATACTCTTGTGGCCTACTTTTTCAAAACTCCATATGAACTTTTAAAAGGTCGTAGACCTAATATTTCTCATTTTCATGCTTTTGGATGTAAATGCTTTATATTAAACAATGGAAAAAGATCTTCAAGTAAATTTGATTCAAAAGCTGATTAGGGTATATTTTTGGGGTATTCATTACATAGTAAAGCTTATCGAGTCTAAAATAAGTATTTCATGCAAGTAGAAGAGTCTGTGCATGTCCATTTTGACGAATCTTCTCCAAAATAGAAGAGGAAGGTATTTCATGATGATGTTGTAGGTGCATTGGAAGAAGCATACTCGAAGGACATGGACCAGGACAAAGAAGAAGCAGAAGCAGAGCAAACTATTCAAGATGAGCATCAGGACCTGCCAATCACGTGGAAGACCAAGAAGGATCATTCACTCGATAAAGTGATAGGTGATATAACAATTGGGGTGGTAACCCATAGCTCTTTACGTAACTTTTGAAACTTTGTAGCTTTTGTATCTCAAATCGTGCCTAAGACCATCAACGAGGCCATTGAGGATGTGCGTTGGGGTATAGCTATGCAAGAAGAGCTAAACCAGTTCGAGGGTAATAATGTATGGGACTTGGTCCTTAAGCCTAAAGAACATCCAGGAATTGGTACTAGATGGGTCTTTCATAATAAATTGGATGAATCTGGCTTGATAATCAGAAATAAAGCTCGCTTAGTGGCCAAGGGCTACAACCAAGAGGAGGGGATCAATTATGATGAGACCTACGCACTTGTAGCCAGATTAGAGGCCATAAGGATGCTTTTATCCTTTGCATCAATTATGAACTTCAAGCTTTTTCAAATGGATGTCAAGAGCACCTTCTTGAATGGCTACATTCAAGAGGAGTTATATGTAGATCAACCTCCCGACTTTGAAAATTTTAAATAGCTGAACCATGTATATAAGCTCAAAAAGGTCCTTTATGACCTGAAACAAGCTCCTATAGCTTGGTATGATAGATTGAGCTCTTTCCTCTTGGAAAAAGGGTTCGTGAGGGGTATAGTTGATACTACCCTTTTTATTCGTAGATTAGATAATCGTGTGCTTTTAGTTCAAATATATGTTGATGATATAATCTTTGGATCTACTAATGACATTCTATATAAAGAATTTTCTAAGTTGATGTAGTGTGAATTTGAGATGTCGAGGATGGGTGAGCTGGCCTTCTTTCTTGTACCTTAAATGAAACAAATGGAAAGTGACATCTTCATTCATTAATTGAAATATTGCAAAGAGTTACTGAAGAAGTTTGAAATGGAAAAGTGTAAAGAGGCTTCAACACCTATGGTGTTCGCATGCTATCTAAATAAAGATAAAAAGGGAAAAGCAATTGAGGTAACCAAATATCGTGGGATTATCGGCTCATTATTGTATTTAACTATGAGTCGACCTGATATTATGTTTAGTGTTTGTATGTGTGCTAGATTTCATGCTTTGCCTAAAGATTCACATTATACTGTTGTAAAACGAATTATGAGATATTTAAAAGGAACAACTAATATGGGATTATGGTATCCTAGGGATGCCTCATTATCTTTGGTAGGGTATTCCGTTTGCGGGATGTCATTTGGATCGGAAAAGCACTAGTGGGACTTGTCATTTACTTGGTAGTTCCTTAGTTGCATGGCACAGTAAACAGAACGCATGTGTTGCTTTGCCCACCGTCGAAGCGAAATACATTGTTGTCGGTGTGTGTTTCGCTCAAATCCTTTGGATGAAGCAGCAACTTAAGGACTTTGGACTTATATTAGAAAACATTCCCATAAAATGTGATAATACAAGTGACATAAACCTATCCAAAAATCCTGTTTTGCATTCTAGAACCAAGCATATTGAAATAAGACATCATTTCTTGCGTGACCATGTGGAAAAAGGCGATTGTGTGATTAAATTTGCTGAAACATCTAAGCAATTGGCTGATATTTTCACCAAGCCTCTCTCACGAGATACCTTCTATGTTCTTCGAAGAGAACTTGGAATTCTTGATAAAAATTATCTTGTTTAAAATCGTCTGAAAATTTTATTATATGCTTAACATCATTAATGTCTGCTATGCTTCAAAATGTATATTTGTTATGAATGCATCCTATTCCTCTTATGACTCATGTTCGTGTGTGACAAGTTGAAAATGTATATGTGGTTGAGTAAAAACTTCTTGATAAATATTAGAAATCTTTGCATGCTTTTAGAACCCAAAAACCTCTTGGTTCTACATATCTGATGCTAGTTAATCGATTAGTTATCCTCCTTAATCGATTAAAATGAGTTCCAGTAGCAAACATTTCAATTTTCATTAAATTTAATTGATTATGACTTATTTTAATCGATTACCTGGGTTAATTTGTCTAAAAACCTGGAATTTTTACACTGCTTAATCCATTAAATGCAGCACTTAATCGATTAACGGCAGTAGATATATTAGAAATAGAAGCGTTTTTTTTTCCATTTTTCAAACCCTCTCTTCCTCCTTCATTCTGAAAATCTCAAATGCAAGCAGCAAATTCAAAATCTTAGCTTAATAGAAGTATTAAACCTCACCTTTACCCCATTTGTGCATTTCAATTCATCTTTATTTCCCAAGAAATCCCATTCCTATTTCCAAAACCCTAAGCTCTAGGTTCCCTCCCGTATCCTCCTTCATCATCCATTACTCACGGTTTTAATCATCAATGGAAAGAGGACGTCCGAAGAGGTTCAAGACAACTTCTCAACGCACTCGTAGGCCTCCTAATGCTTCATCTTCAAATCCGAACGTGAGGCACGACCATGGAGATCCTTACTACTCACTCATACTTCAGGAGACTCGGTTGTCCAAATTTTTGGTAAGGAAACCCACCTACATAAGGTACGTTGATCTTACCTGGATGGCGGAACAAAACTTCGAATTTCTACAAGGTATGCAGGCTCAGGGTGCTGTAATGTTTTTGGAATTAACGGGTAATCTGTATCCAACTTTGATTAGGGAGTTTTAAGCTAATTTCCGTTATAAGGATGGTAGATATTGGTCTATGATTTTGGGAAATCTGTTTGAGATGGGTAGTAGCATTTTTATAATTGTGGGTGACCTATCCACTACTGGTGTTAGCCTAGGTGATTTTGAATGGCTTGCTGATTTCGATGCTGCTGAGGTATATAAATCATGTTTGAGAGGTCCCCATTTGTATGTCCAGGGACAATTGACTAAATTTGGTTCTTTATCGGTAGAGAATAGATTACTTCACTATTTTATTGCGTATATCTTGATTCAGAGGGACACTAACCACACACAACCTACTATTGACGATCCAAAATTCATGTATGTTGTGAAGGAGAACATAATGGTTAATTGACCTGAAGAAATTCTGAAGGTCGTGTATAATGTCTCTACATCGCAATCCAAATTGCTGTCCTACAATATCTTGATATCGAGAATTATTAACTATCTGCATATTGACGTATCTGACACCATCGTCACAGAGACTTCTGACAAAGATCACATTGTTGGTGAAAGCCTTATCCACAAGATGGGTATCTACAAGTTTGGAAATACTTGGCAATACCAGGAAGATTTTACTATAGTGGATTTAGACCTATCTGATGATGAGGATCAGGCTGGTACATATCAGCCTAATGTAGAGACTCAGAGGCAGCCATCTGGAACTGCGTAGCAAGAATCGTCATTTGGATTAGCTGAATTGGAAGCCATGGAGCAAAGGCTGAACAATATCATGGATTTACACTATCAGTCTTTGAAGGACTCCTACCATACTGACTTGGAAAATTTTGAGGAACGTCAGATTGCATATATCGATAACCACTATCAGGCTTTGAGGAGTTTTGTCCAGAACACTGTCGAGGCACAGAATGCGAGATTTTGTGTAGAGTTTGAGAAGCTGAGATTGCTCATCCAGGGTGATAGTAGTCTGACCGTACCTGATAACAAAGATCCTCCTCCGCATCCTTAGATTAGAAGGCCTTAGATCTTAGATTGCTTTAGGTTTAGTCCTTCTATATGGCTAATTTGTAGGATTTATGTTGCTTTGCAATTTCGAGACATATTTTCACTTTGCTTCCTGGATTGTAACTCTTACTATCTACTATTGCTGGAAGTTTATGACTTTCTATGCATGTCGTTTTGAACTTAAATCGTTTCTATTATGGTTTCATTTTGCTTATATATGTCAAATATAGCATGATTGCATGTTTAATAGATCTTGATCATGTTTGGTTATATGTATATCTTGTGCTTGAGTGAGCCTACTGCTTCAATGTTATAGTGTAAATGCTTGATCATTCCATGCTTGATTGGTTGATGTATAACCCTCCATTCCATTAAACCTGTCATATTGATGTATTCTGTTGGTTTAATCTATTAATTTGGTGTCTTAATCGGTTAAATGCTGATAAATTGGTGCACTTGTTCAATTCTTTCATCAACTGGTTAATTAATTACATTCCCAATACTAATTGATTAATTACAGTTTGAGTTCACTTCATATCTCTTCTTATTTTTGACCAAAATTTCATTGAGTTTATCTTTTTGATAATAACCAAAGGGGGAGAAAGATTGTTTTGTTGTTTTAATGTGTGTAGTTTGTAAATAATATCAAGCTTTTGTTGTCTAGTTATGCGCTTTAACTTAGAAATCAACAACCATGCATTTTGTGATCATCTTCAAGCTTTGCCTCAAAACAAATTTGGTGTTGAGTTTGTCATCATCAAAAAGGGGGAGATTGAAAGTGCAATGTGTCAAGAGTGCACTTATGCTTGCCTATGTTTTAATGGAGACAAAGGACTTAGTGAAAGCTTAAAGACAACTCAACCAATCAACATTCCAAAGATTCAAGAGCTTCATGTCTAGACTAGAGTCTTAGATGTGTCTTAGTTATTGAGTCTAGGTTAGGTAAACCTAGATGCAAAACTCACAAAGTCTAAAAACTATCATATCATTTACATGAGACATGCCATCTAGTTTATTATATGTTCATGCATTAATCATACATGGTATTTGTGCATTTTAGACATAACATAAAGGTAAAACATGTATAGTTTATAAGCATAACATATAGGTAGTTTAACAACTAACATCATAACTGAAAATATGTCAGTTAATCGATTAAGTAAAGCTTTAATCGATTAACGTGAAAACAGTTTTAACAGTTTCAATAGAAAACTGAAAAATGGATTTCAGTTACTTTTTAACAACTCGTTAATCGATTAACATGCAACTTAATCGATTAACTGGGTGAAAAATAGCTTTTCTATAGAAACTGTTTTGTTAACAGATTTCATATACGATTTGATACATTCATACATTCATATTATAATTGCTAGGTTGCGTATTTTCATGTTCAATGTATGTCATATAGGTAGGGGAATTGCATGTGAGATTAGAGTGAGATAGTATTATGCTTAGAATTAACATGTCATCCATTGCATATTATCAAATATGTTATTCATCTTATCTTGTTCTTGCATGATTCTTTCACTACGTTTTAGAGATCTATTAAAGGGAAAAATCACATGTTCTTCATGATTTTAATCTTATACATATTCATAGTAATTGTGAGATTTGTATAGGTTTATAGCTTGTTCTTTCTTGTTATATTTGAGCTATTTTTGTGCTTCACATTACTTTGTTCTTTGTATTGTTTGTGTAACAAGGAATGTCGTCTCTTGGTGTCGTACCATCAAAGAGATCAGAGATCATTACTGCCAATTAAAGATCATCTGTGTTCAAATATATCTGCTAAATCAATTCTGTATAATCTGCATTTAGGTGTATAATTTAGCCAGTCAGCAACTCCAATTTCTGTGCGACTTAATCGATTAAGTCATATCATTAATCGATTAACTAGGTAAGTTTCCAGAATATGGCTTTGGTGCAAATAGCGGTAAGTGGAAACCGCGACACCTGTTCAACACCCCTTCTAGGTGTATTCTATCACTGATATCTAACAAGTGGTATTTGAGCTAGTACGTCGTGCAAGCTCAACCATATCTGCATGATCTGTCAGGGAAATTAAATGGATTCCACCAACCCCTTTGGCGGTGATGGCGCATCCATTAATCGCCCTCCCGTATTCATTGGCAAAGGATATGCCTACTTGAACGTTCGCATGAAAATCTTTATAGAGGCCATCGACTCGGATATTTGGGAATCCATAGTCAACGGGCCTTTCATTCCACAAAATTTAGTGGACGATGAACCAAAAGATAAACCTAAAAGTCTATAGACCGATGGTGAACGCAAAAAGGTTCAGTATAACCTGTGTGCCAAAAACATCATCACATCGGTCCTATCTTATGATGAGTTCTTTCGGATCTCGCTCTGCCAAAATGCTAAAGAAATGTGGGACACTTTACAAGTGACTCACGAAGGCACTAACGAAGTCAAGTGTGCCAGGCTGAATGCCCTGACACATGAATATGAGTTATTTCGTATGTTACCAAATGAATCTATAAGTAATATGCAAAAACATTTTACTCATATAGTTAACCATTTAGTTGCTTTGGATAAATAGTTGTTTTGGATAAAAAAATTAACAAAGGTGAGCATACTAACAAAGTTTTACGCTGTCTTGACAGAAGATGGCAACCAAAAGTAACAGCTATTATGGAATCAAAGGATCTTTCTCCATGCCTTTGGCAACACTATTCGGAAAACTCCAAGAGCACGAAATGGAGCTTGGACGCCTGACTATGCACAAAGAATCACATCGCAAAAAGAAAAGCATTTCCCTCAAGGATACAACGTCAGTCCACAGAAGAGAGAGAAGAAGATGAATCTGATTTAGATATAGACGAAGAAACATTGAGCCTTCTCTTATGAAAATTCGGGAAATTTCTAAAGAAAGGAGGCTTTAAACGTTTCCAGAAGAAAGAAGCACCAGAGTCGACCAGAAATGGCAAGAGTAAAGAGCGCTTCACTTTCCATGAATGTGGTAAGCCAAGTCATATGAGGTTCCAATGTCCTACTTACCTGAAGAAGGTTGATTCAGATAAGAGCACTCCTTAGGACTTCAAATCGAAGAAAGCTTACATAGTATGGGATGTACTAGAGGAGGACACGACACCCAACACCTCAGATGAAGAGGAAACTGCTAAACTATGCCTAATGATGAGAACAGATGATGTATGTTGCTCAAATTCAAAAGAGGTAAAAGATGAGGTATATTCTGACACCTCATCCTCCTCATATGATGATTCACCCTCTTATGAGGAGTTATATGATGCGTATGTCAAATTGCATGATGAGTTAAAGAAATTAGCTAGGATTAGCTGCGATAGGAAAAGAGTAAACCTGCTAAATGAACAAAAAATAATCCCATCACAAATAGAATTAGATGAACTAAAATTGGAAAATGAAACATTAGATTTGATCTATTCTTGTAATACATGCAATTGCTCTGATAATAATTTATGTCAACCAACTGTTTATGACTCTTGCGATGATTTGAAAAATGAAAATTTGAGATTAAATGAAAAACTCGCAAAACTCACAAAAGAGTCAAAACATGTTAGAAACTATCCTTAGGAAAACCAGGAATGTTGGTGACCATACCGGGCTAGGATATATTCCTCCTTCGCGTAAGAAAAGACCATATAGGAGACGTATTAATCGGCCAAATAAGAAAATTTTAATAAAAAGGTTCCTACATGCTTTCATTGTGGCACTCCTGGTCACACTTCCTACTATTGTTATATTAGAAAATATGGTATACCTAGTGGCGTGTATATATGGATGAAAAAGGGAGATAACTCCCTAGTTACTAACAGAAAAGGACCTAACATAACTTGGGTACTTGAAAAAGGCAAATGATCTACGTTTTGAAGGTATGTCTTCGAGCATGTGGATAACATCAGTATCTTGATAGTGGATGCTCGAGACATATGACGGGTGATTGATCAAAATTCCTAGATCTATCCTTGCAAGAAAAAGGGTTTGTTACTTATGGAGACAATAACAAAGGGAAGATATTTGGCACCGGTACAATTGGCAATTCAAATCAGGTCGTGATTGAAAATTTGCTATATGTTGAAGTTATGGAACATAATCTCTTGAGTATCAGCCAACTATGCGATAAAGGTAACCGTGTATCTTTCGATTCTGAGTGTTGTATTATTCGTGACAATATATCTAATAAAGTTAAATTTATCGGATATCGTATAAATAATTTATATATGGTAAATCTGGATTATGTCACTACTCTATTTTCAAAATGTTTTATATCCAAAGAGGATGACATCTAGCTTTGGCATAGGCGTGTTGCTCATATTCACATAAAGCATCTAGATAAATTGTCTAAAAACAATTTGGTTGATGGGCTGCCAAAACTTGATTTTAAAACTCAGGAAACTTGTGACACTTGTCAAAGATATAAACAAGTTTAAAACTCTTTTGCTAAAAAGAATGTGATATCCACAACAAGACCTTTGGAGCTTCTCCATATGGACTTGTTTGGACCATCACAGGTTATGAGTTTTGGTGGTAGCTTTTATGCTTTAGTAATCGTTTTTATGCTTTAGTGATCGTTGACGATTTTTCTAGATTTACATGGACATTATTTCTTTCCTCCAAGAGCGGTACTTTTAAATCTTTCAAAAATCTTACCAAGCAAACTCAAAACCAGTTTAATTATAAGATAGTATATATTCGATCCGATCATGGTGGCGAATTTGAAAACCATTTATTTGATAACTTTTGTAATAAATATGGTATTATGCATCAATTTTCGCCCCCTCATACCCCTCAACAAAATGGAGTTGTTGAGAGGAAAAATCGAGTCTTAGAGGAGCTTGCTAGAACCATGCTAAATGAAAGCAAGGTTCCTAAATATTTTTGGGAAATGGAGTTGTTGAGAGGAAAAATCGAGTCTTAGAGGAGTTTTCTAGAACAATGCTAAATGAAAGCAATGTTCCTAAATATTTTTGGGCTGATGCAGTGCATACAGCTTTCTATATGATTAATCGTATACTCTTGTGGCCTACTTTTTCAAAACTCCATATGAACTTTTAAAAGGTCGTAGACCTAATATTTCTCATTTTCATGCTTTTGGATGTAAATGCTTTATATTAAACAATGGAAAAAGATATTCAAGTAAATTTGATTCAAAAGTTGATGAGGGTATATTTTTGGGGTATTCATTACATAGTAAAGCTTATCGAGTCTTTAATAAGTATTTCATGCAAGTAGAAGAGTCTGTGCATGTCCATTTTGACGAATCTTCTCCAAAATAGAAGTGGAAGGTATTTCATGATGATGTTGTAGGTGCATTGGAAGAAGCATACTCGAAGGACATGGACCAGGACAAAGAAGAAGCAGAAGCAGAGCAAACTATTCAAGATGAGCATCAGGACCTGCCAATCACATGGAAGACCAAGAAGGATCATCCACTCGATAAAGTGATAGGTGATATAACTACTGGGTGGTAACCCATAGCTCTTTACGTAACTTTTGAAACTTTGTAGCTTTTGTATCTCAAATTGAGCCTAAGACCATCAATGAGGCCATTGAGGATGTGCGTTGGGGTATAGCTATGCAAGAATAGCTAAACCATTTCGAGGGTAATAATGTATCGGACTTGGTCCTTAAGCCTAAAGAACATCCAAGAATTGGTACTAGATGGGTCTTTCATAATAAATTGGATGAATCTGGCTTGATAATCAGAAATAAAGCTCGCTTAGTGGCCAAGGGCTACAACCAGGAGAAGGGGATCAATTATGATGAGACCTACGCTCTTGTAGCCAGATTAGAGGTCATAAGGATGCTTTTATCCTTTGCATCAATTATGAACTTCAAGCTTTTTCCAATGGATGTCAAGAGCACCTTCTTGAATGGCTACATTCAAGAGGAGGTATATGTAGATCAACCTCCCGACTTTGAAAATTTTAAATAGCTGAACCATGTATATAAGCTCAAAAAGGTCCTCTATGACCTGAAACAAGCTCCTATAGCTTGGTATGATAGATTGAGCTCTTTCCTCTTGGAAAAAGGGTTCATGAGGGGTATAGTTGATACTACCCTTTTTATTCGTAGATTAGATAATCGTGTGCTTTTAGTTCAAATATATGTTGATGATATAATCTTTGGATCTACTAATGACATTCTATATAAAGAATTTTCTAAGTTGATGTAGTGTGAATTTGAGATGTCGATGATGGGTGAGCTGGCCTTCTTTCTTGTACCTCAAATGAAACAAATGGAAAGTGACATCTTCATTCATTAATTGAAATATTGCAAAGAGTTACTGAAGAAGTTTGAAATGGAAAAGTGTAAAGAGGCTTCAACACCTATGGTGTTCGCATGCTATCTAAATATAGATAAAAAGGGAAAAGCAATTGAGGTAACCAAATATCGTGGGATTATCGGCTCATTATTGTATTTGAGTCGCCCCAATATTATTTTTAGTGTTTGTATGTGTGCTAGATTTCAAGCTTTGCCTAAAGACTCACATTATACTGTTGTAAAACGAATTATGAGATATTTAAAAGGAACAACTAATATGGGATTATGGTATCCTAGGGATGCCTCACTATCCTTGGTAGGGTATTCCGATTTCGACTTTGCGGGATGTCAGTTGGATCGGAATAGAACTAGTGGGACTTGTCATTTACTTGGTATGTCCTTGGTTGCATGGCACAGTAAACAACACGCATGTGTTGCTTTGCCCATCGTTGAAGCGAAATACATTGTTGTTGGTGTGTGTTTCGCTCAAATCCTTTGGATGAAGCAGCAACTTAAGGACTTTGGACTTATATTAGAAAACATTCCCATAAAATGTGATAATACAAGTGACATAAACCTATCCAAAAATCATGTTTTGCATTCTAGAACCAAGCATATTGAAATAAGACATCATTTCTTGCGTGACCATGTGGAAAAAGGCGAATGTGTGATTAAATTTGCTGAAACATCTAAGCAATTGGCTGATATTTTCACCAAGCCTCTCTCACGAGATACCTTCTATGTTCTTCGAAGAGAACTTGGAATTCTTGATAAAAATTATCTTGTTTAAAATCGTCTGAAAATTTTATTATATGCTTAACATCATTAATGTCTGCTATGCTTCAAAATGTATATTTGTTATGAATGCATCCTATTCCTCTTATGACTCATGTTCGTGTGTGACAAGTTGAAAATGTATATGTGGTTGAGTAAAAACTTCTTGATAAATATTAGAAATCTTTGCATGCTTTTAGAACCCAAAAACCTCTTGGTTCTACATATCTGATGCTAGTTAATCGATTAGTTATCCTCCTTAATCGATTAAAATGAGTTCCAGTAGCAAACATTTCAATTTTCATTAAATTTAATTGATTATGACTTATTTTAATCGATTACCTGGGTTAATTTGTCTAAAAACCTGGAATTTTTACACTGCTTAATCCATTAAATGCAGCACTTAATCGATTAACGGCAGTAGATATATTAGAAATAGAAGCGTTTTCTTTTGCCATTTCTCAAACCCTCTCTTCCTCCTTCATTCTGAAAATCTCAAATGCAAGCATTAAATTCAAAATCTTAGCTTAATAGAAGTATTAAACCTCACCTTTACCCCATTTGTGCATTTCAATTCATCTATGATTTTGGGAAATCTGTTTGAGATGGATAGTAGCATTTTTATAATTGTGGGTGACCTATCCACTACTGGTGTTAGCCTAGGTGATTGTGAATGGCTTGCTGATTTCGATGCTGCTAAGGTATATAAATCATGTTTGAGAGGTCCCCATTTGTATGTCCAGGGACAATTGACTAAATTTGGTTCTTTATCGGTAGAGAATAGATTACTTCACTATTTGATTGCGTATATCTTGATTCAGAGGGACACTAACCACACACAACCTACTATTGACGATATGATATTCATGTATGTTGTGAAGGAGAACATAATGGTTAATTGACCTGAAGAAATTTTGAAGGTCGTGTATAATGTCTGTACATCGCAATCCAAATTGTTGTCCTACAATATCTTGATATCGAGAATTATTAACAATCTGCATATTGACGTATCTGACACCATCGTCACAGAGACTTCTGACAAAGATCACCTTGTTGGTGAAAGCCTTATCCACAAGATGGGTATCTACAAGTTTGGAAATACTTGGCAATACCAGGAAGATTTTACTATAGTGGATTTAGACCTATCTGATGATGAGGATCAGGCTGGTACAGATCAGCCTAATGCAGAGACTCAGTGGCAGCCATCTGGAACTGCGTAGCAAGAATCGTCCTTTGGATTAGCTGAATTGGAAGCCATGGAGCAAAGGCTGAACAATATCATGGATTTACACTATCAGTCTTTGAAGGACTCCTACCATACTGACTTGGAAAATTTTGAGGAACGTCAGATTGCATACATCGATAACCACTATTAGGCTTTGAGGAGTTTTGTCCAGAACACTGTCGAGATTTTGTGTAGAGTTTGTGATGCTGAGATTGCTCATCCAGGGTGATAGTAGTCTGACCGTACCTGATAACAAAGATCCTCCTGCGCATCCTTAGATTAGAAGGCCTTAGATCTTAGATTGCCTTAGGTTTATTCCTTCTATATGGCTAATTTGTAGGATTTATGTTGATTTGCAATTTCGAGACATATTTTCACTTTGCTTTCTGGATTGTAACTCTTACTATCTACTATTGCTGCAACTTTATGACTTTCTATGCATGTCGTTTTGAACTTAAATCGTTTCTATTATGGTTTCATTTTGCTTATATATGTCAAATATAGCATGATTGCATGTTTAATGGATCTTGATCATGTTTGGTTATATGTATATCTTATGCTTGATTGAGCCCACTGCTTCAATGTTATAGTGTAAATGCTTGATCATTCCATGCTTGATTGGTTCAGGTATAACCCTCCATGCCATTAAATATGTCATATTGTTGTATTTTGTTGGTTTTTGTTGGTTTAATCTATTAATTTGTTGTCTTAATCGATTAAATGCTGATAAATTGATGCACTTGTTCAATTCTTTCATCAACTGGTTAATTAATTACATTCCCAATACTAATTGATTAATTACAGTTTGAGTTCACTTCATATCTCTTCTTACTTTTGACCAAAATTTCATTTATTTTATCTTTTTGATAATAACAAAAGGGGGAGAAAGATTATTTTGTTGTTTTAATGTGTGCAGTTTGTAAATAATATCAAGCTTTTGTTGTCTAGTTATGCGCTTTAACTTAGAAATCAACAACCATGCATTTTGTGATCATCTTCAAGCTTTACCTCAAAACAAATTTGGTGTTGAGTTTCTCATCATCAAAAAGGGGGAGATTGAAAGTGCAATGTGTCAAGAGTGCACTTATGCTTGCCTATGTTTTAGTGGAGACAAAGGACTTAGTGAAAGCTTAAAGACAACTCAACAAATCAACATTCCAAAGATTCAAGAGCTTCATGTCTAGACTAGAGTCTTAGAT
>NC_032014.1:15214786-15227937 GCF_001865875.1 Lupinus angustifolius | reverse complement strand
GCAAATCTCACAAAGTCTAAAAACTATCATATCATTTACATGAGACATGCCATCTAGTTTATTATATGTTCATGCATTAATCATTCATGTTATTTGTGCATTTTAGGCATAACATAAAGGTAAAACATGTATAGTTGATAAGCATAACATATAAGTAGTTTACCAATTAACATCATAACTGAAAATATGCCAGTTAATCAATTAAGCAAAGCTTTAATCGATTAACGTAAAAAGAGTTTTAACAGTTTCAATAGAAAACTGAAAAACAGATTTCAGTTACTTTTTAACAGCCCGTTAATCGATTAACAGACAACTTAATTAATTAACTGGGTGAAAAACAACTTTTCTATATAAACTGTTTTGTTAACATATTTCATATACGATTTGATACAATCATACATTCATATTAGAATTTCTAGGTTGCGTATTTTCATGTTCAATGTATGTCATATAGGCGGATGGAATTGCATGTGAGATTAGAGTGAGATAGTATTATGCTTAGGATTAACATGTCATCCATTGCATATTATCAAATATGTTATTCATCTTATCTTGTTCTTGCATGATTCTTTCACTATTGTTTAGAGATCTATTAAAGGGGGAAAACACATGTTCTTCATGATTTTCATCTTATACATAATCATAGTAATTGTGAGATTTGTATAGGTTTATAGCTTGTTCTTTCTTGTTATATTTGAGCTATTTTAGTGCTTCACATTACTTTGATTCTTTGTATTGTTTGTGTAACAAGGGAAGTCGTCTCTTGGTGTCGTACCATCAAAGAGATCAGAGAGTCTTCACCGAGACTTGTAGGTCTTGAGTTTTTGAGCATATTCTTGGCTAGGGCTGGATCGTTGGAAAGTTTTTCCTTGGCGATTGGGTAAGGTCAAACCAAGGTATAGGTTCTGGGAACTCAAGAAAGGAGCGGTCAAGATCTTGTAATTGGAAGTGTGTTTGTAAGGCACATTGGTTTTAATTTTAGTGAAGGAAAATTTCCTGGATCAGAGGGAAGGACTAGATGTTGTTTTGCAGTGGATTGCAAAACGAAGTAGTATAAAAACCTTGTTGCAGGCTATTTTTTTCCCTTATCTCTTTACTGTTTTTAGTATCTTTTAATTGCCTATTGAAGCTAATATTTTGAATATTGCATTACTGCCAAATAAAGATCATTTGTGTTTAAATATATCTGCTAAATCAATTCTGTATAATCTGCACTTGGCTGTGTAATTTATCCAGTTAGCAACTGTAATTTCTGTGCGACTTAATTGATTAAGTCAGATCATTAATCGATTAACTGGGCTAGTTTTCAAAATAGGATTTTGGTTCAAATAGCGGTAAGTGAGAATCGCGACACCTATTCAACCATGGGGTCTATGTAACTCTGGTATGGCCCCTAGTGTTCTGGTTAATTATGACCAGCATATTACAATAGAAGTTGCCTTAGATAACAAGAATTTTTGCATCAATGCTATCTATACAAGTAACAGCTTCCTGCAGAGAATATCTCTTTGGATTGATCTGCAAACAATTATGTTTGAAAAGCCTGGTCCTTGGTGTTGCTTTGGAGACTATAATTTTGTCCTTGGTGCTCATGAATGAAGGAGTTCTAGATTGCCTGCTAGAACTCCATGCAATGACTTCAAAGCTTTTACTCATAATGATGGTCTTTTTCACTTAAACACTTTAGGGGCTCAATTCACCTGGTCAAATAGAAGAAAGGGTAATACTTTAACTGAAAAAAGACTTAATATAACAATCTATAATGAGGAGTGACTAGATATTTGGAATCATGTCTCCTGTTGCACTCTACCTAGAGTCCATTCAAAAATGTATTAGTGACTCTGGCCCAAATCAGGAGTTACTTGACTAGGAAGATATTGCTCAGCTATTGAATGCTATGATGATAGAAGATGTATTTTGGAAAGAAAAATCTAGATTAAATTGGCATGCTCTAGGAGATAGGAATATTGCTTTCTTCCATAAGGTCACAAAAATCAGGCATGCCACTAAATCAATTTCAATGCTTAAAGATGCCAATAATACCATATCTACTCATGATGATATTGTTGCTCATGTTCTAAACTTTTACACTGATCTGTTTTCCTCCCCAAACAACACTTCTTTTAACAACCTAATCCAATATATGATTCCCTACCTGGTGACACATGATGATAACAACATGCTGACCAAAACTCCATCAAATGAGGAAATCAAAACTATAGTGTTTGCTATGAATGGTGATGGGGCACCTAGCCCGGATGAATTTGGTGGATGTTTCTTCCAATCTTTTTGGAAATTAGTCTATAATGAAGTCTTCAATTCGGTTAGACAATTTTTTACCCAAAGTTGGCTGATGCCAAACTTAAACTCAAACAATGTAATTCTAATACCAAAGAATAAAGGTGCTGACAAAATAGAGGAATTCATACCATAGCCTTAGCAAACTTTCAGTTCAAAATAATTACTAAAGTGCTTGCTGACAGGTTAACTACTATTACAACTAGGATCATCTCTAATGAGTAGAGGGGTTTCATAAAAGACAAAACATACAGGATTGCATATGTCTTGCTTCTGAGGCAATAAACCTGATGGACCACAAGACTTTTGGTGGTAACCTTGCTATCAAGCTTGACATTAAGAAGGCTTTTGATACAATGGATTGAAATTTCATAATAGACACCCTTAAGGCCTTTGGCTACAACCACAAGTTCATTAGGTGGATCAAATTCATCCTTCAATATGCTAAATTATCAATCAATGTTAATGGTAGAAATGTTGGTTTCTTCAACTGTAGGAGAGGAGTTAGACATGGGGAACCCCCTCTCTCTACTGATGTTTTGTATTGCTGAAGATGTGTTAAGTAGAGGGATAAGGAAGTTGGTTAGTGAAAACAAGCTAAGTGAAATCTCTGCCCAAACAGGATTCAGACCCCTAGTCATGTTCTTTATGCTGATGATATTTTAATCTTCTACAAGGAGAAGCAAGAGAGTTGCTCTGCCTTAAGAACTTAATCAAGGACTATGCTACTGCTTTTGGTCAACAAATCAATCTGGCCAAGTGTAAATTCTACACTTCCAATTCTAATCCTAGAAGAATTGCCACTCCTTCAGCTTATCTGGGTTTTTCAATGGGATGTCTTCCTTTTAACTACCTTGGAGTGCCTCTCTTCAAGGGAAAACAAAAGAAGATTCACCTTCAGTAAATAGCAGATAGAATCGCATCTAAATTGGCTACTTGGAAGGGTTCCTCTCTATCAATAATGGGAAGAGTGGAATTAGTTAGATCCATAATTCAAAGCATGCTAGTTTACAGCTTCCACATCTATAAGTGGCATATTCAATTGTTAAATGATATGGACAAAAGTATAAGAAATTTCATATGGGCTGGTGATGTTGGGACAAGGAAAATGGTCACTGCTGCTTGGCATAAAGTGTGCTATCCTTTGAATGAAGGTGGGTTGGGCATTAGATCTATAAAGAAGATGAACAAGGCTGCTTTGTTAAAGATAGCTTGGGTTATATGGACCTTAAATCATGAATGGGCAACCTTTTTCAAAAACAAATTTGATAGTAATAAATCTCCTTCTAATAAACACTTCAAGTCATCGATTTGGCATGGCATCACGGACAATTGGGCTGAAGCAAATGACAACTCAATATGACTAGTGGGAGATGGCATGCAAATCAATTTCTGGAGGGACAATTGGTTAGGTGATCCTCTAGTTCAATCTCTTAATATTCCTCAAGATTTGCATACTTCTCTGAATGCCAAGGTGGCAGATTTCCTCATGAATTCTAAATGGATAATCGCAGGGCCCATCAAAAGGCTATTCCCTGAGATCATAAGGAAAATAATAAGCATAACAACCTCTAGAAGCTAGGATAGACTGGTTTGGAAGCACTCAATTGATGGGGAGCTCACCTCTAAAGCAACCTTCACTCATGTCAATCCTACATCAACCAAGTTAGCTTGGTGCAAGCAAATTTGGTTTCTATCAATTTATCCCTCTAAATCCTATGTCTTATGGAGGACCATGCATAGTGTCTATTGATGATAATCTGCAAAAAAGAGGCTTTGTCATGGCTTCCATGTGTAATATATGCAAAGCCAAGCATGAAGACTCTGATCACTTTTTCTTGTATTGCAATTTTGCTCTTACTTTATGGGACTGAGTGAATGAGGCTTTCTCTATATCTATGAATACTCGATCAATTATTTCAATCTTAATGGACAATGGTAAATACTTCAATCTTCAAGTGAAGAACATTTTCCCTGCTTGTGTGTTTAGTACTTTAAGCACAATTTGGTTCTATAGAAATAGAAGTAGATTTGATGACAAAATTGTGACTTTGACACAAGAAATGTATAAGATCAAGAGAGAAACATCCATCTCGGGAGCTCTATCAACATCTACTTTTGTCTCTTGCTCTATTAATGAGTTAATTATGTTGAGAAGGTTTCAAATCAGCTTAAATCTTTCAAAGGCTACTAGAATCACAGAGGTGTTGTGGCAGCCACTAGAGGAGGGTTGGATTAAGGCCAATAGAGACGGAGCTGCTCATGGTGCGCTTGACCATGCGAGAGGGGGGCATATTCAGGGATCACAATGGAGTTTGCTTAACTTGTTTTGCTTGTTACCTTGATATCCAGCATGCTATTATTGCAGAGTGTCAAGCAGCTTTCAAAGAGTCAATATAGCCTTCAAAAAGGGTTGGAAAAAAATGTAGATTGAGAGTGATTCAACTATGTGGGTGGATATATTCCATGGTAAAATCAAGGTTCCTTGGAAGCTAAGCAACCAGTGGTCAACACGCAAATCCAAGCTGAACTTAATGAACTTCCACATCTCTCACATTTATAGGGAGGGCAATGAATGTGCGACAAATTGGCTTCATTTACAGCAGAATCCAAAACATCAACTACTTGGAAAGACCCTCCAAACTTCATGAAGGAAGTGTACATGAGGAATAGACTAGGATTGTCTAGCTATAGGTTTATAAACTTGTAATTTCTTGGCATTTCTTCTTCTCGTTCTCTTTGTCTTCATGGTACTATTCGAAAGAGTATAAAATTGGGGTGCAGTTGCACCTTTGCCTAAAAAAATATTATTATTTTACTTCATGACAACGATTCTTCTATTATTTTAATAACAAGAGGAAGTGTACGAAGAAGCTATTGGATGAGATAAAGTTCAAGTCTTGACTTTGGATCAAAAGTAAAATCAAAGGCTCTTCTATATCTTGGTTTGAAATGGTTTCTAACCCAATTGTTTCCTTATAATGTTATTGCTAATCATCTCTTTAGGCTCTAGATGTTTGTGGTTTTCTATTGTATTTCTTGTGTAGTGGTTTAGGTCTTGAAGTTATTGTTTTATGTTTCTTTATTTGTACTTTCTTTCTTTTTAATAAAATGTTCACCTTCAAATTTTTTTACTTGGTGACATTATTTTCCTTCTAATCTTTGGCTTGATGCTTACCAATAAGATATTGATCTAATGATATAAAACATCATTGGGTCTCTATATAGGTGAAAAAGTCATTGTTTTGATTAATATGAACAATACTTATTAGGAGGCATAATCACACACTTTGAGGGAATTAATTCCTTACTTATACGGTGAGAAATATCATTCGTTATATATAAAAAAGTTATCATTATGCTAACCATAAAATATTTTGATGATGCTATCTTAATTTTATAAACCTTTTTTTGTGTTATAATTTTATAAACCTTTATCCCTTTAGAATATTAATATGTTATACTACATACTATATTTTATATATAGATATAGCAAATTCTATATCCACCACCCGAGTCTCAAAATTCTATATAATACATACTATATATATAGTATCTTAATGATATTTTGATACTTTTAAAGTACTTTTTTTGTTAAAACCTATAAGAAATTAATGTGGGGGAATTCAAATTTAACTAACCAACTTAAGAGTGCACTTATATTATTTCCCCATAGAAGCTCCATTAACTTGTATTATTATTATGCTCTGAGACGTTATAGACCGACTTTTTTTTCAGACCTTTCTCACTTATACACTAGGCTCTTGGACGCTATAGACTAACCTTTTTTTTCCTTTGTTGATATAATACTAATAAAACAAATACATGGCTTTTCGACCATCAAACTTTTATTGATTTATTACAGAGTTCAGGTTGAATTTTCCAGGGATAATTTTTGTTTCAAAGAATTTTAGAACTAAGTTCAGTAAACCCTTTGTGTTATGTATTAAAAAATATTTGACCTTTTCTATCCAACTAGCTAGACGCATAACTCAATCTATTTGGCGCCTATCAAATTTTGAGTTGTTTACTTGTGTTTTTTGTCCTACTACATTAATGTCTAACTAGATTTCATTTTATTCCAAGAATGCGTAATATTCCAAAATACTTTGTCCAATGTGGAGAATATTCAGTCTTGCATCAATAATTATGGTCCTAATGAGGAGTTGCTTGATCAAGAGGGCACTGCTCAATTAAACCTGCTCAAGGCTCTTAGCATGGAAAATGACTTTTGGACAGAGAAATCTAGAATCAACTGGCACAGGAATGGTGACAGAAACACAAGTTTCTTTCACAAAGTTACTAAGATAAGGCAAGTGTCTAAGTCCATGACAATTCTAATGGATGGAGATAGAATCATTTCAGCACAGGATGACTTAGCCTCTCACACTCTGGATTATTTTACCAACTTGTTTGCTACTTCTAATGATACTACCCCTAATCATTTGATTCAGGAGGTCATCCCTCATATGGTGCTTCCTCAGGAAAACAACAATCTTATTAGTATTCCTTCAGAGGAGGAAATTAGATCTGCAGTTTTCTCTCTTAATAGTGAAGGGGCCCCTAGTCCTGATGGCTTTGGAGGAAGCTTTTATCAAAACTACTGGAGCATAGTGAGTAAGGATGATTGCTCTTCTGTCAAACAATTCTTTGCTCAAGGTTGGTTATTGCCAAACATGAACTCTAACAGTGTGATTCTGATCCCCAAGTCCTCCAATGCTGACAAGATTGAAGACTTCAGGCCAATTGCTATTGCTAACTTCCAATTCAAGATAATCACAAAGGTTCTTGCTGATAAACTATCCCTCATTGCTTCTAGGATAATCTCTCCTCAACAAAAAGGTTTCATAAGGGACAGAAGCATTGTTGATTGTATATGAAGCTATTAATCTTCTTGACCATAAATGTTTTGGTGGAAACTTAGCAATCAAACTAGATGTCAGGAAAGCTTTTGATACCATGGATTGGAACTTCTTGTTGCAAACTCTTCAGGCCTTTGGTTTTCATGACCAATTCATTCAATGGATTAAGATCATCCTCCATTCTACTAGACTATCTATTAATGTGAATGGCCAAAGTGTGGGTTTCTTCAGCTGCTCTAGGGGTGTGAGGCAGGGGGGTCCCCTTTCTCCCTTGCTTTTTTGCTTAGCTGGAGATGTGTTGAGCAGAGGCATATCCAAGTTCGTGGCTAGCAACAAGATGAGCACAATTTCTGGTCCTAATGGCCTAAGCACTCCTTCTCATGTCTTATATGCTGATGATATCCTTATTTTCTGCAAAGGGGTTAAAAGAGAGTTGCTCCAGTTGAGGAATTTACTGGATGTTTATGCTCAAGCTTCTGGGCAACTCATAAATCCTAGTAAGTGCAAATTTTACTCAACTGCCAATACTAGGAAAAATGCATTGCTCTCTTCCTACTTGGGTTTTAATGCTGGCTCTCTTCCTTTTACTTACTTGGGGGTTCCCCTATTCAAATGAAAGCCTAGAAAGACTCACTTGCAGCCTATTGCAGACAGAATTCTTGGCAAGCTTGCCAAGTGGAAAGGCAACTCTTTGTCAATCATGGGCAGGGTGGAGCTGGTCAAATCAGTTATTCTAAGCATGCTTGTTTTCAGTTTCCATGTCTACTCTTGGCCTGGTCAATTGATAAAGAATCTGGACTCTTGTATCAGAAACTTCATCTGGTCAGGGAACATAAACACTAGGAAAATGGTCATTGTTGCTTGGTCTCAAGTTTGCTCCCCTACCAATGTTGGTGGCTTGGGCATTAGATCCCTATCGAAGCTTAACAAGGCTGCTCTCACTAAGCTAGCTTGGGAGTTGAGACACTCTAGGAAAGATTGGGCTATCCTCTACAGAACTAGATTTGGTCTTCAGAGCAACCCCTCTCCTTGATACTTCAAATCCTCCATCTGGCCAGGTATCAAGATGAATTGGCATGCTGCATTTGATAACTCTATATGGGTGATAGGCAAGGGGGACAACATAAGTTTCTGGAAGGACAACTGGCTTGGAACACCTTTAGTTGATCTTCTAAACATTCCTCAAAACTGGCAGGGTCAATTAAAGGCTAAAATCTCAGACTTCATTCAAAACTCTGCTTGGCACATTCCAAAAAATTTGGTTGATCACTTCCCATTTCTCACGGATAAAATAGCCAAAACTGACTTCTCTGGTGGGCAGGATTTGCTCTGTTGGCAAAATTCTTCTGATGGTGGGCTCACCTTGAAATAGGCTTACAACTCTATTGATCAGGTATCCAATCCTATAAATTGGTTCATCAAGATTTGGTCCAGTGTCATTCCCCCTTCACAATCTTTTGTGACTTAGAGACTGCTCAACAACAAAATGCCTTGTGATGATAACTTGCAAAGGAGAGGTTACAACATGGTTTCTATGTGCAGCCTATGCAGAGCTCATACTGAGACCTCATCCCATCTCTTTTTCAGCTGCCCCCTGGCTCTTCACTTATGGAATTGGATTAATGGAATCTTCCATATCCATCTGGACATTTCTTCCATCAAGTTAATCCTCTTGGCCAGTAAATCGGATTGGTGTGACCAGGTCAAACACCTATTCACTGCTTGCATTATCCATACAATCAACACCATTTGGTGGTGCAGGAATCAGTGGAGATTTGAAAACAAAGGTTTCAACCTTGGCTCTGCTATCAACAGAATCAAAATGGCAACCTCTCTTTCAGGAATCTATTCTAAAGCTACAGGCAAGCCTTCTATGATTGAGCTTGGTATTCTAAAAGCTTTCAAGGTCCTTACCAACTACCCAAAGGCCCCCTCGATATTGGAAGTAATTTGGCACCACCTATGAGACATAGAATCAAGGTCAACACAGATGGTGCAGCTAGAGGATATCCTGGCCATATTGGGGGGAGCAATATTCAAAGACCATAGTGGTCAGTGTCTTAATTGCTTGGTTGATTACTACAGCATCCATGATGCTTTATATGCTGAGTTCAATGCTGCTTTGTCAGCAATCCTGTTTGCTATATCTAATGGTTGGATGTCCCTTTGGTTTGAATGTGATTCTACAATGGTGGTTGAAATTTTCAAAGGTAATCATAATCCTCCTTGGAAGCTCCTAAACAAATGGAGTAAATGCAAAGCAGCAATGGCTGAAATGGATTTCAGAGTCTCTCATATCTATAGAGAAGGCAACTCTTGCGCGGATAAATTGGCAAATTATTGGATTAACTCCAAAGTTAGTTCTATTTGGAGCTCTACTCCTAATTTCATTGTTCATGAATTCTTACGTAATAGGAATCACCTTCCTAATTATCGTTTCAACTCTCATTAATGTATCTTTGTTGCTATCTAATATATTTCGAGGTGTAGTTGCACCTTTGGCTTAAAAAAAAGTTTATTGAATAAACATTATTCACTTTAAACATCATCACTTTTGGAACTTCTACATATTTGCAAAAGTTTTCAATTCTCACGTGATTGTTTTCCACCGGTCAGTATTTATGTCACACATGAATGTCTTGTAACTACATTGGAGTATAGTCATCGAATATTGGTAAATAGATTATTTTTGGTAAAATTGGCAAATTAATAGGAATTATTTACTCCTTTTTGGTGATAAGGAATCATTTACTTTTGTATGAAGTGTGAATTGAAATGAAAGTAAAAAGGGATTTGACCTTTCATCCGCTATTTTCGTAACTGAGAAGCATATTTCATATTTGTTTCCATTTTTTTAGTTATTGCTGTCCTCATTTGCATATCACGGGACAAATAGTGCTTTGAAAATCGAAAAGCTAGGTTCCATATACTTCAAGATAATCAATGTGTCATGCCATCAATACAACAAAAAAAAATTTCTTTTTTTGCGGAAGAATAGAATAATTTAAATCCTTTTAGTTCATATTCCTACAAATCTTAGTATTTGTAAAATTTAAAGTTTTCTATATTTTTTATATTTAAAACATACTGGTGGATTTATTTTATTTATTGAATATTTGATTTATTTAATGTTTAGAGAATATTAAAAATTATATTAGATATTCTACAACTTGTATTAAATTTCCTTAAAAATAATAAATTGTTTTGATTTTAAATTTTTTGATAATGACCAATAAGGTGTTGGTCTAGTAGTGTAAGGTTCCACTAGATTCTCAGAAAGACCAAAAGATTAAGAGTTCAATTCATGGAAATGACATTTGTTGAGAGGGACAATCACATATTCTGAAAAAAATTAATTCCTTATCTAAAAAATGTAAGAAATATTCTTAATAGTATAAAAAAAATTGTTGCAAAAAAGCCCTTCCTAAAAGCGACATACTAGATGCAAAATGATTTCAGGTACGCTATGATACATTTGAAAGGGGACAAATTATAAACTATTCTAATCTACATCTGGTCACATTCTTTATTTCCAATGAACTTTAAGGCTTTTTAACAAAACTAACAGAGTTGTCTGTAAATTATAGGAGCTTAGAAGTATAAAGATTTTTATATAAGTCAATAAATTACTCATCTTTAATTTATATTAATTATATTTAAGAATCAATAATACTATCAATAATACTTAATATATGCACAGTATATAATGTGTTGATTGGTTAGTAAAGAATAAATTACTTATTCCTGAATTTTAGTAAATTTATATAAAATACCCCTCTCTTTTTTTGTCCTTAAAACCACTCCTAACTTTATGTAAGATTGAGATTACAATTAAGAGGGGGTGAATTAGTTGACTTAAAATTATGGTCAATTTTCCTGCAATATCAAGAGTTAAGAGCAGCGGAAATAATTTGTAGAAAATAACTAGTAAATAATTGAAGAGATAAAGGGAGAAGAGAGTACACCATAATTTTATACTGATTCACCTTCTTTTCCACCGAATGTTACATCTAGTACTCTTGCAGCTAAAGATATTTTCCACTAAATATTATGAGTTGTAATTACAATATCTCACTCCGAGACTTCTATGTACGTTACACACTCACTAATATTTATCACCTTGGAAAACACATTTCCAAGTAACTCTATCCCATTTCTTATCATACCCCATGAAAGAAAGTATTTAGAATGAATGAAGAATTACAACAGTGGCTTGAATTGTCTTTACAAGTATGAAATGTAATATCACTTGCAATTCAATAACTCTCTTGTATACTAAGTAATATTGTTCAATAGGTTTGTAAAACTTTGAAACAATTACTTCAAGTAACTCAGAAAAATTCTCTTTCGAAAGTTTAAGAACTGACTGCAAAAGTGCAGAAAAATAGTGAGAGAATTTTTCAGAATCGTGTGAGAGTTGTATGAAAGTTGTGTGTTGTGATTATGAGTTTCAATGCCTTTATATAGGCTTTCCAACCAGCCAAAATGTCTCTTAAAGGGTATGAATTGATTGGAATGAAACCATGTCTGTTGGGTTGCAACCCGTTCACTTTGAATTTGAAAATCTGATGCAACAGCTCTCAGTAATCGGTTACAGTATTGAGAAATCGGTTACCCAAATGTTCTGTCCAACAGTGAATTTAAAATTCACTTAGAGTAATCGATTACTCATATTAAAGTAATCAGTTACTCAAGAACGTTAAAACTTGAGTAATCTGTTACCCAAAGTTCAGTAATGGATTATTTAGTTCAGATTTTTTTGGATAATTGACTTCTCACTCATGTAACTTGTTCCTCAGATTTCAGTAACTTGTTACGCAGTATTTTGAAAATTGTTTTATTTAAACTTGAAGTGTTTCAATTTTCTTTTAAAATATTTTGAGCGATACTACTATTATATTCAAGAGTATATGACAAAAGTATCTATTTAGACTTAGACAAAAGTATCTATTTAGACTTAGACTAAAAGTCTTGAATAACTTGAAGCTTGAATCTTCATTGTCTTCATAAGTATTCTTCCTTTTTTTCTTTTTGGTGATGTTGGTTTCTTCATCAAAACCATGTCAAGGTCAAGAGCAAAGATCTTCTTCACAATCTCCCTTTTTTTATGATGACAAACCAATATCTTATTAACACTGTAGTTTTCTGAGAGCAGCATACTTTGTGATATTCTTCACTTGTCTTGAGTATTCTCCCCCTATATTGTATGCTCCCCCTTTCATTTGGAGTTATGTGCCTGAAATAATTATGACAGAAAATACACTCTCCCAACTTTTCTCCCCATTTTGACTTCGTCAAATTGTTACATTATATATATATATATATGTATGTATATATATATATGTATGTATATATATGTATGTATATATATATATGTATGTATATATATGTATGTATATATATATATGTATGTATATATATGTATGTATATATATATATGTATGTATATATAACATACCATATGTATATGACAAGCAGAAAAGTAAAAATAAGATATAAAATAAACATCGCAATGCATATCATAAGACATAGATGTTCAACAAAAACAATATAAAGCAAATTTTGTCTAACGATATAAAATGATTACAACCATAAAAACAGAAGTACATTGTTCAATAATATGCATCAAAACAAAACAGAAATCCTAGACACAATCTAAGACGCAGGCTCAAAATTGTTTTCATCAACGTCCATGCTACTCAGCTTAGAAGAGAGACGATGAAGTTCAAACTGGATTTGTTGATTCTGTGTATCAAAGGCATCTATCCGGTTAGTGATGTAGCCTCGAAGAGAAATCAAATCATCCATAACCATTTGATTTAAAGACATGACAACAAATGAGGAAGATTGAACATGAAACTCAGAAGGTTGAGGTTCATAGGGATTAGCAGGGGCGGGTTCTGGTTCAGGAGCAGGAGGTATATCTTTCTTATGCTTGTAGGTCCGGTCACGAAGATTATATGTGAAGCCCATTTTGTGGACTACATCCAC
>NC_032014.1:15189564-15214686 GCF_001865875.1 Lupinus angustifolius | reverse complement strand
TATGTATGTATATATATGTATGTATATATATATATGTATGTATATATATGTATGTATATATATATATGTATGTATATATATGTATGTATATATATATATGTATGTATATATATGTATGTATATATATATATGTATGTATATATAACATACCATATGTATATGACAAGCAGAAAAGTAAAAATAAGATATAAAATAAACATCGCAATGCATATCATAAGACATAGATGTTCAACAAAAACAATATAAAGCAAATTTTGTCTAACGATATAAAATGATTACAACCATAAAAACAGAAGTACATTGTTCAATAATATGCATCAAAACAAAACAGAAATCCTAGACACAATCTAAGACGCAGGCTCAAAATTGTTTTCATCAACGTCCATGCTACTCAGCTTAGAAGAAAGACGATGAAGTTCAAACTGGATTTGTTGTTTCTGAGTATCAAAGGCATCCATCCGGTTAGTGATGTAGCCTCAAAGAGATCAACTCATCCATAATCATCTGATTTGAAGGCATGATAGCAAATGAGGAAGATTGAGCATGAAACTCATCAGGTTGAGGTTCAGGAGGGTTAGGATTGTTAGGTTCTAGTTGATCAGCAGATGCATTGGGTCTATCAGATCGATGCTTATAGGTGCGGCGGTCAATTGGATCTATGGAGAAACCCATTTTGTGGATAACTTCCACATCAATCTTGCTTTCGCGATTATTTAGAACAACCTTGGTTTCACCATTAGTAGAAACATCAAAATGTTCAAGAATATTGGTTATGAAAATTGCATAGGGAAAAGGGCTTTGGGTTCCTCTTATAGACCACATTTGTCTCATTATCATCAGATTCCAATTGATTTTCAGATTAAATTTCATTGCATACATCAATTGGAGTTCTATGTCATTTATTTGAGAGTGGTTTGGAAATTTTGGTAAGATGACATAGCTCAGAAAATAATGAAGCAAACGATCTTCCAGTTTGAGATGCAACCATGTCTTTTGGGTTGAAACTCATTCACTTTGAATTTGAAAATTTGATGCAACAACTCTCAATAACCGGTTACAGTATTGAGTAACTGGTTACCCAAATGTTCTGTCCAACAGTGAATTTAAAATTCACTTAGAGTAATCGGTTACTCATATTAAAGTAATCGGTTACTCAAGAACGTTGAAACTTGAGTAATCTGTTACCCAAAGTTCGGTAATGGATTACCCATATCAGTTTTTGTTGGATAACTGATTTCTCACTCATGTAACCTGTTACTCAGATTTCAGTAACTTGTTACACAATATTTTGAAAATTGTTTTATTTAAACTTGTGTTTTAATTTTCTTTTAAAATATTTTGAGCAATACTATTATTATATATTCAAGAGTATAGAATAGAAGTACTTATTTAGACTTAGACTAAAAGTCTTGAATATCTTGAAGCTTGAATCTTCATTTTCTTCATAAGTATTCTTCCATTTCTTCTTTTTGGTGATGTTGTTGTCTTCATCAAAACCATGTCAAGGTCAGGAGCAGAGATCTTCTTCACACTTTGTACATATATTACATTCCCTATATGAAATATAAGTGTAATTTTTTAAATAAAAAATGTGTGATGAATATAATTAAGTTAAACAAAATATTATATATTATATATCCAAGTGGGACTAGCTTTTTCATTATCAAAAAATAATTTCTCATAATATGTTCAACCTTCTAGTGGTCCTCACTGTTTCAACAAAGCCGTGAGTAGTAATATTCCATAATTCATATCGTCGAAGTAGGATTTTGTTTGGTTACCACATTATTATATCCAAAATGTGGTGATTTTTTTTATATAATTGAAGGTATTCTTTATCTTTGAGTAAAGATTTAATCTCTTTCGAGACATATGATTGTCTCTTTCAACAAGTGTTATGTATAAGACTCAAATATTTAACTTTTCGGTCTATCTAAAAATTTATAGGACTTTATATTATTAGACTAACATTTTGTTGATAGTCATATATTACCTCAAAAAAAGAGGGACACTAGTCACGGACTCATTCGAAATAGGGTCAAATATATATTGGATGAAGAGCTCTGCTAGGGCATGAAATGACAAACTCCAACAATCTTGGAATGAACTCCAACATTCTAGGAACCAAAAGGATGAAGAGTACCAATAACCTAGGAACCAAAAGGGTGAAGAGTACCAATAACCTAGGAACCAAAAGGATGAAGAGTACCAATAACCTAGGAACCAAAATGACGACCTCTGTAACTCACAAGACAACTATTCCTTGGTCTTTCCTGGCAAATCTGGATGAATCAGTTGAAGCAAGGATAAACAAGGTTCCAGCTCCAACAACCTCGGAAGTTCAAAAAAACAAATCTTTTGCTCAAGCTCTCAAGGCAACGTGTGGCATCTCACTCTCCCAACTGCCTCAACCATGTATTAAAGGAGATGTTATTGCCATTAAGATCCCGGAAGAGGAGTATCAAGCGAGTCTTCAAAGGTGCAAAACACACCTACATGGCAGGATCATTTTATCAAAAGGAGACACACCACTTAAGTTCCCCGAACTGAGAGCCAAGCTTCAATCTCTCTGGACAATGATTGGTACATGGAGTATGATCTCGCTTGGTCGAGGGTTCTATGAGTTTTCATTTACTTCGGTTGAGGATATGAGATCCATTTGTGCGGTGGGATCTTGGAGCTTGAAACCAGGATTCCTGAGGCTATCTCTATGGTCCCCTGATTTCAACCCAAATCTTCAGAAGGTGTCTCACTCGCTATGTTGGGTCTGAATCGTGGGTCTACCGCTTGAATATTAGAGTGCCAAGATCCTATTCTCTATTACTAGAGGTCTGGGAGTCCCAATATCTCTGGATGAAGCAACCTCTAGTATATCCTTTGGGAACTTTGCCAGAATATTAGTGGATGTTGACCTCAAAGGTACTCTGCCTAGTCAAATCTTGGTGGAAAGAGAAGGCTTTGCTTTCTTTGTTCACATTGAATATGAGAACCTTCCTGATTTTTGCTCAGGGTGTCAATCTATTGGCCATATGATCTCAAACTGCAGAAGAAATAAGGATGCAGGAGTTTATCCTCCTAGGCCCAAGAAAGATACTACTCTGGGAAAAATCACTAGGACAGTAGCAGACAAGGGCCCTGTCTCAAACACTGGCAGCAAAGTTAGCACTCCTATACACAGAGGAGAACCTATGAATGATCAACTGAAGGAAGGGGATAAGGATATTCAGAGCAATGATCTGATAATTGAATTAGAATTTGAGAACAATGTCAACCTCCAACTGGAAAAAGTTCAAGACGAAGGCATTCCTCATATTGATGAAGCAAATGACCTTGATAGATCAACTGATGATGATTCTAGGGACACAAGAGTGGAAGACTCTATGAAAAATGAGGTCCCTAACACCCAACTAATACCAGAGGAAAGTTTCATAATCCAACAGCATGGGCAGATGAGCAATGTTATGGCTGCCAAAGAGGCTAGAATTGTTGGAAGATTATGGGCAGATGAGGAGGAGGATAGCATTGAAGACTTGGAGGATAGTGTAAAACAGAAAACTATAGCTAAGGGAGGGTCATACACCAAAGTTTTGTCCAAGTCTCAAAAGAAAAAAATGAGACAAAAGCAAAGCCAGGAGAAGGTTCACTTTACCCGTAGGGGTGGTTATCTAAATGTTTCCAAATGAAGGTTATTTATTGGAACAGTAGAGGAATGGGAAATTCCAAAACTAGATTAGTTTTCAAAAAGCTTTGTTTTATCAATAAGCCAGATGTGGTTTTCATCTCTGAACCCATGGTTGCTTTGAATAAAATCACTCCTTTGTATTGGTCTGCTTTGAATTTTAAACCTTTTGTTGAGAATGATAGGGGTAGCTTACTACCTAATCTTTGGGGTGCTTGTCGTGATGATATCAGTCCTCAAGTCATTTCCAACACATCTCAGCAAATTTCCATATCCTTGTTGAATGATGGGCATCAAGCTTTCATTTGTGCAGTTTATGCTCACACAAATTACCTTATGAGAAGAATTCTCTGGGCTGATATATTGACTCTAATCTCAGCTAATCAGGGGCCTTGGTGTTGCATTGGGGATTTTAATTCTGTTTTGGAAGCCAATGAGTGCAATGGTGCTTACTTGCCTAATAGAACTGCTTGTGAAGACTTTAAGAACTTCTCTGATGTTGGTAGGCTGCATCATATCCTGACTAGAGGAGCTGAGTTCACATGGTCCAATAGAAGGAGAGGTGTGGCTCACACTCAAAAGCGTCTGGATAGAACAATGTGCAATGACACTTGGATGCAAAATTGGCATCAAACTTATTGTTGCACTTTGACTAGATCTGCCTCTGATCACCATCCTCTTCTGCTTGGTTTCTAAAATGAGATTCCAAGGAATCAAGCTCAGTTTAGGTTCCTCAGAATGTGGCTAAAGCATGAGGGTCTCAGAGGGGTTATTGAAAATCACTGGGCTAATCAGGTGGTGGGTTGCCCTATGTATATCCTTTCTACCAAGCTCAAAGGTCTCAAGACCATCCTCAAAAGTTGGAACAAGGAGATTTTTGGAAACATTCATAGCAGGGTTAAGGAGGCTATCTCCAAAGTTGAGAGTTTAAAGCAGAGAATCACCAATGAGGGACATTCTGATAACCTGATGACTCAAGAGGATCAAGCTCAAAATGAATTGATGGTTGCTTTAGTTGCTGAGGAAGAGTTCTGGAAAGAGAAGTCCAGATTAAATTGGCAAATCAGTGGTGATAGGAACACAAGCTACTTCCATAACATTGCTAAGATAAGGTATGCCACTAAATCTATGTGCATGCTTAGGCAAGGTGAGAATACTCTGCTTGATAGGCAGGAGATTGAGTACCATGTATTGGACTACTTCACAACTCTTTATGCCTCTAATAATGTAACTCAACCTAGCAATCTCATTGACTCTGTTATTCCTAAGTTGGTTTCTGAGGAGGACAACTCTATGCTTTCTAAGATTCCTTTGGAGGAAGAGATAAAGGGTGTTGTTTTTGCTATGAATGGGGAGGGTGTTCCAGGCCCTGATGGGTTTGGTGGTTGCTTCTTTCAGAATTTTTGGGACATAGTTGGGAAAGATGTTTGCCAATCTGTTAAGCAGTTTTTCAAGCAGGGTTGGATTCTTCCTAACCTCAACTCTAACAAACTGGTTCTGATTCCAAAATTCCCATCTGCTGATAAAATTGAGGACTTTAGGCCAATTGCTCTTGCCAATTTCCAATTCAAAATAATCACCAAAGTCTATAGGCTTGCCACAATTGCTCCTAAAATCATTTCTAAGCAGCAAAGAGGCTTCATTAAAGATAGGCATATACATGATTGCATATGTATTGCCTCTGAGGCAATTAATATTCTTGACCATAAGACTCTTGGTGGAAATTTAGCTATCAAGCTTGATGTCAAGAAGGCCTTTGACACTATAGATTGGAAGTTCCTTAAAGACACCCTTCATGCCTTTGGGTTTGCTTGCTCTTTCATTCACTGGATTGATGTCATCTTAAAATCTTCCAGACTCTCTATCTCTGTGAATGGTCATTCAGTTGGGTTCTTCAATTACAAGAGAGGTGTTAGGCAAGGGGACCCCTTATCTCCTCTTCTGCTTTGCCTGGCTGAAGATGTGATAAGCAGAGGATTATCTAAGCTGCTGGATAATGGGAAATTTAAATCTATTGATGGGCCTAGAATTGCTAGCCCTAGTCATGTTTTGTATGTTGATGATATTCTGCTTTTTTGCAGAGGAATCAAAAGAGACTTGTTTGCCATCAAGGACCTATTTAATGATTATGCCAAAGCTTCAGGTCAATGTTTAAACCTCAGCAAGTGTAAATTCTTCTCTACTCAAGCTACTCCTAGGAAAATCAGCAAGTTGACTACCTGGCTGGGCTTTGGAGTTGGAAGTCTGCCATTCAATTATCTAGGGGTTCCTGTCTTTAAAGGCAAACCTAAAACTATTCATCTTCAGCCTATAGCAGACAAAATCACCAATAATTTGGCTAGGTGGAAAGGCTCTTGTCTCTCAATTATGGGCAGAGTGGAGCTTGTCAAATCAATAATTCATAGTATGCTTCTCTACAGTTTTCACATATATAGTTGGCCTGTAAATTTGCTTAAAAAGCTGGATTGTTGCATTCGGAATTTCATTTGGTCTGGAGACACTAAGGTCAAGAAGCTAGTCACAATTGTTTGGCACAAAGTTTGTTGCCCTATCAAAGAGAGTGGGCTTGGGATAAGATCAATCAAGTTGCTAAATCAAGCAGCAATGTTAAAGTTGGCTTGGGAAATGAACTCATCTTCTCAGGAATGGGCTAATTACTATAGAAACAGATTCTGCAGGAATAAATAGCCTAAATCTTCCAATATAAAGTCATCAATTTGGCCTGGTATAAAGAAGCATTGGCATGTCTCTCTGGAGAACTCAATTTGGTTGTTGGGTAATGGGACCAGCATAAGATATTGGAGGGACATCTGGTTGGGGAAATCTTTAGTTGAGCTCCTAGGCATTCCTAATCAGATTTCCTCTGTTCTTTTGGCCAAGATCCCTGACTTTATTACTGACTCTGCTTGGATCATTCCAGCCTGGATGAGTAGAATTCACCCTGAAGTGTGTCAGAGAATATTGAGAACCCCTATCCTTGCTTCTCTCTTGCCTGATAAGTTGGCTTGGCAGCATACAAGTGATGGGATTCTAAACTCCAAAGAGGCTTACAACTACATCAAACCTGCTCAAGTTCAGGATAACTTGTGCAACTCAATCTGGTCTTATCTATTCCTCCATCTAAGTCTTTTGTCACTTGGAGGTTATTAAAAAATAGAATGCCAACAGATGATAACTTGAAGATAAGGGGATTAGCTTTGCCTTCTATTTGCAACCTATGTAGATCCACTGAAGAGTCCACTGCTCATCTTTTCTTCAACTGTTCTTTTGCAAAGCTAATTTGGAATTGGTTGAGCTTTCAGCTCGGCTATCCAATTGATCATACCTCTATCAAGAGTATCTTATTCATTTCAAATGCTTGGAGTCCTCAATTGAAGCAAGTGTTAATTTCTGCTTTTGTCACCTCCATTACTGTCATCTGGCATTGTAGAAACAAATCCAGATTTGACAATATCAACATAAATTATGCTCAAGCAATTCAGATGATTAAGATGAACACCTCTTTCACCGGAAATTTTACCAATCTCTGTGCCAAGCCTTCCTTGCTTGAATTCTCCATCCTAAGAGCTTTCAAGGTCACTGCCAGGTACAACAAGGCTTCTGCTATTTCTGAGGTCAATTGGGTCGTGCCCTCCATGGGTTGGGTCAAGATCAACATGGATGGTGCTGCTAAGGGGTCACCAGGGCACGCAGGGGGGGTGCAATTTTCAGAGATAACAATGGGAGGTGTTTGGGATGCTTTGCTTCTTATTATAGTATTCAAGATTCTCTATTTGCTGAAGTTCTTGCTGCTATTACAGCTGTCCAAATTGCTCACTCAAAAGGTTGATATCTAATTTGGTTGGAGTGTGACTCAACTTCAGTCGTGGACATCTTCAAGGGAATCAAGCCGGTTCCTTGGAAGCTAAGCAATCTCATGAGCAAGTGCAAGCATCTAATGTTGGATATGCAAGTGAAAGTGTCTCATATATTTAGGGAAGGTAACGGTTGTGCGGATAGGTTAGCCAATTATGGTGTCACTAGCCGATTGGATAATTGGTGGGATCACCCACCTTACTTCTTGTTGTTTGAATTTAATAGGAACTTGTTATCTCTTTCTAACTATAGGTTTAGGAATATGTACTGATTTCCTCCTTATTAATATATTTTCGGTTGGATTTGCATCCTTGTTTTAAAAAAGAAAAAAAGTCACGGACTCATTCGAGGTCTACATGCTTGTGTTTCGTTTTTAGTTTAAAAAAAATAGATTTTAACTTAATTTTTTTATCTCTTCGCATTGGTGAATAAAGATTTGAAAGAGGACAAACGAAAAGAAAGATGACACCAAACATAATATAAAAGATTTCTTAATACAATAAAGAAACACTGTAGTTCATCAATTTTTGGTTCCCTTGGAACTTACATAAGTAAACACGAGGAACTTATTCACTGTGTCCCTCTATGACCAGATAAAAACCAACAGTAAAATGAAGGGATAACGAGCAGTTAATTATCCATGCACGTACAAGAATCACACACTGAATAATGAAATTTAAGAAAACAATGGAAAGAAAACAGGAAGAGTAGGTAGATATGTTTAGGCACATTGGAAATTCTTGGGTGCTTGCTTTGAACAAACATTGAGAAGCAAGCTAAGTGATATTGGAAGGTTTAGGTTGATGCCCAAAATGTTGGCCTTGAGTGCAGTGCATAGGCACACTGCAGCCTCAACGTCAGCAAGACCTTGAATAAGGGTGCAGCATGGAGTCACCGGTGGTTGACCCAAAGTCACATTCAGTAAACCGTTTAGTACATTGGCACATACTCCAAGTTTGAGTGCATCACGTGGACAAGATGCACTCGAACCACCTGAGCCTCCGGAACCACCTGAGCCTCCTGAACCACCTGAGCCTCCTGAGCCGCCTTTGTGACCACCAGAGCCGCCGGATCCACCAGAGCCAGGGTAGGGCTTGGGCTTTGGCTTTGGTTGATCACATGTCCCACAAGATGAGACAAGAGTAAAGAAGAGAATGTTTAGTGTGAGGAAAAGAGCAAGAGAGGAAGAGACCTTGGAAGCCATCTTAAAATCCTGTTGTCAACTAATGACTCAAATAATATGTTACTAGTTAACTATAGAGATTAAGAGAAGACTGTTTGTGAGGATGGTAGTTATTAGTAGTGAATGGTGATTTATATAGTGCTCAATGGAGTGATATTAGGGTAATGAAAGTGTGAACATGAGATGAGAGTGTTAGCTGGCATGAGAAAATTAAATTAGGGTTTGGAAGTTAGTGAGGTGATGTGGGGACTAGCACCAATCTGTGGATTCATACCATGGCAAAGTTTTTCACTGATCGAAAAACTCGATTTTAATGTAACATCAGTGGAATCCACAGAGTTCTTTAAACCCTGGCCTTTGCACGTGGAATAGCGGGTCCTCCATAGTAAGAGCAATAATATTCTTAATATTACAAATTTATAAGTTCAAATCTTAAAAATAATATATTTTCTGAATATTATATATACCCTCTTCAAACCCTACCAATGTGTATTTTAAATTTACTTTCTTAACATTTGTAATGTCATTTGGCAACCTTCTGAGCCTCTACCTCAAAGTCTAAAGAGTCTCAACAAATTAGGTATAAGGTTTAAAGAGGAAAAAAGAGTGTCACTACAGTAAAACGTTATATTATTCATTTCAAGATAAACTTACCAAGTCCTTTTACAAAAAAATAGTCATCCAATAAGTTCCTGAAAACATAGAATGATTATTGTGTAGCGTAAACTTTAGTTCCTCAAATGTTGACATATTCATGAAATAAGCTTTTAGAAAAATCAATATGATGACCATTTAAAACCATCAAAATTATTTGATGATCATTTTTTAAGTAGTAGCTTTTGTACTTTATGATTTCCAAACTAGATTTTTCTCATTTACCATGTCAAATACAACATTTGTATGAAATGCAAAGATTTTATCTCATATTCTTTTGTTGTCACTCTCATTTTAATAATTATTTTATAATCATTGATCTACTAGTTATTATCTTTTTCAAATAATTTTTTATTAATGGTTATAAAGTACACATAAAAATAAGTGTTGAAGAATGAAAAAAAAATCATTATACACGTGAAATGTCATTTCTGATGTGAATATAGTTGCCTATTGTTATATTTCGTAAATAAAATTGGAATATTATATAAATGTGCGTGTTGGCCTTAAGTGCTTCAATAGCTAAATCATTTCATATATAACCTGTTTCGTTTGAAAACCTGGCCCTCGAGATCTCTCACGAACCAAAATAGTGATAGAAACGTCTACCCCAACAGCACACCAAATAACAGAATGAAAAACACTTAATAATAATAATAGCTTGAAACATCCATCAAATAGGTAAAAGAACAGCATAACTAATTAAAACTACCAAATTTATTTTAACCCCGCCACAAAATATTAACAATCACCAACCCACCAACGTAACAAAATCAACAATCACCAACCGAATTTTATATATTGTTATTATATCATTCATTATTTATGTTTAATTATTAATAAATTGTAAAAATATACATACTTTATATAAATATTTACACCAAAAATGCATAAATATTACAATTAATTAAAAATAGAGGAACAAACATGAGACATGGCCTACATAATAATTGGATGATAGACTAACTCAAATACATCAACAAGATCAAGTGGCAGCACATGGTTATTTTAGTTTTATTAGATGTTTCGAGTTGGAATATATCTTTTAGCGATGCTACAGTGTTTTTACTTCACTTTTTAGACTCTACATTTCGTAGTTGGTGACATGATGTTTCTATTATCTGTTGAAGGGAGTTATAAGGGTGTTGGATGATGAGGGTGAAAGATTTAAAAAATAGAATGTAGAGGTATAGGTTTGATTTATAAGATGATTTGATGACTAAGATGAAAGATTAAAGTGAGAAAAATTGAGGGTTGAGTCTCATGTATAACAAATATTACTATACTAACATTTACCTTGAAAAAAACCAAAAAAAAACTTATCTACTGATAACATCTAATGATTTCGTTAGATTAAAAGTATGAATTCTTCGGCTTAGGAGAAATTATGGGGCCTTTGGTGGTGTCTATGTTTGAGGCCTAATCTAATATAAATAATTAATTTTAATTTTATTTCTCCAATATTCTAAGTATCAAAATCATTTTATGAAACTTTAATTAAATAGTAATTCATATAAAAAATAATGAAGTAGTTCTAATATAGGATGTAATCAAATTTAATATTAGCAACCAATAGTTAATAAGGGAATAGAATGAATAGAGTTGTGAGTTCGTATTTTACCTATAACAAAAGCGAGTTATAAGGTAGTTTAATGGTTAAAAGAATAAATTAGAAAAAGAAGATTAAGAGGTCAAGTCTCACTTACAATAAAAAGTAGCATACTAATAATTGCTGATAAAAAACAATAGTTTAATTAAAGTAATACATATTTCAATTAAATATTAGGGTTCAAGTTTGAGTTTTGGATACTATTCTAGTTTCATTATAGTATGGATATTATCATCCCTAGTAGGATTGTCTCATATGAGGTAGCTGTTGCCAGACCAAAAGCTCAAATTTATTTTGTTTTAAAAAGTATTTTTTTCATGTCATTTTTTTACGATAAAAAATATATATTAACAATGGAAGAGTTTAATATGTTGTCACAGGTTAATTCATCATTCATATTTATTTAACATTGATTTTTCAAAAAATAATCCAAATAAATATTGTGAAATTTTTACAACTAACAGTATATATTATACTCTTTTATTATGAGGCTTTAGGCGATTGTCTCCAACGTAGTTACAAACTTTTCGTTAGTCATATAATGTTTCTTTGTAGTTATCTAAAAAATTAATCTATCTGAAGATAGTATGCACAAAATTATATACATATATATACATGTACAATATAAATCACACATCCACAATTGGGAGAGGATAAGATAGACAAATGTAAAACATAATTAATGATTAAAGGCCTATATAAAGATGCACTGGGTAAGTTTGCAACCTTCGGAAGCCTTATGTAGCCTCTTAGGAAAATTAAGTTCTTCATTAATAATGATGCTTTCAAACATTTCATAATACAAGATCACTTCCCTGATAATTTTTTGGCTAAGAAAAATTAAAATATATATGAAATGAGCACAAGTTATAGTATCCGAATATGAATAATGAACAAAAATATGTTAAGAGATGTTAGCAGGAGAGTGATTAATACAAAATCAAGGACTAATACACTAATCAACAAAATCATAAGATATATTCCCATTTATACCACAAATCCACCTCCAAGTCTAATTTGTATAACATCTATAATATATTATATATATGAAATGTAAATTAGTTATTACTTAGAGATAGTTAGCTTAATCTTTATGGTTAGTGTTAATTGATATATTCTTTTGTAGTTCCTTTCACGATAGGCAAATACATCAAAACCTAGCTACTCTAACCAGATATATGGACAGGTGGGACCATAATTTCAACGCATAGTTATTATTTTTTAACTCACCAAGTTGTTTACATTTGCTTAACAATATCTTAATAAGGATTGACAAAGAAACAACCAGAGAAGTCTATTATTAAGTAGCCTAAAAATAGATGCCTAAAGATGCTTAAGCCCACGGGGCACTGAAATTTGTTACACTCCGTTGATTGACTCAATATGTGCTATGTTCATATTTATAAGAAAAACACCGAGTGTTACTGGTACAATGGTATAAGTTCCCATTATATTCTGAAATAGTTGAAAAGCTCAATTCTTATAAATGACATTTGTTAAGAAGGAAAATTATACGACTTTAAATGAATTAATTTATTATATAAAAAGTTGAGAAAATACTTTTTGATTATGCCAAAAAACTATATTATAAGAGAAACAGCATCATTCGATAGAATATATTCATGATCTGGCAAGTAATTTATAATTTATTGAGTTGGAATTTTCTCAAGGATAAATCCATTCCAGATTAGGCTATGACTGCTGATTAATATTAAAAGCGAATCAAATAGTTCCACGCGTTTTTTGCCATGCCATGTTCTTAATAGAAGCTCTTCCACTATAAAATGATTGTTTACCACATAATATCATTATTCCATGTACTATAAACAAATTAAGAGTCACGGGCTTCGTTTAACCAAAAAGGGCTCCACCGCCACTTCATTTAAGAATTCAACCCACACATCCGGCCAAGATCTCAATCATTCTCGATATCAAAGTTAGAGAAAGTTGCTGCCTGCCTTCTTCTCCTTTTTAAATATTCAATTGTTGAAAGAAAGAGTTCGTAATACACTTATTTTCCTTTTTGAATCAATTGTTGAAAGAAAGAGTTCAAATAATATGTATTATTTTTACTTAAAACAATAATAATAATTAACATATGAATGATAAATAATTATTGGCAATATAAGTTATTTTCTCTTGTTGAATAGTTCAATGTAAAATAAAGTTACACCGTTGGCATATTGTTTGTGAGGAAGTTCATGTCTATTAATCCACTTAAGATCACAATGACAATTAACACACACCTTATAATTATAATAGTAATAATAATAATTAATATGTGAACAATGAATGTGAAAAGATTTCTCTTTACATCTCCCACTAAACATACTATCAATATGGCTTCGGCTTCCTCCACCAAATATCACCTTCCTCCATGAGCAAGTTACATGTACTGAAGTTATACTAACAACCTATTAGGATTTAGGAGAGTCTAAATGTTGGTGAGATCTATAAACAATAGGCCTGTAAACAATGGGCTAGAGAATAAAGAAGATACCTAATAAACAAACTATACACACATTTTGATCCAAAATAATGGGCTAGAGAATAAAGAAGATAATAATAAACAAACTACACACATTTTGATCCAAAATATAAAAACAATAATTTTATGGATTCATTCACTTATAAGGCTTTCAATTATACAAGTTTCACTAAGCATAACTTCGACAACTTCTTATTGGCTCCAACAATCTTCTATCAACTGCAATTCCCAAAAAAAATTGATCTTGCTTAAGCTGAAATCTTTCAAGTATTTGACGGTATAAACAAAAGTGGACCTAGATAGTTGTTGTGAAGCGAGCTATAAATGCTTTTTCTTTAAAATTTCATTGTCCTTGTCCATTATCTCTATTGAATATATTTTGGTATTTTAGGTTAATATTGTATTGGGCTAATAATTAGTTTAAACTATTACTGAAAACAAGTTGAACCAATGCTCAGTTGGTTCAGCTCGATAGAGATTTCCTCAACTCGATAGACACTTGTTGGAATTTGTTGAAATAATGATATTTTGAAATAAAATGACAAACTCACTAGTCTCACTTTGCTTGGAGGAGAGAAGTTGAAAGGGTTTATAAGCCTTAAGTTGCGGGCCAATATTCTTTTAATAAAATATTTATTTATTAATTTATTTATTTTTTTGGGGCCTTTTGGGCTTGGACCAAGACAACACACACATGCAACAAGGAAAGAGCCGTTAGAGAACCATTGGAGGAGATCTCGAGCATTATGATAGAGTTGTTGGTGATAGAATCGTTGGTAATAGAGCCATTGGTGAAAGAGTCGTTAGAGAGCCGTTGGAGACCTTAGGCTATAAATAGAGGTCTCCTTCCCTCATTATAATTTGCACCAAGTTGAAGGTGTTTACCTCTCAACTTCTCTTTCTACCCCTTATATTCCACCGATGCATTTCTGACAACCTTCTTCATCTTTCTTTCTGTGACACTTGAGAATTGGCACAGACACTCAAAGTGAGAATTTCGAGAACTGACACTGATAATCAGTAGTGTGAAAAAATAATCGGCACTGGTAGTCATATTGTGGGTGTATTCAAGAGCGATTCTTACAATGCAGTAAGAAATCGTATAACAAAGAACTAAACTGTTTTATCTTGGTACGACGTGATTGATTGTCTGCTTGCACAATTTTAGCAGTACCACGAAATGTCCTAAAGAGAGCGATCTGGTCATGGCTTAGCCAATATTATTTTGTGCCATTCAAAATTGTTCCGAGCTATGGTAACAATAATTTTAAGACGTTTCTACTGCAATGACATTCGTAGATAATATTACTGGATCGAACAAATATGACCTGAACAAGTCATTTCAGTTTGACGAGACAAATTTCAAACGTTGGCAACATAAGATAAAATTTTTCCAAACTATGAGAAAATTTGCTCACGTTTTGAAAACCAACATGCCAATGATGTCGGATGAGATTGAAAGAGAGAGATTGATATTTGAAGATGGTGCAACGTCTAACTTACCGTAAGCGTCACAATTATGCCACCAAATCTAACCAGCAAAGGGTTGTGAAAACCCCAGCTAGGAAACTCGTTTACCAAGCCACTAAGAAGAGGGCAAGTGGTCCTAGATGCCTGTTACTGGAAAGAGAATCCAGGGTGTATGTCTTTTCTTCTCATTTCATATTTTTGGGAATTTAATTTCACATATTTTATTTATAATTATTATGTATTCTTTTATATTAATGCAATTTTTAGCTACTTGATGGTGCATTTTTTAATACGTTTAGACTATATATCCAGACCCATTCTTGATTTTTACAAAACTCAAATGTGGGTTAAAATGATAATATTATTTTTCAATAGAGATTTTAGTGATTCATTAGTTCATGTTAATGTTTATTTGAGGTTGTTAGGGACCAATTTGAGATATTTTGCTTCTCAAGGATTATTTTGATGATCACTTTTTTATTGTTTACTATAAATAAGACTTTCTATGTAGTGTTCATATGAGATAAAGAATGAACTTGCATCTGGGAGAAACTGAATTCCTTCACTTAATTTATTTGTTTTGATTATTGTGTAAATTGAAAGAAATGTTTGGACTTCTTATTTTACTAATTGCCACTCTATGTTTCATGTCGTGTGAATTGATAACTTATGTTATTTTTATTCAAGCAGAGTTGTGATTATATTGGGATGATGGTCTTAAACTACTGCTATTGTCAAGAGTTGTTTTTGTGTTCTTCATGTTACACTCTTACACTGTTAAAGGCATTATTTATGTTTCTAAATTTGTTAAATCAGTTGGTAGGATGAAAGATTCAACTAAGTTGTTGATTTACTAACTAGATTTTGTCTCTGTCCAAAGTATTCGTTAGATGCTTTTAGGCTAAGCATGCAACGACGAACTGATCATCACATTTTTTTAGAATGAAATGATATTAAAATTCTATAAATCAGTTATAATTATCTATATGTAAGAATGTAATTTGATAAACTCCTATTAGGCTATATTATATCTTTTTTGCTACCTTCTTTTAGTTACTAATACTTTGGTTAATAAACTAGTATTGTATATTCATCTGAACATGTTTAATGATTTTTATGAATTTAATGGCATTATTCATGAAACAACTGCACCATATTCAACTAAAATGAATGGTAAAGTTGAAAGAAAGAATAGAACTTTAACTGAATTAGTTGTATCTGTTATGTTAAGTTTTGGTGCAGCACCCTCTTGATGGGGTGAAATTTTATTAATTATATGCTATGTGCTAAATAGAGTCCCCAAGGCTAAAATCAAAATTTCCCATATGAAATTATTAAGAATAGACAACCAAAGTTGTCTTATTTGAGAACTTGGGGTTGTCTAGCTTATGTCCGGATACCAGACACCAAGAGAGTTAAACTCGCAAGTATAGCCTATGAAAGTTTATTCATTGATTATGCTGTAAACAATAAGGCGTACATGTTTTATGACCTTAACACGAAAGTGATCATTGAGTCTAACGATGCGCACTTCAATGAAATGAAATTCCCTTTTAAATTGAGGAATAGTGGAGGCACAACAACTAGTAACATACAAGTGATTAGCAATAATGATAATAACGATGAGTTAGAAATAGAACCTACAAGAAGTAAGAGAATAAGGACTGCTAGAGAGTATGAACCTAATTATATGGTCTATACATTGGAAGACGGTCCATCAACTCTCTAAGAAGCTTTGACTTCTTTGGATGTTGATTTGTGGCAAGAGGTCATAAATGATGAAATGGATTCTCTAGAGTCTAACAAGACCTGACATTTAGCTGATTTACCTCTTGGTTGCAAACCTATTGGTTGTAAGTGAATATTGAAAAGAAACTGAAACCTGATGGCACACTGGATAAATACAAGGCTCGCCTTGTAGCTAAGGGTTTTAGGAAAATGGAGAATGTAGATTTTTTTTTGACATATTTTCACATATTACTAGAATAACATCCATTAGAGTACTAATTTCGCTCGTTGCGATACATAATTTATTAGTATATCAAATGGATGTTAAATCTGCTTTCTTAAATGGTGATTTAGAAGAAGAAATATATATGGAACAACCTGAAGGTTTTGTAATACATGGACAAGAAAATAAGGTTTGCAAGTTAGATAAGTCGTTGGATGGTCTTAAGCAAGCACCTAAGCAGTGACATGAAAAGTTTAACGACTTAATGATCTCGAATGAGTTTAAAGTGAATAAAAGTGACAAATGCATGTATTACAAATCAGAAAATGACATTTGCATTATCATATGTCTCTATGTAGACGACCTACTCATATTTGGTTCCAACATTCATGTCGTGAATAATGTGAAATCATTATTGTGTAATAACTTTGATATGAAAGACCTTGGAAAGGTAAGTGTAATTCTTGATATAAAAATTACTAGGTCAAAATAAAGAATTTCTTTAGATCAATCTCACTATGTGGAAAAGATCTTAAAGAAATATAAATACTTTGACTGTAAACCTGCTAGTACACCATATGATCCAAGCATAAAACATTTTAAGAACACTAGTGAATGTGTAAGGCAAGATGAGTATGCTAGCATCATTGGTAGCCTTCGGTATGCCACTAATTGCACTAGAACTGATATTGCCTATGTTGTGGGATTATTATGTAGGTTTACCAGTAGACCTAGTATGAAGCATTTTCATGCTATAGAAAGGGTAATGAGATACCTTAATAAAACAATGAACCTTGGATTTTATTACCAAATGTTTCTAGTTGTCCTAGAAGGATTCAACGATGCTGATTGGAACACTCTTTCAGATGATTCCAAAGCAACCACTGGCTATATAGCATAGCTGGTGGGGCTGTTTCTTGGAAGTCAAAGAAACAGATTATTTTGGCTCAATCCACTATGGAAGCTGAGATGATAGAACTAGCAACAACTAGTGAAGAAGCAAGTTGGTTGAGAAGCTTGCTTGCAGAGATTCTCATATGGAAAAACTGATTCCAACTGGGTTGATCCATTGTGATAGTACCACGACTATTACAAAAATTGAGAACCGCTTTTATAATAGTAAGAAATGACAAATTCGTCGTAAGCACAACACTATTAACTCTCTACAGGAGCTGTTAGAGTGGATCATGTACGCACTGAGAATAATTTAGCAGATCCTTTGATGAAAGGACTAGCTAGAGAGAAAGTCCATAATATTTCCCATAGTATGAGACTATTACCCTTAGAACGTGGATCACTCATGATGGTAACCCGACCTTACTGACTAGAGATCCCAAGAAATAGGTTCAATAGATAATAACAAGTCGTGAAGTGATATGAGAATGAACATGCTATAAAATTATGAGAAGCATGATTCCTGCAACATATGTAAGGATGAGTTAAACTCTTAATGAGATCTATACTCTAATTGGAGTTAAGTACCTATGCTACATGAGTACTCTTGATAGACTCATCTATGTGAATGTGAAAGTGGGGGCCGCTTCCTATGAAATTTTGCGGCATAAATTTCTAGAGTGCTCACTATACTGGAATAGACGTGCATGGTCTTTAACACACGACCTTTACAAAATACACGTTTGAAAAGATTGTGTGTGATTTGATGTCGGAGATAGAGTTCAAGACTACGAATCACTCTAGTAAAATCTGGATCTTATTCACTATGCAAAGGTTCAAGTCGCATGACACCTTTGTTTATGCACAATCTTCTTAAGACCACAGAAAATCCTGGAAATCATTTTTTAGTTTCAAGCGGGAGATTGTTGGAATTTGTTGAAAGAATGATGTTTTGAAGTGAAATGAAAAAACTCACTAGTCCTACTTTGCTTGGAGGAGGGAAGTTGAAAGGCTTTATAAGCCTTAAGTTGCGGCCCAACATTTTTTTAATAAAATATTTATTTATTAATTTATTTAATTTTTGGGGCCTTTTGGGCTTGGACTATGTGTTAACCAAGTCAACACACACATGCAACAATAAAAAAGCTGTTAGAGAGTCGTTGAAGGAGATCTCGACCATTATGATAGAGTCGTTGGTAATAAAGCCGTTGCTAATAGAGTCCTTGGTGAAAGAGTCGTTGGAGGCCTCAAGCTATAAATAGAGGACTCATTCCCTCATTATAATTTGCACCAAGTTAAAGGCGTTTACCTCTCAACTTCTCTTTCTTCCATTATATTCTGTCGACGCATTTCTGACAACCTTTTTCCCTCTTTCTTTCAGTAGCACTTGAGAATTGGCACAGGCAGCGAAAGTGAAAATTTTGAGAACTGATACTGGTAGTTAGTATTGTGGAAAAAGAATTGGCTCGGGTAGCCATACTGGGAATTCGAGAATTGGCACTGATAGTTATATTATGAGTGTATTCGAAAGCAATTCTTACAGTGCAATAAGAAATCGTATAAGAAAGAACTTGACTATTTTATCTCGGGGACGGTGTAGTTGATAGTCTGCTTATCATGAAACGTCTTAAAGAGAGCGATTTGATCGTGACTCAGCCAGTAACAATTATTTCGTGCCATTCAGAATTATTTCAAGTTACAATAACAAGATGCAAGTTCATTATAAGTTATTTTTAGACTCTATATACTGCTCTGAAAACTAAAAGACAATGAATCACACAATTAGATGTACATATAACCTTTTTCATATGAATATCCTCCACAATCAAATCACCTACATATTCATAGGACTATGGTAGCCTTTTGGGGACATCTATAAATAATGACCTAAATAATAAATAAAAACCTTAATAAGTGAAGTAGACACTACAGCTTCATTAACACATTAGCTTTACGATTTTATCAACTTATAAGGCTTTCAAGTTACCAAACTAAACCAATGTTGGACTTCAACAAATTCACATTTAAAACTAACACCAACTAAGAGGATAAATAAGAGTTTTATTTGTTGTAATCGCAGGTCACGTCATAAATCCAGCTCAACTTCCTCTATAATCTGATATCTCTAACACTGATAGCACAACCAAGATTCATAAGATCTATGGGCCTGGCCCATAAGCATTTCATCACCCATATATAGATAGGTTAGGTTCTTTATCTTTATGAAATGCTTTCATTATTAAAGTTCATCCTTTGAATATTATTATGCACAACATCTTCAATTCGCTCAAGAATTCTATCTAAACCATTGCACCTCAATGATAAAATATTTTTCATGAAATTTGACATAATACAGAAAGTATCGTAAAATCAAACTTTAGGTTAAGTTCAAGATCATGTTTTAATTAAAATAGGGGAAAAAAATAGCATATACACTAGTGGTATAAGAGTTTTTATGTATCTTTTATTATTTATCATTTAATGTTTCTCCTATTTGTTTTATCTCTTGTTTAATAAAGATTTCATTGTTTATAAAAAAATAGAGTAAATTACACTGACCCCCTGAGTTTTAGTGAAATTACACAAACTACCCCTCACCTCTGTATAAGAAATAAGTGTAATATTTTAAACAAGAAATGTGATAAACGCAATTAAGTTAAACAAAACATGATATATTGTGGAGACAAGTCCAAATAATATATGAATCAATATTTCTTTATTACTTTTGGTTCGTTACACTATATTATAAGAGCGATTTAAATAATATTTCTTTAGAATTGTTGATGCATTTTGTAACAAAAAATAATAAAGATACATTGATTTTGATTTGTATATTATTTAGACTTGTCTACACAATATATCATATTTTGTTTAACTTAATTGCATTTATCACATTTTTTGTTTAAAAGATTACACTTATTTCTTATGCAGGGGTGATCAGTGTAATAAAAGTATAAAAACTATGGGAGATTTGTGTCGGTGTAGAAAAGTGAGGTGTGATTTGTGTAATTTCACTAAAACTCAGAAGGTGTTAGTGTAATTTACTCAAAAAAATATTATTATATGTAAAAAAAGTTTAGACTAATTATTCATAAATATTAAACTCTTAAAACAAAGACCTCAAAATTATTTAAAATGTTATGATATTAACTCTTAAACCTTAAACTTATCTCACACAACACTTCCTTAAAAGAAATTAAGATTATTAAACTTAGTCACTACGGTCCAGGAAGGATTACGAAGTCTTGAGACTTAGGTAGAGTTAATACTCTTAGAACATGATGGATCGTAGTCTATCTTCACCTTATAATCTCATTATATAACTTAGATCCTCAACAACATAAGTAACTAGAAATCTCACACTTTCTAAATTTTATGAATAATTCTTTAGTCACACTTCAAATCATATAACCACTTAAGGTTTCACTAAGATTTTAACACTTAGAACATTCTTTCCTTTCTTAACGCAACTAAGGTTTTTATTAAACAAGAGATAAAACAAATAACTCATAATTGTCATTTATGAGTTATTTTCGAACAATTAGTAAAAGTATTTTTATATGGTGGGTGAGACTGTACATTGACTAGTGGAGTGTTTTAAGCGGGAAACATTGTATAATGTCGTGATACGTGTCCAGACTGTTATGGCAAGAAATTTTTTTGTTATATAGATAATGCGGGTCCTTCACTCTAAGGCGGAACGCTCCCTATAATGACCAAATTATTTATCACAATCTGTTTAAGGAACTCAGTTACTTACAACTATGATAAATAATCTTGTTTATGTTAAGTAGCAAACATATATAAATGTTTCAAATTGTCACAGGTATCAATTCGTCTTACCCATATATGGTTCGGACAGACACCCGTTCTTTTTTTTTTATGTAATAATAGCTTCGGGCTATATAGTATCGTAAGACCGACACCAATTTTTATCGTGGGCTGTACGTGAAATAACCCAAATTAGAATCATGATATTAAAGACAGCTTACAACCAGTTGATCCAAAATGTTGTTTAAAATCCCAAATAGTGTTTAACACAATCATAATTTTGTTCCCATTCACATAAGCAAGTTTGTGTGTGTGTTTTTTTGATCAGAAAAACACACAACCTTGATATAACGCTCCGAAAAATTATTTCATAATTACTATATTTAATCTCTTCGAAAAATGGGTAAATTGTTTTTCTTTTATGTAACATATAACTTACAAATCATTTTTTTCCATTTTATTTATTCTCTTTCAAGACGTCCCATTTTCAAACATTTGCAGAAATAATTTCTTAATCCTTAAAATGTAATTGAACGAAACACAATTCTTTTTTGAATACTTCTTATTAATCAATTCATGAATTTGTAATATGTACATCATGGTTTACAAAATACAAGACGGAGTCTATTCTTCGCCCCTAACAAAGACTACAAATACAAATAAACATAAAATAACGTCGGAGCGTTGGCATTACAAAAGTATCCTACATAGGTTCCCTATCAAAAGAAAGGAGCTCCTAGACCGGTGGTGCACTAGAAACCTCACTCGGGTCTTCCTCGATCTCCGAGTCTGAAGAGATCTCTATAACCTCCATTGAATCCTCTATGCAAATTAACTCTACACAGTCATCGTCCTCGTCCTCCACCACCTCATATGCTGCCCAATCCATCGAAGGGTCCAGGGTGTACCCCCTAGGCCCCGATAAAGTAGTCATGCCTGCTCCTTCCGTCCCTCTTGGCGTTGAGTTAGTAGATGAGAATCCCAGTTGGGGCCAGGTCCTGACAACCTTCGATCTGCCTCGTGCCTCAGCTGGTGCGGATGCACCGGCAGGTACGGTCCTTCGCTCTAGAAGGGCGAATGATGCTTCCCGAACTGCGTAATGTGTCGGGAGATGCAACACAAAGCCATCACATACAAGATCCAATTCTAGGTCGCAGGGACCAGTGTAGGTGTATCTGTTTCCTTCAACGCTCCATGCCCCCTCCTAGGATATGGTAAAGCGATAGCCCCTGATCATCGTCGATCTGTCCATCTAAACATGGAGAAAGAGAGGGAGTAAAACATCTAATGAAAAACTTATCATTGACGTCGTGGAATTACACAGAATATCACACCAAGACAAAGAACAAGTACAAATATATCATATGATCATACACGTATGTATTAATGATGAATGAAGTATAAAACTTATGATTTTAGAATCAATATGGATAAATACCATGTATTCATGCTATGCATATGTCCATCATCCTTACACAATTATCCTCCCAATAACTATTCGAAAATAACTTCCCATAACAAGCCGATTTGATTCCACCAAAACTTATTCCTCACAAGGATATATATATGATCGATCTGTTCCAACGGAACTTTCCATTTCAGGACGTTGTCGTATCAAACACTTTCTGGGCATCCTCTCATCGATCCTGATTGCAAAGAAAGGTTATCAGAGATCGTCTAGTTTGCGCTGTGAGCACCATCCGATCCAACAAAATATCTCATCCAGGAATACAAAAGACTCGTCTCACCTAGACTCTCCCTCAAGACTTTGTTGACGAATCACCATCATCGTCGTCCCTATCAACATCTCGGGGCTCGTTTGTCTCCTGTAAATTTTCTCTTTACTACTTCATTATTCACAATGAATATGCACACTAACCGAAGTTAGCAAATTAAATCTTTTAATCCATCTTTTATAACGATCTGCCCATCCTAAGACATCTCTCATCGGGAATGCTTCTAGTGGGACCCAATCTAAACATTTAAACCATAGAGAATAAACCTCAGCACCACTAAAAACCATCACTGAATCACCCTGGACAGCTCTCAAGCCAAGCCTTTTACGGCCAGACGATCTCACTACGTGGGCATATAATACTTCTCATCATCACTACGAACCATCGCTGAATCACCCTAGACGGTTCTCAAGCCAAGCCTCTAACGGTCAGACGATCTCGCTGCTTGGACATAATATGACACTTGCAGGCCTCGTCCTTAATCATGCAATTCTTTACATACATCACTTTAGATATGGTAACTCTTCTTTGTATAATTTCCAAGAATTTCATATAATTATTCTTCTTTACAACATTTATTTATTGAAAGAACATTATCTCCAATAAAGGTGTTTTAGGTTTTATTGAGTAGGATTGTAAGTGAATGAATTCTTGATGGCAAAAATGCCATTAGACTCTCGCACATGTGAGAGTTATCATTCAGATGACTTAAGAAGTCTTGTCTGTTTGGAGCTCTCTTGCTCAAGCGAAAGCTGTCTTGCTCAAGCGAGGGAATCACCATTTTTATAAGGCACCTATGACTTAAGCGAGTACTGTCTCGCTTAAGCAAGAAAACAACCAGTTTTATTTGTGCATATTTCAGCTTAGGCGAGAGCTGTCTCGCCCAAGCGAGAAACCCCGTTTTCTCTAGACACTTCTCGCTCAAGCGAGAAAAGCCTGAAACTTAGTTAAATTTCTTTTCTCAATGAAAAGTTTTCTCATTTATAACACATGTTTTTAAGTCTTGAATTTAACAATGATCTCATACATTTAATTCTTAGAACAGTTATTCGAGCAATATTAAACATGAATAATCATGGCATCTTCATACGCAAACATAACCTAACACAATTTAGCATAAGAAATATTGTTGTACTTAATCCAAACAAAACAGACAATTGATTAAGTACAAGTTTTCTTAATACTCAAGATAACTCCAAACTTGTGAGGGAGTTTAGAGGTCCTGAAGTATATTCGGACACCACCATGTTACGATGTTTTCTCCCTCACCTCAGTGTGTCGTGCAGATTGTTTCCTCGATTCCAAAATCAAAGTCAAAATAACGCTAATTAGGTCACTTTGATAATTATTATTCTTACGAAATAACATTTTACACGAAAATAAAACTTCTGATCTAAAATGAACTTAATCGCTTTCATCCATCCGATTCAAGGTTAGTTATTTCTTGAACCATCATTTATCATTGAAAGTCTTACAACACAACGACACTTTCTAAAGTAAAGTTTTAACAAAACTTATAATAGAAATATGTCATAATATATGGATATACACCAGGTTAGTTCCCAGGAAAGAGAGGTGGGTCGTAAAGACACACTTAAATACCAAGTCTATCCTTAGACAGAACTTTTCTAGACATATATTTCCACTTCATTACATTTTTCTAGTAATGATAACTATTCATAAAACTTATCTTTTGCAAGTAAAACATTTTTATTAAGATTAACTTTTTTAAGTAAGATTATTAAGGTAGACTTACCATTTTAAAGTAAGTCAACTTAAACAAAATCAATACTTTTAAATCAAGACTTTTTAAGTCAATCTTACCACTTTAA
>NC_032014.1:15158790-15189464 GCF_001865875.1 Lupinus angustifolius | reverse complement strand
TTTAAAAATGAAAATTTTTCAACAAAAACTCATAAACATTTTGAACTTTCAAGGATAGACATAAACTTTTCTTAAACGCAATAAAGGTTCATTTGATGTTCAAATCATCACCTTTAAACACATTTAAATACTAACAATAATTTCCAATGTTTCTAAAGCAAATAAACTCATCTAACCTTGTCCAAAGATATAGTTTTCCCATCTAAGAACAAGGAAGAAATTTTAAGTTTTACATAAGTCAAAAACTACACAAAGGTTCATATGATTTCATTATCATCCCCTTTAGTCATGACTTAAAAAATATTTAAAGAAAACAAACATAAACTCAACTCCATGAATAACATACTAAGAGATCATGATTTTCTCATGGTGTATGTGGAGAAAAATGGAGAAGAGAAAAAGGGAAAGAATACCTTAACTTTCTTTAGGAGAATTAGTGTAAAAATGAGAGGATGGGGTGGGGTATTTATAGGAGAGCCTCAATCTCTCTCAAATCTGAAAATTAATGAGAGACAATCTAGCTTTAGGCTAGCTTAGATGATGTGTCTAATGGTGGTGGAGATATGAGATTTGGTGAGTGATTTAGGGGATTATGGAAGCTTTGACTTCGCTTGTTTGACAAGTCATTGACCCATGATGTGATTAATACTCCAACTTGATTGATGCGACGTTTTTTCGCAATTGAAGTTGTTCCTGAGTATTTCCGGGTAACTTCGTCCGAAAATATACGATCTATCGATTTAAGTTTTTTGCCCGAAACGTCGAAACTTGAATTTCAGGTGAAAAATACCTAGATATGAGTTAAGGACAAACTTGGTGGCTATTTTGACCAGAATAATATTTCTAATCCAATGGCGAAATCGGAATTTGATTCCGAGTTACAGAACTCAAAAAATGGGCGAAAACTCGATAAAACGACCCGAAATCGTCTTGGAAACTTTTATTCTCCAAAAATTTTGAAAAAAATAGGGCAAGCAATAATATTATAATAAAAGACTAAAACTCAACTGAGGTTTAGCCTAAAACTTTACTGATTAATTTCTATAATTAATCCATTAATACTAAATTACTTAATTAAACATGCTCGGAAAAACACGGTGTTACACTTGACAGATTTGTAACCTTGCCTAGTACATTATTACTTGGATGAATTGAGAGTAATGTAAATTTTTTTTTTTATTGAATGTTGAAATCTATTAACTACAAGAGGTTCACTACAAGAAATTTGCCATATACCTATGGGCGCTTATAGTGACATCAAATAAAACCGTAAGTATAGATATAATATATTAAGGACGTTAACTAAATCGTAGGTATATGTGTAATATAGCTACATATGTCTAAGTTAGTACTGTTAGATATTTCTTGATGATTGGTGAAATACCAATCTTAGGATCTCGAATCTCATGATTCTCACACATAATATAAACAAGGATACAAAGTCATACCTGAATCCAGGTTATCTGATCTACTCATTTGATATACATTTTGAGAGAGTTTTGGTATGATGACCTTCCTCAACCAAATCCTTAATATCTTTTGGGACCTTAATTTTCTCTCTCATGGGGACAGGTGAAAACTATTTGTGATTTGGTATCTAGTGACAAATTCTTCTTCAACTACAACATTCATTATGTTCTCTTCCTTCCAAAAATCAACTTCCTCAAGAAGTCTTACATTTCCCGACTAAAAAAAAGTCTTGAAGTGGGATCATAAAATTTGTAGCCTTGAGAGCGTTCAACATAGCCAACAAAGTAGCAGCTAACAGTTCTTAAGTCTAGTTTCCTTTCATGCAGCCTATAAGGCCACACCTCAGCTGGAAAACCCCAAATGTGCAAGTGTTTTAAGCTTGGTCTTTTATTACTCCAAAGCTCATATGAGGTTTTGTTAATTTCTTTACTTGACACATTATTAAGGATGTAAAGTGTGGTCTTTAAAGCTCTCACCCAAAAAGACTCTGGCAAGGAAGAATGACTAATCATACTTCTCACTATATCATTAAGAGTTCGATTTAGTCGCTCAACAACACCATTCATACTAAGTTTGCATGACATAGTGTATTGCAGAACAATTCCACATTCTCTAAGGAAAAACACAAATAGCTCTTTCACAACATCCTTACTGTTCTTTCCTTTCTTATTCAGAGAGGTTATAATCAAATGAGCACTTTCAGTCTTTGATGAGCACTTTCAGTCTTTGATGAGCAATATATTACACACTATTCATAACCTTAATTTAGCATGATTGTTTATTCTTGGTACCTAATTGACTTTGTTTCACATGGTTTAGTGTTTTAGACTTTCTTGGACTAATATTCCTAAAACGAGTTAATTTGGGATTATTTGACCTGATTAAATCTATTATCGTTTTCAGATCACATTTGGTACCAATCGCATTTTGGGCATTATGGAAGTTGATGATATGTGTTAAAGTGAAGATTGTATTTTTATTTTAGGAGTTGTTTTTATTGTAATTTAGTTTTGGGCCCATTGTTTAGGCCTAATTCGGTTTTATGTGTGTTGGAGGGGTTAAATTCGGATTCCCCACTCCAAACACACACACTTCACTTTGCCTCACTTTGAAACATAAACATATTTCTGTTTTCCCTCTTTTTTTGCTCTGCTAGGGTTTCACTCCTTCTTCATTTCTAATTTTCGGTTTGTTCTTCCATTGCCATGGAAGGCTAAATTTCTGAACTAAGTTCCTTTGGTAATGTATCACAACTCTTGAGGTTTTGTTATTAATGCATTTTCGATTTCTTTATTGTTGATTTCTTCTATCTATCTTATTTCTGAATACGGTTTGCTTAATTCCATTGCTTAGAAACTGGTTGGTTGAATTTATCTTCACTTAGTTGATTTACTCTCTCTAGTGCATGAATGCTTAGTTCGTGTGAATTTGTTAATCATTTCATGTTTCTACTGATTTCGCCTAGTTTGAGGTTTAGGTTCTGGAACTTTGAATTGATTATCGTTTAGTTAATTGATTCTCAACAAATTCGGAAATTAATGGTTGGAATCTGAAAATAATGTTTTGAAACCGATGATTGAGTTGTGAACAAACGAACCAAAGGGATTTAGCCATTTTATTACATTGTTTAACTACTGTTTTTGAATTTGATTTATATTCATATTATCCAACAACAAAAACCCTCTTGTGTGTGTGTGAGTATAAGGTGTTTAAAGCTTTGCTTGAAAGATAATCCTTGGGAAACGACCTAGGAGTCAATTCCTAGTACTACAGTTTTAATTGTTATATTATTTGTATTGGGTACGGCCTCGATCAGTCTTATTTCTCTACAGTCTCACTTTCTCTTGCACATAGTGAGATATAAGATCATTGAGAGACCATTTCTCCTTCTGAGTGTTATAACTCACTTGGAATTGCCCAAAGTGTGCAAGAAGCAAGATCAAAACCAAGTACACGAGCAAGAGATCACCAAGCTCTAACTTAAGTGACTTGAGTTTTGATGCGAGATTAGACATATTCATAATGTACTCCCTTATGTTCCCTTTGCCTTTATACTTCATGAAGATGAGTTTAGCCGAAAGGCTACCCGTCTCCACCTTTTTATTTTTGGCAAAGTATGGTTCTATTTCTTGACATGCGATCTCCCAGGCCCATGGATACACTGAGTGTGTCACCCCCAAGCTTAAGTGTCCCCTGTAGTATTTTATTCCCCTCCTAGGGGAGCCTTCCATGACTCGAACCCATGACCTAAGGGATAAATAGTCACTATACCACCGAGTCGCTACCATTAAGCTAGAGTGTCAAGGCTAGGGTGTTACATCTGTAGGTAAAAGTTTTTGTGCTATACCTATGGTTTTTTTAATCTTTTATCAATGATTTTCGTCCGTATGTATACGGAAAATTTCCTGTAGTGGTTGAATCACTTTATAGTGCTATTTACAAAGATAACTTGCAAACTAAGAAACTTAACAACATCTAACTAACTCATAATAAACATGTGTTAAATGTGGTAAAAATAAGGTATATTGGATATGATGCAATGCTTCATTCTTGATACACCGAGGTAAGACATATGCTGCATGATTTGGTTGGTCTATATTTTGGCCTTGACCACCCATATGGCCTGGACAATGTGTTGCATTTGGCTCGTGTCTGATCGAAAGGTTTGCGCATCAGATTGCCTCGTCATAGCGCATTAGTGCTCACTAAGTGACTTGGTCACAACACATGGATTCCTCGGTCACGATGCATCATGTAGCTCGGTCATGATGCATTATATGACTCGGTCATGATGCATTATATGACTCGGTCATGATGCATCATCTAGCTTAGTCATGACATTCATTCTAACACAGTCATGGGCATTCATTCCATCGTCATGGCTCGTGGTACGACTCAGTGATGGGCATGCATTCCATGGTCATGGCTCAACATCATATTCTTATCCCTAGTGTATCAGTAATAAATGCATTACAAGGTCTATGATTTCAATATCCCCCTCAAGTTGGAGAGTGAATATTTATCATTCCCAACTTGTTAAGCAAGTTATTATAGAGAAAATGATCTAAAGGTTTTGTTAAAATGTCAGTTTTTTGTTGTTCAGAAGAAATAGGAAGCAAATGGTAAATCTTACTCTACAAACGTTCTCTAACTGCATGAAAATCAGGATTGGCAGCGTTATAACATGTTGAGTTGTTTTGTCAATAAAGCAAGGTTAGTTCCTTGTAAGGAACCTTAAAATCAATCGAGAGATAAGGGAGTCATTATATCTCACAAGAAGTTATAGCTAAAACATGATATTTAGCTATAGAAGGGGATCTAGATATTGTGTTTTATTTCTTGGATTTCCAAGAAACTAAAGCATTACCTAAGAACATACAATAACCAGATATGGATCTTCTTATGTTAGGGCAGGCAATCCAATTTGAATAAGTGAAACCTGTTAAATGTATAAGATATTTGAAGGGGTAATATAAGCCATGGTTAGGGCTTCCTTTAATGTAATGAAAGACTCTTGTCATTGCCTTATAATGATTCATTGTTGGACTGACCGTGAATTGGCTTAGTTGTTGTATGGAAAAACTCAATTCAAGATGAGTGTTGGTTAAATAGAGTAGCCTACCATCAAACTGTCTATAAAGAACATGATCAGGGTAGGGACTACTGTCATTTTGGGATAAACGAGTTGTCTTTACCATGGGTGTGGAAACATGTTTGGAATGAAGGAATCATGTATTTGAAATTAAGTCAAGAGCATACTTTCTCTGGCCTAGTATTATTTGACAAGAGTAATTTCATTAATGTCATTTCCAAAAAGAATTAAATCATCCACATACATTAATAAAGCAGTAAACAAATAGCATTTTGTTTTAGTGAATTAAATCATCCACATGGTGAGATTGAGTATAACCCGTTGAGATTAAGGCAATAGATAATTTGGTAAACCATTGTCTACTTGTCTGTTTTAAACCATATTAGGATTTATTTTGCATACAAGATTAGGAACAAAACAATGAATACCTTGTGGTAAGGTCATGTAAACTTCCTCATCTAGATCACCATGTAAAAATACATTGTTAACATCAAGTTGTTGTAAGTGCCATCCTTGGCTAGATGCAAGGGCTAGTAGCAGCCTTACTGTAGTAACTTTAACCACATGGGCAAAAATATCATAGTAATCCTTTCGTTTGATTATAGCCCTTAGCCACAAGTCTTGCCTTATATTTTTCAATGCTACCATCGTAGTTGAGTTTGAGTTTATAAACCCATTTAGAGCCGATGGCTCGTTTATTGGGTGGCATGGGCACAAGAGTCCATGTGTGATTGTCTTCTAAGGCTTGAAGTTTAGCTTCCATGGCCTTGATTCAAACCTTGAATTTGATGGCTTGATTATAAGTTTTGGATCCAATGTTGGTAGAGATAGCTAGGGTATATATTAAATGTGGTGCTGGTAGAGACGTGTAGGAAAGGACCTTGTGCAGGGGATGTTTGATGGATAATTTTCTCATGTTAAGGGATTTAGTGAGGAGATTTCAATGAATGTCTATAAGGTAGGTGGGTGGTTGTGTTACTCTTTGAGATCTTCTTACATTAGGGATAGGTGTTAGGTGAGGTATATGGTAAGACTAGGAGTAATTTCTGGTGTAGGTGATGGTGATGGATCATTGGATTTGTTGTTTGAGGTATGTTCTAGGGAAGGTTGGGTGTGGCTGTTTTGTTGAGGAATGGTATGATCAAGAAGGAAATAAAAGTCAAGGCTGGGTTCATGGTCTAAAACAATGGGTGCATGAGGTTCCATGTAAGGGAACACATGTTCATAAAACATAACATTTCTAGATATGGAAATTCTTCTAGTCAGTAGGTCATATATGATGAGTCCCTTTATCCCTAATTTATAGCCGAGTAATATACATTTCCTTGCCGTTGGGTTTAGTTTGGTTATATTACCTGTGAGAGTAGATGCAAAACAAAGATTTCCAAAGACCTTCAAATGTTTGAGGTTTGGTGGATTTCCAAATAAGGATTCAAAGAGTTATTTGAAGTCCAAGGTGGACCTGGTAATTTGTTAATGAGGTGCATAACATGATTTTTCGTAAATCCCCAAAAACAGATTGGTAGATTGAAGTGAAAAAAAGAGATCTAGTGGTATTCAATATATGCCTATTTTTCTTTCACCAACAAAATTTTGTTAGAGGATTTCCACAAAATAGGTTTGATGAAAGATTCCTAATTGTGAGTAGAAGTTAGACCTAACGAATTCAACTCCATTATCTGTCCTAATGGCTTTCATTTTGCGATTGAATTGAACAAGAGCCATCTATGCAAAATCCTGGACCAATTGTCTTGTGTTACTCTTGGTCATTATAAGGAATATCCATGTGCGTTTTGTGAAATCATCTACCACAATAAGGAAATATTTGTGGTCGTGAATGGTGGAAACACCAAAGGATCCCCAAATATCCATATGAATTACCTTAAAGGCATGGGTGGAGCTATTAAGAACATTATGTGAAGGGTGTGCCAGTCTAAAGTGCCAAAGATGAAATGAGGAAATGATTTGTTTTTATATGGAACTAATGATATATGAGACATTCTCTGGTTGTTGATCATGCTTTGTCAATATGTAAAGATGGTTTTGGACTTTAACACGACCAATCATCCTCGAAGTAGTCATATCTTGGATGAGACAAGAAACATCATCAAAGACAAGCTTGCATTAAAGGGAACAAGCAAGTCTATGAATGGAGTCAAAATATATTTGAAACCAAGTATATACAAAACATTATACAGTTTGAGATCTTTAGGGAGTCAAATGGTCCCTTGACGTTTAAAATAATGGTGACATTATTAGGAAATTTCACATATATGGATTTTATAGGTGTGTAGTATGTGAAGTTATCCAAGTTGTTAGTCACATGGTATGTGGCACTACTTTCTAGAATCTAGGATTGTTCAGTAAGAGAATGACCTGAAATAGGTGCAACATTTTGATTGTTGTCATGGCTCACCTAGTTGATCATGTGTTCAAGATTAAGACTCAACTGAGCTTGCTATGATTGATCATTATCAGCAGGTTCCTTAAATTCTTTGTTGTTTTGGCCATTGTCAATTAGTTGATTGGTCTGAATGTTGTTTATCATCGCATTTCCTTTTGATTTGAATTTAAAATTTGGGGGAAAAAACTTGCTTGAAGTAACATATCTCTATAATGTATCCTTCATTCCCACAAAAAATGCAAATTTTGTTGCTTGATGGTAGTGTTGCATATCCTCTTCTAGGATTACTTGTTCCAGTTCCCTGAAATCTTCTAGGCCCTATGTTGTTGAAATTTGTGTTACCTTTCTATTATTCCTATTCAGTTGTGGTTTCCAAGATTGTTCCGAGTTAAAGTTGTTGATAATGGGTTTGTTTTCTCCATAAATTGCACCTTTTTGTTGCCTTTCTTATTGAAGAACTAGTGAGAAAACATTGTTGATTGGAGGTAAAGGTTTCATTAAAAGTATTTGGGCCATAACAATATTGTATTGGTCACTAAAAGCCTTTAAGAGGTATATCACATACTCCGAGTTCCTATATTTCTTGATTGTTTTCAAGAAATCACAATTGCATCTTTGATGGATATGCAGGAGGGTATAGGTTTTAGGGAGTCAAGTTCTTCCCATAGGGTTTTGAGATTAGTGAAGTAAATAAAGACATTTTGTCTCCTTGCTTCATGGAATGTATTTCCTGAAGGAGGTCAGAGGTTATGAAATGATCACCTTTTGAGAATCTCTCCTTGAGTTCATGCCAAAGTTCTTTGCAATTGTCTATGTAGATTTCACTTGGGCTATTTGTTGTGTCTAAGACCTTGTGATCCATGATATAACCATGGTGTTATATCTCTCCTAAGAATCAAATCTTGGATCTGCCTTTTGTTGTGTTCCTATTGTCTCATTCACAAACTTGTACATATTCTTTGATAGGAGTGCTCTCTCCATAGCTCTACTCCAAGAATGGTAGTTTTCCCCATCAAGGGGTGGGGAAACTACACCAATACCTGGATTTTCTCTTGGGTGAATATAGTAGGGACTAGATGGATTGTGTGAAGGATCTACATTGTGATGTGCTTGTTGAGTCTCATTGGATTTTGTGTCCATTGTTGTGGTCTTGATAGTAATTCATGTGTAGGAAGAAGAATTTTGAAGGCAAGATAAACAAGAATGAATCTTGCAGAAAGCTCACAACTTGAGAACTATAATACAATATTACTTGGATCATTTGAGAGTAATGTAAACATCAAATTTTATTGAATGTTGAAATCTATTAATTACAAGAGGTTGAATCACTTTATGGTGCTCTTTACAAAGATAACTTGCTAAACAGAAAATTTAACTAACTTAACAAGTTTTAATAACTCCTAATAAACACATGTTAAATGTGGTAAAAACAAGGTAAAAGTGGCTTTGCTGCAATGCTTCATTCGTGATACATCGAGGTTGGGCATATGTTGCATGATCGTGATCTGAATCTAAAATTATGAATGCATCTAAAAAACACACGTAATTCTACTCATGAATTTGTTTTTAATTTTGGAAAAACAATATGTACACAGATAATATTACGAATAAGACTTTGGGTTCTAGAACTAGAGTTTTAGGGTTCAAACCTAACCACAATATTAAAATAGTTCGTTATTCGGGACACCTAAGCCCAAATTAAGTGTGTTACATAATTTGCCTTATTAGATAGTATTACTTATATATGTGCATTGCTACAGTTTGGAGACGTGATTGAGGTTTGTAATATAAGTTGAGATTAAAATGTATTATTGACGATATGAGTTTTATATAATATTACTATATTATCAATCATTTATATTTAATTATTATTGATTTTTTTAAAAAGATCATAATAAATTGTAAATAATATAATGATTATATATAAACTTTTATAGATATTAGAATTATATGTATTTTGTGTTTTGAAACTAAAAAAGTATTCAAAACACTTTGTTAAATATGAAGAAAAGTATTCCAAAGATGTGTAATGCAGATCTTGAACTTTGCTTTATACAATATTTTTCACCCTATTGGTTTAATGTATTAGACTATGAACAATTATTTTGCACCAAAACAAAAGTTTAAGGTACTTTTTGCATATTTGTAAAATTTAGGGACTATATTGCACTTTTTAGTACCTTTTAGATTATGTATAGGAATTTTATTTTGGATGGAAATGAAAGGAAATATATGACTTTGGACATAATTTCCTTTGTTTGGGAGTTGCAGGAAAGAGATGAAGAAGTTTTGGAAGTAATCTAGAACCCTCTAAACCCTTCAAATGTTCATTTTCATGTTCTCCTAGCTTAAGATTTTTATGGAGACAAATATCAAAATATCTTTATTTAAATTTTATTATTACATTGTTGTTCATTTTCATTGTTAATTTGATTTTTAAAGGAATATAAATTAATATTACTGTAATATAATTATTTTAAATAAATGACTTTGGACATAATTTCCTTTGTTTGGGAGTTGTAGGAAAGAGATAAAGAAGTTTTGGAGGTATTCTAGAATCTTCTAAAACTCTTCAAATGCTCATTTTCATGTTCTCCTATTTAAGATTTTTATGGAGACAAATATCAAAATATTTTTAGTCAATTTTTTTTATTACATTTTTGTTCATTTTTATTGTTAATTTGATTTTTAAAGGAGTAATAAAATTAATATTATTGTAATATAATTATTTTAATTTTTATGATCTAAATTTCATACTCCCAACTAATGGAAATGATTTGTTTGATTTTCATTCTCTTCTCCCCCTCTTTACCTATTGATTCATCTCCTTTCTTTTTTCTCCTTATTCCCAAACATAACCTTAAATAATGATAGTAACCCTGACTAGATCAAGTTATCAAACTTTAACAAAATGTATCTTTATTCAAAAAAAGCCCACCAACTAGTGGGAATCAAATACCGTTTCCCGCGCATCATGGATGAAGTTCACGGGAGTGTTTAGTGATTCATTCAAATGGTAGTTTATCTATATCATGATCTACTCCCCTTAATTTTACACAACATAAGGAAAACAAACACGGCTGATAAACTGATTCAATTTTTTTGATAATCACATATTTTCCGATGGTACACATATGCTGTCTTACAATGTGTATCATTCTATGTGTTATGAGTTTGTGATTGGTTAAAAAATACTTAATAATTAAATTTTAATTTAAATATATTTTTTCTAATCAATCATAATCTAATCACACATAAAGTGACACAAACTATTGGTAAAGGGAAAATCCTGCCATTTCTTATTTTCACCCACTTGCACTGCCAGCTCAACTCCACCCACAGTTTCAAGGTTCACATGTTTGGTACCTCAAACATTAGAACATGTGACTAACATTGTATAATTAACGAAAAAAGAATATGTATCAATAGTATAAGAGATTTTTTATTCTCATTACATTATTTATATTTTATTATTATTGACTTTTAAATATAAATGATATAAATAAATGATGGATGATGAATTGTTTGTGTATAAACTTTTACACTATCAATAATAGGTATGATATTAATAATTAATCTCTGTCCGAAGGTACACTTACCTTGGACTCTATAAATGACCGTGTTTCTAATTACATCTTCACACAAAATTATTATTGTTCTTCATTAAAGTTTATTGATACTTTTTTATGCTACTATTTTCCTTTCAAACAATGCATTCTTCTAGATCTTCAACTCTTGCTCTCTTTCTCTCCATCAATTTGCTTTTCTTTGTCTTATCAAGTGGGTGCTACACTTGTACACAACCAAAGCAAGACCCTATCCCTATTCCTAACCCATTCCCTTTCCCAAACCCTAATGCTAAAAGCTGTCCCAGAGATGCATTGAAGCTAGGAGTGTGTGCTAATGTTCTTAATACACCAATTGGTGCATTGGTGGGGTCACCACTAAACCACCCATGTTGCTCAATACTAGAAGGACTTCTTGATCTTCAAGTTGCTGTTTGCCTTTGTACTGCAATCAAAGCAAACATTCTTGGCATTAACATTAACATCCCCATTTCACTAAGCTTGCTCCTTAATTTTTGTGACAAGACACCACCCTCTGACTTTGAATGCTCCTAATGAAGTGTCATTCTTAATTCACTGCTTAAAATGTGCTTTTGCTTAATGGGTTTTTTTTCCTTCAAAATTGTGGCCTTAATTTTGTAATGTATGTAGTAGCTCTACAAGTACTCCTACTTTGCATGAATGCTGTTGAATTTGAAATTGTAATTTTTAGTTGCGGTGTTGAATGACTTTCAAGCCTTCGAAATTAAATGGAATGTTTTGTGCTTATCCATTTCTTAGTTTTGAGATGCTTAAATAAGTATATTCTCGTTTAAAGTATGAACCATTGCCAACATTTATACATAGCTATGGAAATTATTCTCGTTTGAAGTATGAACCATTGCCAACATTTATATGTACGATGGAAATAAATTGAACCAACTCAACATTTGTTTTTTGACTCATTATTTAGTTTGATAAATTTAATTTAAGAACTAAATAATTGAAATTGAGCTAAAAATTAAGTTTGTTAAATAAATGAGCTGAACTTGAATCAAGCTTATTAAGTTTATGAACTAACTCGATTATGTATGTGTATAAGTATATATATGTTGCATATATGTATGTATATATACATGTATAGAATATTTAATTTTATATATTAAATAAATATTCATCATTTGAACTGACAAACTGTATCTATCGAGCTAATAAGTTGAGTTTAAAACATAGTTCATTTGAACTTAAATCGAGTTTCGAGCCGAACAAAACAAAAGAAAAAAAATGGAGGGGTATAACAAATTTAATCCAATTACATAATCCTTGTTTTTCTTAAGGGGACATGGTTTACAATAAGAATGTCATATTATCTCAACAAATAAGCCTGAAATCCACAAGAGTATGGAAAGTGAGTTGTGTCAGTATAACTAACTAATACATTTTACTTGGAAGTAATATGTCATTTTCTTATGGTTAAGAAGATCTTTTTTAATGTGACAAATAAATATGAACGAGCAAACTATAATAGAGAGTATGATAATAGCAAAATAAGATTTCAATAGGATAAACACTTGTATCCTTCTTATCCTTGATGTGGTGATGTTCAGGTGTGAGGTACAAATGAATAAACTGCATTATCTTATCCGACTCATTTCTATCTTTGCTCTACCTTTAGAAATACACTCTGGGGACAGAACATACCAACGAAATAGGACTATGGACTCCATTGCAACAAAACATGACAAATTATTCTATGATATATCTATTGTCTTATCTACTAAACCAAGAGTAAGTGTATTTATATATCGTACAAGTTGTGAAAGATAACAACTAGATTCCATTGCAACAAGTAAACAGAAAAACACATGCGACAAATCTACCAATAGAGAGTATATAAATTTATGCAGAAAAAAATTAAATGGATGGTTCAAGGGACTCACGAGTCACCAATAGTCCAATACTTTTCTCTTCATAAGAGTTAGATATATAAAATAATCAAAGCAGTATACTGCTCAACGATCAACATGTGAATCCACAGTTTTGAACAGACAAAAATATGTGAACCCACGATACCCTGACACTAAGCTTGTGTTTGGAAATTTTATAAAAAATTAATATTCCCTTTAAAAGTTAACGTTTAAGATTATATATATGAATAAGAAATAATTAAATTGATATATTTTATTTAAAATAATTTAATTTAATCATTATCTATTTCTCATAAATATGAGAGAGTGAGAAAAATAGGAGGTGAAAAATATTGCAATAAATAAGCATATAGTTAGTAAATAAAGTATAATTAAGTGGTTTCTAAAATATCAAAATAATCTAAACAAAATGAAAATGTAAAAAAAATAATTTTTAAACAATAGACATATTTGACAAACTTAATTTTTTGTTTGAATAGATTAAGTAAAATTAATTTTAAGATGGTATAATTATTTTTCTTGAATTTTTGTTAAAAATATATTAGAGGACTAAATCGTATCTTCATTTAAATTATAAAAGTGTGGTAATGGAAACTTTCTAAATGATATCTTATAATAACTATTAGAACAATCACTAAAATAAGTATTAAGATATTATTTGTTAGGAGATATATTTAGACAGTACCAACAAAAAAATAAACTTGAAAGCTATTACGAGAAACTTGAGGTTGTTTCTTGTTAGTGTAAGAAATTAATTGATAACTTTTAATCCAACGACCCAAACATATTGCAAAAAGAAAAGAAGAATAGGTATTATAAAGGAAAAAAACTACTTGATAAAATAATTTGGGAATAACTAAACACTCACTAGACTAGGGATATTATTTTGGGATCGTATAAGTTAAAGTAGAAGAGTATAATTTAAGTATAGGAAAGAAAGTAGGTAAAGTTGTTAGGATTTACCAAATATAGAAGTTAGTTGATTAGGAATTAGTTAGAAGTTGAAAGTCCATACTATAAATAGAAGGCAATGTATATTTGTTTAAATAATAAGAAGTTACATACTTTCTCCATACACTTACTTTTGTTTTCATTTCTCTGCATAATCTCCTCTCTTTCTCATTCAATCAAGTTTGCTTCTCATCTCTTCTAAGTTCTAACAAACTGGTATCACGAGCTAAGCAAACAAGAGGGACCTGTTGGCACAAAAAAAAAGGAAGAAGGAAGGAGCGAATCACATATCAAGAAGAAAGGGTGAAGGGGCAATCTCAAAATCACTCGAAAGGCGAATTGATGCAAGAAGAAAGGTTGATCAATTGCTGCAATCCCTTGGTGGAGTCTTAATCTGAGACAAAGACCAAAGGCAGATTCATCAAGAGAGAAAATGGTTGGCAATGGCAGCAATCTCCCATCAATGGGGCTCCCTATTCTAACAGACAAGAATTGGGACAAATGGAGAACACAAATGAAGGTATTGTTTTGCTCCAAGAAGTGAGTGAGGTTGTAGAGGATGGAGTTCTTCCACTGAATCTTGATGCCACTGAATTGCAAAGAACTACATTCAAAGATGCCAAGAAGAAGGACAATAAAGCATTGTTTTTTATTCATCAGTGTGTAGATGATGTGCACTATGAGAAGATTCAGAATGCTAACAATGCAAAGGAAGCCTGAGATATCTTAATTCGAAGCCATGCTGGTGGAGATAAGATAAAGAAGGTAAAACTTCAAACCCTTAGGAGACAATATGAACTGCTGAAAATGGAAGAAAGTGATAGGGTTGGTGACTATTTCACCAAGATTCTAGCCATCACCAATCAGATGAAAGGTTATGGAGAGCAGATCTCAGACCTCATGATAATTGAGAAGATCATCAGGTCCTTGCCTCAGAAGTTTGACTTCATTGTTTTGGCAATAGAAGAATCAAAAGACATCAATGCAATGAAGATTGAGGAGCTTCAAAGCTCCCTGGAGGCACATGAAATGAGATTACTTGATAGGTATCCAATCAAGAAAATAGAACAAGCTCTAAAGGCAAGTCACTATAGAGAAGAAGAAAAGAGGAAAGACAAAAGATGGAGGGGAAGCAGAATTAGTTGACGAAATGGCCTATAAACTCATAAAGAAGCAAACCAAGTCATGATTGGCATGAGTCTTCTGATAGAAGAGGAGGGTCAAGAATGAATCAAAATCAAAAGAAGTTTGACAAAAGAAAGGTGGAGTGTTACAACTACCACAAACAAGGTCACTACTCCTATGAGTGTTACGCAGACAAAGCAAAAGCAAAGAAGAGTGAAAAAGCCTACACTACACAAGAAGAATTAGATTAAGAACCCCTAAGTCTAATGGTGACAACCTATGCAGGAGATGCACACACAGAGTCATGGTACTTAGACTCAGGTTATTCAAATCACATGACAAAACACAAGGAGTGGCTGCCTGATTTTGATTACTCAAAGAATGGCAAAGTAAAATTTGCTGATGATAGCTCACTTGAGGTTGAAGGAACTACTAATGTAGTTATAATGAGGCAGAGTGGATCAAAAGCCATGATATCAAATGTACTCTATGTGCCCAAGATGAAGTACAATCTACTTAGCATAGGCCAACTAGTATAGAAAGGATTTAGTGTTCTGATGAAGAATGACATGCTGGAACTGTTTGATCCAGATAAGGGACTCATCATAAGGAGTAGATTGACAAAGAACAGAACATTTCAAGTTGATATCAAGGTAGCTGAAGTACAATTTTTGGCCACCATGGAAACCAATGATGTAATTTGGTTGTGGCACTCAAGATATGGGCATCTGAATTTCAGAAGTCTGCACCATCTAGGATCAAAGCAACTGGTTATAGGGATTCCTCTAACTGCTCAACCAGAAAAGGCATGTGAAGTTTGCTTGGTTGGGAAACAAACTAGGAATGCCTTCAAAACAAAAGGATACATGAGATCAAGATCAACTTTGGAAGTGGTTCACTCAGATGTATGTGGTCCTTTTGAAACTCCCTCACTAGCTGGAAACAAATACTTCATCATATTTGTTGATGAATTTAGTAGGATGATTTGGGTAGATGTATTGAAAGTCAAGAGTAATGCATTTGAAGCCTTTCTAAATTTCAAAGCATCAACAGAAAAGGATAGTGTAAAACAACTGAAAGTATTGAGAACAGATGGAGGAGGAGAGTTTACTTCAAATGAACTTGAGAACTATTGCAAGAAGCAGGGGATCAAGCATGAAGTATTTGTACCTTACACCCCTCAACACAATGGTCTTTCTGAGAGGAGAAACAAGACCATCATGAACATGGCTAGAAGCTTAATCAAAGAGATAGGCAGAGGCTGTGTCAACTTCTGTCTACATACTAAATAGATGTCCAACAAAGAAACTAGAAGGAAGAATCTGTCTTGAAGTCTGGCCAGGAACAAAACCACCAGTTGGCCATCTCAAAATTTTTGGATCACTAGCCTTCAAACACATACCAGACCAAAAGAGAACCAAACTTCAAGATAAGAGTGAAGCAATGGTGTTTGTAGGGTACCATCCTACTGGAGCCTACAGACTATTTGACCCAATCAAAGAGAAGATCCTGATAAGTAGAGATGTTATGGTCTTAGAAGATGAACAAAGGGATTGGAAGAAGATGCATACCACTTTGAAGAGGATATTCCCTAGACTCAATGAAGATGATTCAAACACATAAATCTGACTGAAAGAGCAAATGAAGAAGGAGAGTCTACTCTAGTTGACATCCCTATAACATAAATATCTCAAAGACACAGAACTAGACCTCTCAGATTCAGTGACTACGAGGTACACAATGTTGATCAGATAAATGAAGAAGGAACCTGACCCACCTAGCATTGATGACAGAAGCATTACCCATAGATGAAACTGAAGCTTTAAAATAGAAAGTGTGAAAGGATGCAATGGATGAAGAAATCGAATCCATTGAAAGGAATGAGACTTGGAACCTAGTTGAGCTACAAAGGAACAAACATCAAATAGGGGTCAAATGGATCTTCAAGCAGAAGATAAATCCTAATGTTTTAGTCTCTAAATACAAGGCCAGATTGGTTGCAAAAGGATTTCTACAAAAAACAAGGCTTAGATTATATAGAAGTGTTTGCTCCTGTCGCCAGAATTGAAACCATCAGATTGGTTATAGCCATTGTTTGTGCAAGAAACTGGACATTGTATCAACTTGTTGTAAAATCAGCATTTCTTCATGGACCTCTGATTGAAGAAGTATATGTACAAAACCTCCAGGATTCATAACCAGTGGCAAGGAGCATATGGTTTACAAACTAAATAAGGCCCTATATGGCCTAAAGCAAGCATCAAGGGCCTGGAACAAAAGAATAGACTCATTCATGGACAAACTCAACTTTCATAAGTGTTCAGTTGAGCATGGAGTGTATGTTAAAGAAGGAAAACAAGGAGAGTTGTTCATCATCTGTTTATATGTTGATGATCTGCTAGTAGTTGGATCCAATTCAGAAGGAACTGTAGAATTCAAGAAGGTTATGAAATCTGAATTCGACATGATTGATCTAGGGAGGCTAAGTTACTTCCTTGGTATGGAATTTGCATACACAACTTCAGGTATACTGATGCACCAAAATAAGTATGCAAGTGAAATGCTAATCAAGTTCAATATGAACAATTGCAACCCTGTAGCTACTCCTACTGAATCCAATCTAAAGTTAACAAGAGATGAAAATGGCGAGTCAGTGAATGAGACTATGCTCAAGCAAATAGTTAGATCTCTAAGGTTTCTATGCAATAGCATGCCAGATATAACATATGGGGTGGGTCTAGTGAGCAGATTCACGTGCAACCAAAGAAGACTCATATGTTGGCTGCCAAGAGAATTTTGAGATACATCAAAGGCACATCAGATTATGGGATCTTGTTTCCAACAAGAAAACAGAAACCAACACTCAAACTATTTGGTTTTTTAGACTCAGACTATGGCGATGACCTAGTTGAAAGAAAAAACACTTCTGGATACATCTTCTTGCTCAATGAAGCTCCCATCTCATGGTGTTCCAAGAAACAAGAAGTTATTGCTTTATCTAGCTGTGAAGCAAAATATATCTCACGGTGTTATGTTGCCTGTCAATTTGTATGACTGGAAGAGTTGCTTAAGGAGATTAAGATAGAAGTTGAACCACATTTGCAACTCTTGATAGACAATATCTCTGCCATTAATCTGTCAAAGAACCCAGTGAGCCATGGGAGAAGCAAGCATATAGAAGTGAGGTTCCATTTTTTAAGAAACTTGGTGAACAAACGAAAGATTGAGGTTGTGCATTGCAAAACAGATTTGCAACTTACAGATGGTTTTACCAAGGCAATGAAACCAGAAAGGTTTGTGAAGTTAACTAGAGGGATATGTGTTGAATCTCCTATATACTTGAATTAAGGGGGAATGTTAAAGTAGAAGAGTGTAATTCAAGTATAGGAAAGAAAGTAGGTAAATTTGTTGGGATTTACCAAATATAGAAGTTAGTTGATTAGGAATTAGTTGGAAGTTGACAGTCCATACTATAAATAGAAGGCAATGTATCTTTGTTTAAATAATAAGAAGTTACACACTTTCTCCATACACTTACCTTTGTTTTCATTTCTCTGCATAATCTCCTTTCTTTCTCATTCAATCATGTTTTCTTCTCATCTCTTCAAAATTCTAACAATATATTACTAGGGTTTTGATCATTTTTAATTAACTGACTAGAAATAAAATATGATTAACACGCCTGCATAAATATAATGGTTAGATGAATTATATGATGTGAGTGTTAAAATCAGTTGGATGAATTGTTTAATGTGTTTATGGTTGATTAGAGGTAAAAAGAAATTCAATTAGCAGGCAAAACTGGAAGAATCATTACAAAAAGTCAAGTTTCTGGATAAGAATAGCTTAGGCCCATTGCAAAAGTCATGCCCAACTAACAAACGTTGCGCCCAAGGCCATGTACTAGGCATAATTGAGGAGAAATTTTGGTGTAGCTACTATTCTGGATCCTCCTAGGGAAAAGTCTGCGCTAAGCGAGGTTGGGTAATTTCGCCAAGTGCAACTTGGCTAACTGAAAGCTCAAGGCTCGGCCAAACGAAGTGTTGTGCTTAATGAATCCTTGCATTGTGCAAAATAGGCAGTGATCAAACTCTTTAAAAGGGGATCTAGTTGAGCATTTAAAAAAAATCGAGTAGATACACTATATACTCAATTTCTCTTCATTCCTAAGATAATTTAGCTGCAATTGAGATGTAAAAGCAGGGGGGAAACTTAGAGGAGTTAATGTATTCTTATTGAGGAGATATTTTCTTCTCTCTATTTATCTTAACTCTAGTTATCATGAAAACATGTAGCTAAGCATCTCCATTATTAGGATTGAATATTGTATTTACTTGTGTATACATTTTGATTCAGATTTATGCTTAATTGTTATGTTTGATTTTTATGAGTTGTCTATATATTTTGCTTAATGTGTACTTAGAGATTGACAATATTTCTAGTATGATTTTGCTATTTTAAATGAATGAAAAATTCTGATTCTAAATTATGAAATTAGTAGCTCACTGTACTAGTATTATTTCTAGACGTAGATCTGAACTAATTTGTCACATTATGCATGCTATTGTTTTAGTTGCTAGACCTAAAGGTAATTCAATGTTTTATTACTCTCAAATATATTAACATAGTTGCTAGACATAGAGGTGTATTAAAGATTTAGAAATCTTTATATTGTTAGTATAGTTACTAGACATAGAGTTATATTAAGAAGCTACTAATATGACCAAGACATTGACGATTAGTACATTTGAGGTGTTGCATTAAAACTCAATTTCACAAGCATAGTTGCTAGACATAGATGTGTGTTTTTTGGATCATAGTTTTTCATCTTATGAGTAAAGTTGTTAGACATAAAATTTTATTTCTTTAGCTACTAAATTGACTAAGACATTAGATTTTAGTACCATTGAGACTCATTGTTATGAAATAATCGTAGCTAGATGAATAAGTATTGTTGATTCAAGTGTGTATTAATAGTGAGTAGTAAGTTTTGATCCTAACATCTTTATTCAAAATAGTTTCATCTAATAGTAATTAGCATAATCAAATCAACCAAACCTAATTTAAAAACCAACTTAGAATTAGGGGTATAAGCGGTTCTGATTTAAACTACAAAATCGTTATAATCGAACCGAACCAAACCAAAAATGTGGTTCGGTTTCGTGGTCCGGTTCAGTTATTTTTTAAGGAACCATTTGTGTTTGGTTCAGTTCATGGTTATAGAAATTTAGGAACCGAGCTGGACCGTATATTAAAGAAATAAATACTATGGAATGATATTATATTGTTGCTTAAATCCTTCAACCAAATTTGTGGCTTAAATTATCATTTTTGTGTGAATTGTAGTATTATATATATTACTAAATTGTTATTATGTTAGTGTTATAAATTTACGTAATTTTCTGTGACATAAAGTTTTTGAGCTACTGTCGGGCCCAAATTCGCTCGAATTCGGCCCAAAAACATATTTTTGAGTTCCGTAAGTCGGAATTGAATTCCGATTGCGCCATTGGCTTCTGAATATTTTTCACTCCGAATTCCGTGTTTCGAAGTTCTAATCGTAAACCGAAATCGGGAGATTTTTAATAATCGGCCGAGTATTAGCCGATAATACTCGGGCATGATTTAATTGCGAATGTTTTGCCAAAGATTTTAAATCACTTTCATGAGTGAAGCTTGCTTGTCAAACAAGTAAAAGTACAAATCTCTTACACAAAAAACCTTTGGTCTTTACCTTTCATCTACCTCTTACGCAATCCACTTTTTGAAAAACCTTTGGTCTTTACCTCCCCAAATCTGATTTCTTTTCTTTAAGAGCCAACTCTAGCTTGGAGAAAACACTTGGCATTTTCACACTCTTTCTTCAGTTTTGAATTTCTAAGAACTTCAAGGTAGTTCTTCATCCTTTAAGATCTAACCATTAGATGTTTATGAAATTTTAGTATGATGTTTATATGTATGTTAAGAACATTTTCAACCGTTGGAATTTTCAAATATTCTTCCTAACTCTTTTTATGCTCAAAACTCTAAATATGTGCTTTCTTGAACATAGAAAGTTGTTTTTGAAACCATGAACTCTTTGTTGTTCATGAGGGTTGTTTTAGTGTTTAAAAGTATGTTTTTTGTTGATTTTAGTGAAAGGGGATGAGTATGAAATCAAAGGAACCTTTAAGGAGTTTTGAACCATATAAAGTTTGAATCTTTTCACTTATTTTTGGCTTGAGAAACCATAGCCTTGGACAAGATAGAAAATATTTATTTTGCCATGTTTCTAAGTTAGATGTTTATAAGTTGGATGAGTTTTTTTGAAAAGATGGTTCATTGTTATTCATGACTATGAAATCAACACCTATTAACCCTTTAGGTTAACCTAAAATTTGGAGGTGTTGAAATGATCATGGAACTTGTTAAATCTACTTTAGTTAACTAAATTTAAAGTGGTAAGACTAACAAAGGATATCTTGATTTAAAATTTTGTTATAAGTATGAGATCAACACTATCAATACTTGTAGTGGTATTAGAAAAGAATGTGTTGAAATGACCATGGAAAACAATTATACTAAATATGTAATCTACTTAAGATGACTTGCTTTAAAGTGATAAGGTCAACTTAGAAGATATTGATTTAAAAATATGGATATTGATTAAGAAACTTACCTCAAAGTGGTGAGTATGAGCTAAAAAGTCTCCAGGAAAGTATAACTTTATGCGGTGATAAAAGTATAAACTTTATTAAAATCTTACCTTGAAAATGATTGAAATCGTGAACAAGACTTTTGAGGATAAATGATGGTTCAAGAATATGAATCATGGACCGAATTGACGAAAGCAATTGAGATCATAAATAGGTTAAAGGATGTCTTTACCTTAGGGTTATCATGAAAAATATTTAACTCGCAAATCACTAATTTGTTTTTGTGTTTAGTTCTGAAGCTTCCAGAGTCGGACAACCGACCCATTCACACGTAAAGGGAATCTGTCGCTCAACAACCTAAGGTGAGGGAGAATACACTGTGACAGAGTGGAGTCCGAATATGACACCCGAATCTCCTAAACTACCTCAAAAGTTTAGGAGTTATTTTGTGTATTAAGAAACTCGTACTTAATCAAATATTTGCGTGCCTAGATTAGGTACATATAATTTCTTAAGTTTTATGCCTTAGGATATATTAAAATATCAAGTAATATGGTAATTAACCACGAAGGAGCACCACTCGAAAAACTAAAATGTGTAGGGATTGAAAATAGCGGAGATATTCAATCCAGTGGCCCAAAAGGTCGATGGAGTGGTCTTGGCCAGTAGACCAGCCTCGCCTAGGCAAGCCACTCTCGCTTGAGCGAGTGGTTCTCTCCTGAGTGAGGGCCATGCAATGAGTTTTGCCTATTTTGGGAGGTTTTGGCGCCTGAGCGAGGACCAAATAGTGATTTCAGCCAGTTTTTGGTGGATTTGTCGCTTGAGCGACAGTCCCTCGCTTGGGCGAGGGCCAGGTAGTAAATTGAGTCTTTTTTGATGAATTTATCGCTTGAGCGATAGTCTCTCGCTTGGGTGAGAGACATATAGTGATTTTGACTATTTTTGATTGATTGATTGCTTAGGCAATAGCTCTAGCTTGGGTGAGAAGTGTATTTAATACTTGGGAGAGACCGTGACTCAAGTGAGGAGTTCGGGATCCAAATCAACAAACTTATATAATTACCTTTGTTCTTGCACCTTATTAGGGCAAGGTTTCCGACGGTGATGTGGTGATTAGGGTGATGCCCAAAAAAGATTACATGATACCATACAGTGAGGTCATTTGACCGTAATAGGCTTGGCCATGTGGTCGTCTAGGGTAATTCATCGATGGTTCATATTGGTAAGGATGTTATTCCTCTATTACGTGATGACATAAGATCGGGTCTCACAAGAAACATTCGTTTAGGAGATGTCTTAGGTTGGGCTGATCATATGAAAGAATGATTAAAATATTTAATCAGCTAACCTCGGTTAGTGTGCATACTCATTATGGATAATGAAGTATTGGAGAGGAAATTTATGGGAGATGGAAGAGCCCCTCGATGTTGAGAGGGACGGCAATGGCGGTGATTCATCAGCAAAGTCTTGAGGGAGAGTCTAGGTGAGACGAGTCCCTTGTATTCCTGGATGAGGTATTCTATTGGATCGGACAGCTCTAACAATGCAAACTAGAAGATCTTTGACAACCCCTCTTTGTAATCAATATTGATGAGAGGGATGTCTAGAAAGTGTTTGATACGACACCATCCTGAAATGGACAGTTCTTTGGAAAAAATCAATCATATATCCTTGTGAGGAATAGTTTAGTGCATTCAAATCGGCTTGTTATGGGACCTATACTCACGGTTATTTCCGAATTGTTTATTGGGAGGATATTGGTGTAAGGATGGATGAAATAAACACATCATTCATACATTGAGCTCGTGGATATTGATCCTCATGGTTTGAATTATAACATCATTCATCATTTGCATGTGTGTATGTGATATATATTGTGTATATTATGTTTGTCTCTCTAGGTGTGATATTCTATGTAATTCCACGTTGTCAATGAATAATATTCATTAGATGTCTTACTCCCTTTTCTTTCTGCTTGTCTTTGGTTCGCGGTCTTATTCAGATGGACCATTCAACAAGGATTCGGACCTACCGATTCTTAATGTCCTAGGAGGGGGCATGGAGGATTGACGGGAACCGATACACCTACACGGGCCCTTATGCCTTAAAGCTGGAGATGGTGTGTGATGGCTCCACGATGTCCCTCATATCCCATGATGTGGACTTGGAGGCTTCCTTCACTTTGCCAGATCGAAGGTTGGCACCTGTCGTATCATCTACTCAATCTGTGACTTCTCGCGGATCAGCTACTATAGGGCCATCTACGAGGTGTTGGAGTTGGAATGATGTGATTTGTTCCACACTATGGAGGAGAGCCGCTCGACGGACCATGCCCAAACCTCAGGCAGATGCGAGAGCGGGGATTAGGTCGTATAATTTGGCCTATGACCCGGTGGAGGATATGGAAGTGGAGGTGGAGATGGAGGTTGAGGAGGAGCTAGAAGCATAAGAGGAGGATTGTGGGCAGTTAATATGCATAGAGGACTCCATCGAGGTTGTAGACCTCTCCTCTGACTCCGAGATAGAGGAGGATCCAAGCAAGTGTTCTAGCGCATCCGCTGACACTAGAAGTAGCCGTTAGAAGCCATTTCCTTTTTTGTTTTACTTTTGGGTAGGATATTTGTGTAGGGTACTTTTGATGTGCTGAATGACTCAACCCATTTTGTATAGTTTCAGTTTAGGCGAAGATTTCATTCCGCGTTGTAGTTTGTACTAATGTTTCATGCTCTTCCAATGAAGAATTATTCAAAGATATGTTGAGTTGTTTTCGGTTAGCAATAGGTAACGATTATTGATTTTCCGCAATTTATGTTACTTAAAGTGGTGTTCCAAAAAGGAAACGAATATAAGGAAAATAGCTTTATTTTGCATTATTCAAAAATATTTTTTACCATTTTGAGAAATATTTTTGGAGTAATTTTCGGGGCGTTACAGCATGGTATCAGAGCGGTTCTTTTCTATCTGGCCTTGGGCATGGCCTCACATGCTTTCTTGTGAGATTTTGTGTGTTTAAGTGTATGCTTGTATTATTCGGTTGAAAATACACCCTATGGATAATTTCAATATAAGAAGTATCTCATACACGTCTAATGTTCACAGATTTAAGATGGTTAGACATGGTACTGCTAACCTGTACTTCATGGCTACAATGACTACATCGATTCAGAATGTGAACACAAATTTGCATCAACTCATTATAGGGGCTTCGACTTTACGAGGAAAGGTGAAGGCAAGGAATGTGGCGCTGAAAAGTGTCGCAGCACCTGGAAATTCCTATGGAACCCAAAGGAATTTCGGGCAAGGACATGGAAGGGGAAAGCCCTTCAACCGCAACCAGAAACCCTATGCTTCATCATCAGGGAATGAACAGAGGAATTTCAAGCCTTATAACAATAGAGGCTTCTAACAAGGAAACAACAACAACAACAATAACAACAACAAAATGAGTTCACCAGTTGGGAACTTTAACAACAAACACACCACCTTGGTGTTTGAAGTGCAAAGGGAAACACTTTAGTGTCAACTGTCCTATATGCTATCATTGTAACCAGCCTGGACACATCAAGCTGATGTGCCTTAAGCTAAAAAGGGAAGAAGTGAATATTTTTCAAGCGACAAGACCTAAGGCCAAAGGAAGTGTGTTCACCATTACCAGAACTGAGATTGAGGGCAATGAGGACGTCATACAAGGTATATGTTGTATTAATGAGATTTCCTTATTTATGTTGTTTGATTCGGGTGCGACCCATTCATCCATATCTAATGATGTTGTCAACCGATTAGCATTGCCTATAGTATCCTTACCCTATGATCTAATTGTATCCACACCCACTAACGAACCCATCATAATGTCAACTATGTGCTCTCAATGTCCTATAACTTTAGATGAACAAACCTTTCTAGTAGACCTGATATGTCTACCCTTATCCTAATTATATATCATCTTAGGGATGGACTGATTGTCTAACAACCATATTCTTCTGAACTGCTATAACAAAACAATAATCTATAGTGACCTCAAAGACCCCATCGGATCCTGTTATGAAACCAAAAGCACCACTGCCAATCAAATGAAGAAACTCTTGAATGATGGAGCCCAAGTATTTATGTTGATGGCATCATTGGAGAAGAAAGGTGGAGAAGAGATTCAGAAACTACCTGTGGTTAGGGATTTTACCGAAGTATTTCCAGATGATATTCATGGCTTACCCCCGGTACGGGAGATAGAGTTTGCTATCAATTTGGTTCTTGTAACTGGACCGATCTCTATAGCTCCCTATTGGATGGAACCTTTGGAGCTGATGGAGTTGAAGAAGTAATTGGAAGACTTACATCAGAAACAATTTGTCAGACCTAGTGTTTCACCATGGGGTGCTCTAGTATTATTCGTAAAGAAGAAGGATGGCAGTATGTGGCTATGTACTGACTACCGATAGTTGAACAAAGTCACCATCAAGAACAAGTACCCATTTCCAAGCATTGAAGACTTGATAGATCAACTGAGAGGAGCTACCGTGTTTTCAAAGATTGATCTTAGATCTGGGTACCACCAAATACGCGTGAAGTTGGAGGATATTCCAAAACTTGCTTTTTGGACGCGATATGGTCATTACAAATATTTGATGATGCCATTTGGTGTAATCAATGCTCCTATAGTGTTCATGGATTACATGAACCAGATTTTTCATCCATACCTCAACACATTTGTGGTCGTATTTATTGATGATATCCTGATTTATTCGAAATATTAGGAGGAACATGCAAAACGTCTGAGAATAGTGTTGCATGTGTTAAAGGACAACCAACTCCATGCCAAACTTTTAAAATGCGATTTTTGGTTAGAATCAGTGAATTTTCTCGGGCATGTGATATCAAGCGAAGGAATTACTGTAGACCCTGCTAAAGTAGCAACGGTGATGGAATGGAATTCTCCAAAATCCATAACGGAAATCAGAAGCTTCCTCAGTTTAGCATGATACTATCGAAATTTCATTGAAGAGTTTTCAAAGTTGGTGTTGCCACTGACTACTTTAACAAGGAAAGACAAGGCTTTCGTTTGGACGGTGAAGTGTGAGGAAAACTTTCAAGAATTGAAGAAAAGATTGATTACAACACTTGTGTTGATTCTACCATACCCACAGGAGAACTACAACGTGTATTGTGATGCGGCTAAACAAGGCCTGGGATGCATGTTGATGCAACAACAAAAGGTGGTAGCTTATGCTTCAAGACAACTAAAGACACATGAGCAGAATTATCTGACACACGACTTGGAGTTGGTTATTATCGTATTTGCTTTCAAGATCTGGAGACATCATCTTTACGGTGTAAGATTTGAAGTCTTCACTGATCACAAAAAATTGAAGTATTTGTTCGACCAAAAGAAGCTGAACAGGAGGCTAAGACGGTGGATTGAATTCCTGACGGACTACGACTTTGATCTACAGTATCACCATGGGAAAACTAACATTGCGGTTGATGCCTTGAGTAGAAAGTCCTTCCATATGTCCATCTTGATGGTTTTGGAGATGGAATTGGTTGAGCATTTCCGCAATTTACCTAAGATTTTGACTTTAGGTATGCTTATAGTAACAAATAACTTTTTGGAACAACTCAAAGGTTTGCAAAGTTCCATTCCAGAAATGCAAGAGAAGAGAACCATGTTGGCTGAAGGAAGAGTCCCGAAATTTCAAGAAGGAACTGATGGAGTACTGAGATGCAAGAACCGAGTATGTGTGCTCAAAGACCCAGATTTGAAAATGGCAATCTTGGATGAAGCCCATAACAACAAACTAGGTATTCATCCTAGAGCTACCATGATGTATCAAGACTTGAAGAAGATATTCTAGTGGTCTGGTATGAAGGAAGAAGTAGTAGAGTATGTCTCGCGCTACTTAATACATCAGAAGGCAAAGAACGAGCACAAGCGACCCAGAGGAGAAATTCAACCTTTGGATATTCCCATTTGGAAAAGGGATAGCGTCACAATGGATTTTGTGAGCATATTTCCTTGGAATCAAAAAGGTTAGGATGCAGTTTGGGTGATAGTTGATCATTTGACGAAGACCACTCACTTTCTACCAATTAATATGAAATACTCCTTGGAAAGGCTAGCGGATTTGTACATCAAAGAGATTGTCTGATTGCATGGTATTCCTACAAAGGTCATCTCAGATAGAGACCCACGCTTCACTTCGAATTTGTGGAATGGTTTGCAAATAACCTTGGGTACCAAATTAAGTATGAGTTCAGCTTACAACTAGCAGATGGATGGCCATTCTGAATGGACTATTCAATCATTGGAAGACCTGCTGAGAGCATGTGTGTTGGAACACTCTAGAAGTTAGAAGAACTACTTGCATTTGATAGAGTTCACCTACAACAAAAGTTTTCGTTCAAGTATCGGCATGGCGCCGTGTGAAGCTGTTTACGACAGAAAGTGCAGAACACCGTTATGGTTGTTTGAAGCATGAGAGAACCTGATACTAGGACCTGATGTGGTTCAGCAGACGACGGAAAATATCATAATGATAAGGGAAAACATGAAGATAGCCTAGAGTAGACAGAAGAGCTATTATGACAAAAGGAGGAACCCTATCAGTTTTGAGGAAAACGATCATGTCTTCATGAGGGTGGTTCAAACAATTGGCATTGACAAAGTGCTTAAAGCCCGTAAGCTTACCCCTAAGTTCATATCACCTTACCAAATCCTAAGAAAAGTCGGACCAGTAGCTTACCAAATAGCCTGGCCACCCTTATTGTCAAATATACATAATGTCTTCCATGTGTCTCAACTTAGAAAATATATTAGTGACCCGTCGCACATCATCGAACCTGATTCAATCTAGTTAAAGGATAATCTCACTTTTGAAACTATGCCTTTGAGGATTGCTGATCGGAGTGTGAAGACGTTGCGAGGCAAGGAGATTTCCCTAATTAAAGTGATTTAGAGCCAAGCAAATGGAGAAGATGCGACTTGAGAGGTCGAGGATACCATAAAAGAGTCCTACCCCTATCTATTTTTTAAGAGATACGCTTAATTTTAGGGGACAAAAATCTTATAAGTGGAGAGGATTGTAACACCATGAATTTTCTGTGTGTGCTATTAATTATTTATTTTACCAACGATTAATTTTAGAAATTAATCAGTATTGATTTAGGCAAAACCGTAGTTGGGTGTTAGCCTTTTTTTTGTGAATTCCTATTTTGTGGTAAATTTTCGTAATTTCCTGTGACGGAAAGTTTTTGAGCTATTGTCAGACCCAAGTTCACTCGAAGTCGACCCAAAAACGTGTTTTTGAGTTTTGTAACTTGAATCGAATTCCAATTGCGTCATTCGCTTTGACATATTATTTCGAGTCAAGATAGACATCAATTTCGTCCATAACAAATTTCTAAGTATTTTTCACTCCGAATTCCGTGTTTCAAAGTTCTAACCGTAAACCGATATCGGGGGATTTTTAATATCCATCCGAATATTAGCTGACAATACTCGGGCATGGTTTAATCGTGAATGTTTTTCCGAAGAGGTCAAATCACTTTCATGAGTGAGGCTTGCTTGTCAAACAAACAAAAATACAAATCTCTTACACAAAATCTCTTAAATCACTCATCTACCTCTTATACAATCCACTTTTTGAATAACCTTTGGTCTTTCCCTTCCCCAATTTTGATTTCTTTTCTTTAAGAGCCAACTCCTAGCTTGGAGAAAACACTTGGCATTTTCACACTCTTTATTCTTCATTTTTTATTCTTCATTCTTTAAGATCTAACCCTTAGATGTGTATGAAACTTTAGTATGATGTTTATATGTATGTTAAGAACATTTTTAACAATTGAAATTTTCAAATAAGCTTCCTAACTCTTTTTATGCTCAAAACTCTAAATATGTGCTTTCTTGAACTTAGAAAGTTGTTTTTGAAACCATGAACTCTTTGTTGTTCAGGGAGATTTTTAGTGTTTAAAAGTATGCATTTTGTTGATTTTAGTGAAAGGGGGTGAGTATGAAATCAAAGGAACCTTTAAAGAGCTTTGAACCATGTAAAGTTTGAATCTTTTCACTTGATTTTTGCTTAAGAAACCGTAGCCTTGGACAAGATAGAAAATATTTATTTTACCATGTTTCTAAGTTAGATGTTTATAAGTTGGATGAGTTTTATTGAAAAGATGGTTCATTGTTATTCATGACTATGAAACCAACACCCATTAACCCTTGAAATTATTCTGAAATTTGTAGGTGTTGAAATGATCATGAAGCTTGTTAAATCTACTTTAGTTAACTTACTTTAAAGTGGTAAGCCTAACAAAGGATATCTTGATTTAAAATGTTGTTTTAAGTATGAGATCAACACTATCAACACTTGTTGTGTTATTAGAAAAGAATGTGTTGAAATGACCATGGAAAACTATTATACAAAATATGGAATCTACTTAAGATATGACTTGCTTTAAAGTGGTAAGGTCAACTTAGAATATATTGATTTAAAAGTATGGATTTTGATTAAGAAACTTACCTCAAAGTGGTGCGTATGACCTAAAAATTCTCCACGAAAGTATAAATTTATACAGCGACAAAAGTATAAATTTTATTAAAATTTTACTTTGAAAACGTTGGAAATTGTGAACATGTTGAAAGAATTTTCTTGCTGGTCGATGCTATTATTGAGTGATTTGTCAAGTTTCTCATTGGTTTGTTTAATGATAGGTCGATTCTCTACTCGCCATCTCGGCTTTGTTGGAATAAATTTCAACCTCGGTATAATGGTTTCAAGAATATTCTTTTAATAAAAAACTTAGCTTTATTGAATTATTAACAATTTCATACCATCTCGGGTATGTTGGAATAAATTCCAACGCCGACATAATGGTATGAATTTAGCAATTTAACACAAATGATAATGAGTGATATTTATTTTCGTTTTCCTTTATTAACCAAACTACTTGCTTATGGAAGGTTGGTAAAGATCAAATAAATAAAGCAATAAAATTATAATTTAACCGTACCACTTCTTTCGAAGGGTTGGT
>NC_032014.1:15148832-15158690 GCF_001865875.1 Lupinus angustifolius | reverse complement strand
TTTGTCAACAAATAAAATTTATAAGTTAACACTTTATTGTTTTACATTTGCATTTCTTTCAAGATTCAATTGTAGTATAGTATAGGGTTATGTCGAACCAAAGAGAATTGCTTAATAGAAGAAAATCATAGAGACATATTATAGCAAAAATAATGATTAAACACTTTTTGATGATTTTGTGTTGTGTTGCATAAAAAATAACAAGGAAAACATAAACTAATATTCACAAATTCTTAAGGAGAAAATTGGTTTGAATCATGGAATTCTTTCTCAACTCCAAATGGTTTTGAAAAACATTAACAAGTTATGTGATATACTTTTGGTTCATTCCACAAATCATTTCTAAATCCTTCATCTAGTGTCCTAGAATGATAAGATGATTTTCAAACCTTATGTAATACACTAAATAATAGTTAAGTGCCACTCGTCGGAGTAGGCTGTCACACCCTACTTTGGGATCCATTAACTTTATTCAGATTTGAACATAAGTTGCTTAAAATAGATGCTTGATGTGGCACGTGAACTAAGGTGTAGGTGATACTTTTTAGTTCACTTGTCAACACCTTAAGAAGAAGCATTTTTGGATCTTTAAATCAAGTTTTAGGTGATCAAGCTAAAACCGCATTAAGAGCTTCATAAAGAATCACAACTTAACCAAAAAGTAATAACTTGAATGTATTGATTTCAAAAGCTAATACAAAAGAAGAGAAGAAATAACATTACACTATAATCCAAATCAATGTTTAGGAGTTTGAGCCATCTCTCCAAGGATGAGATGCTTTTGGAACCAAATGAGATTACAAAATCATATTTTTGTATCATATTTGCCATCTCCTTTCTCATCTTGAATTCTAAGTAAACTTTACAAGAAATTACCTAAAACAAGCTTTAGAACCGAGGCTAAAAAATCTATAGAGAAGAAGTATGAAGAATGAAGTGATTTTCAAGTGTAAGTCTCTTTTTGTGGATGGAATGGGGTCTTATTTATAGGCAAACCAGGGCACTTCCTGGCTCACTTGCTTGCCCACGCCAGGCGCAGCGAACTCTTCAGCATGGGTTTGGTCTATGCTGCTTGGTGTTGACTCACCAAATCTAGTTGTGAGCTACTTGACCAGACTATTGTGGGGTACTCTGAAAAGTGCTCAAGGGGCCTTGTCAAGTGAGGTCATGCATGATGTCAATGTTGCTTGGTGACTAAGTCAAGTTGACCCCTTGTTGGGTACAGCCCGCTTAGATGCTTGTGTGGCCACGCTGAGCTGCCTGCTTGAGCATCTTGTTCTGCTCTGGCTAGGTGTGTGGTTCTAGATGGGCTGTCCCAAGGTGCACGCTGAGCTTCCTGCTTCAGCAGGTTGGCTTGTGCCAGGCTTGAGTCTGACCGTGTAGAGCTTGTGCCTGACCGAGCCAAGTTGGTTCCAAGTCAGCTAGGCGTTGCAATATGTCCACGCCAGACTACTTAGTCAGCAGCTTCATGCATGCATCAAAATGGCCTATGTGGACACCTCCTTGCTTGACTATATATTTTTTAGATTATTTTTCTTCTTCTTCATTTTTCCTAGAAACTTTGCACAAATATTTGGAAACGGGGTGGTAAAAAATATAAGATCAAAACGTGACAATTTATTTAAAAATTATTGGATTAAGTTGGTTTTGCATGATTTGCATAGGATAAATTCCATGAAAAATGTATGCAAATTAGGTATTTTGGCACTTATAGTTTCAGTTTAGGCGAAGATTTCATTCCGCCTTGTATTTTGTACTAACGTTTCACGCTCTTTCAATGAAGAATTATTCAAAGATATGTTGAGTTGTTTTTTGTTACCATTTGGTAACGGTTATTGATTTTCTACAATTTATGTTACTTAAAAACATGTCCCGAAAAGGAAATGAATATAATGAAAATAAATTTATATTGCATTATTAAAAAAAATTACCAATTTTGAGCAATATTTTTGGAGTACTTTTTGGGGCGTTACACGATGGAACTGGTAATTTTGGATTGTAGCAAAGGAGGGTTAAGGATGTGTTTTCTCAACAAGGTCTATCAAAGGCACCGCGTGAGAATAAACCAGGTGGTTTGGATCAACTAGATTGGAAAGAGTTGAAGGAGAAGGTTACGGGAACCATATGGCTCTATATATCAGATGAGGTGATGTATCATGTTATGAATTTGACGTCACCAACAGAGGTATGTGAGACATTAGAGAAGTTGTTCATGTCCAAGTCTCTAACAAATAATTTGTATTTGAAACAGAGACTCTATGGCCTGAAGATGCAGCACAGTGCTGATTTGCAACAACATCTTAACACTTTCAATCAAGTGATCAATGACTTGCAGAAACTTGATGTGAAGGTTGATGATGAGGACAAAGCAATAATATTATTGTGTTCTTTGACAAATTCCTATGAAAATGTGGTGACAAAATAGACATACGAGAAAGACTCAATCAAACTGGATTAGATCACACCTACACTTATGTCCCACACTCATAGCAAACAGAATGTAGGGGAAGGGTCTCAGGGTGATGGTCTGTATGTGAAAGGGAACCAAACGTGTGGGAGGAGATAAGGCAGAGGAGGTCTTGCCAAAGGGAAAAGACCAAATTCCAGGGGAAGAACACCAATAGAGTGCTATAAGTGCAAACAAATTGGGCATTACAAAAAGGATTGTCCCAATCAATGGAGTCCTAGCAAGCCAGTGGGGAAAGGATTGTTCCCACCATATGACGCCAAACAGAGAATGGTTCACCACATACAGGGCAGATAATTTTGGTTTCGTGTATATCATAAATAATAAAGCATGTAGAATTATTGTTATGGGAGAAATCAAAATTGTGATGGATGGTAGTGTAGTGAAGATGTTATATGAGGTTAGACACATACCAGATGTGAAGAAAAATTTGGTTTCTTTTGGGACATTGCATACCGAAGGAGTTAGCTATAGAGGTGATGGGGACAGTGATATTCTTCGAGTATGCAAAGGTGCTTTGATTGTGATGCAGGGTTAGAGGATTGCTAGGAACACTTACAAGCTGTTAGGGAAAACAATTGTAGGTTGAGTTCCTGGAGTGGCTGAAGAGATTTCAATAGATTCAGACCATGGTGCTACAAAATTATGGCACATGTGTTTGGGTGATATTAGTGTACATGGCATGACAGAACTATGCAAAAGATGACTGTTGAGGGGAGCCATCAAATACAAGCTAGATTTTTGCAAGTATTGTGTGCTTGGAAAACAGACACGAGTTAGTTTCAAGATTGACCAATGACAGGACAAATCGCAAGTGCACGATTATATCATCAAGCAATAAAATATTGATCCCATGAGGATTGAAAAATTCCTTTAATTATAACAATTATTTTACACTTAACTCAAAGATGAATTAAAAGTGAATTTAGAACAATTGAACACTTGACAATAATAATTATAAAAATACTAAAAAGAATCGAAATCTAATTTAGGAATGGTCAGATAGTTGGGTTCACCTCTCGGTCCTTCCCCAATGTATGTAAGAGGTATAATTTGTTGGCTAGACAACTCACACGAATGAAACTCATTTTAATGATCCAAATCACAATACAAAATGAAATAGAAGTAAGAACAAGTGTTTATTGAAGGTAAAATGGCATATCCCCAATCCTAGAAACAAAGGGAATTACTCTCTCATGATGTAGAAGAGAATCCTCAATTATAAATTAGATAATTGTAATGTAAAGTGTAAAGTAAGTCTTTCATCCTTGAGGAAAAACCCTCATTTATCCTAATTACAAAATATTGGGCTAAGTCCAACAAAACAAATCTAAAAAATAGGAATAGAATATAACATTTATGACTTCTTTTGGCCATTCAATTGATCTTGGCATAGCCTCAACATCGAATTCCATCTTCTTGCACCCAATCTCTACTCTTTTTGGCTTCATTCCATCCAAACTGTACAACATAGCCAAAAAAACATCCGCTCCACCTGAACAAAGAGAAATAAAAACTAAAAAATCCTAACATCTTAATTATGTCCTAAAATGCAAGTTAAATGCAATGCAAATATAGCATAATTACACACTCATCAAATCCCCTCAAGATTATCTCTTGTTTGTCTTCAAGCAAGTATTATGTCTAACTTTTACAATCATGTATGAATGAGAATATAGAAACTATGATCCAAAATAACCAGCTTTCATAAACAATCCAGACATTAAGACAATGCAATCATAAACAAATTTAATTCAAGCTAAGTCTTTTAGTCATAACAACTGCATGAATCAGGGTCCCTCTTCTCCCATCACTCTCATGTGTTTAAAAGTCATTGTCTTTCGCTCAAATTTTCATGTGTTAGGTATCAGTGGATTCAATTGATACATTCTGTTCTTATGCTATACTGGATGTTGCTCTGATACAAAATCTGTAAGCTCTGTTATTCGTTCCATTATCGGTTAACTGTTCTGCAATTAATCGTTTTCTGTAATAGCTTACTGTTTCTGTTTAATCGATTAAAATTGTTGCGTTAATCGATTATCCTGTTTCTGTTAATCGATTAAGATTGTTCTGTTAATCGATTATCTTCATCCTGTAATCAATTAATTAGGGGTGATTCAGCATAAATTGTTGAGTTTCGAAAAGCGGCTATTCTAACCGCGACATCTATTCAACCCCCCCCCTTCTAGGTGTATTGTAACCACTGATACCTAACATCATGAAGGTAAATTACCATATTCTTGATTAAATAGACCAAATCACCACTGATTGTATTTGAATGTATGCAAAAATCAAGAGGTCTTTAAATGGTTGTAATGGGAAAAAAGAAAATGATTTAAGGTGGGATAAACAGAGAAAATGTACTTCAAAAGGCTTATAAATGCTTCCCAGAATACTCAAATTTTTAGACATCTGATTGAAGCATTGCGATTTTTTTAATAGATCTTACTTTATCATATGATCCTTTTTCGATCAACCCTTCTTTTTACAATATACTTTTTCAATCCTTTCTCCATTAGTATACTTTGTATTATTATTTTTTTCATTCTTATTATTTTTTCTAATAGAGAAATGATGGAATTTTTTCTTTTCACATTTTTATGGTTTCTTTCACTACATATGACCTTTTTACCTTTCCCATTGCTTTAACCAAACATCACAAATTACCCCAAATCCTCATTTGAGTAACTATGAAAAATCATTAATGTTTAGGCTCAAAAGTGGGACACTAATGAGTTTTCAATGTTTATAGCAAGTGGTTGAAGGTCAAAAGAAAAAGCCTTAATTGTCTCTATATTTCAATGCATACAAACAGACTTCAATCTTGAAACGATCACAGATCAAGTTATAGAATGTACAAATATAGAAAATTATGCACTCATGAAAGAAAAATAATTTTTATGCAATTGTCAATTCAAATAAGAATCCTTATTGTGTTTGACCCAAGTTTCTCACATTTGGTGCATTCAGCAAATGTTATGAAACAAATACATTTGTTTAACCAAATTTAATTCACAATTGTCAAATCTAATGTCTTTCATGTTATTATTTTCTCAAAAAAAAATCATCAATGGGGTCACAAATCAACAATTATAATTAATGTATACTTTTTCATTTAAAGTAGACAAACAACACATAGAACAAAGTAGAGGATAGATGATATATGAAACATATGCTAATGCATGATAATCTGAATATTTAACCTAATTTTTTTAAAATCTATATGGTATGCATGACATGAATGAACAATCTAAATGCAAACCCCCCTCAAGCTTAGAAATTTACATGTCCCAAATGTAAAAATCTAAACAATAAGAGAAAGAAAAAGAAAACTCACAGGTTAAGTAGGAAATATCCTTAACTCATGTGCCAATCATAAGTGGTTGGCTTTATTGGGTGTAATATAAGTAACTGCAAGAAAGATAAAAATGGCCCATATTTCCTAGATGAACTAGGTGCAAATATCCTATTTGAATGGGGCGGCTAATAAGCATTGCAGTGTTAGCACTTCTCCATGTATTTTTTTTTTATTTTTTTAGAGTTTATGATTTTTTTTCTTGCCAACACTATATACATCCCCTACAAAGGCTCTGAACTCAGTGAGGCACTAAAGCCAATACTAAAATACTAAAATTAATGAATTAAAAAAACGTACCTCTAGTGTGGGTTGCCTTCCACGAAGCGCTCGTTTAACATCATTAGCTTGACGGTTAATCTTTGTGCATAACACAGGATCCCATGAACTCATACCTGAGGATGGAGGGAGTGTTTTTACCTCCATTTTAGGTGCTTTCCCTTTCTCCCAATTATCACATATATTATATCCCTCAAGCTCTCCTCATGCAGTTTGTAGGGGAGTGTTGAACTTGTATTTATAGATTCACTACATTCAGCTACTTCCTCATTAAAATTTGAAGTGTCACCTTCCAGCATGATTCTCTCCAAGCGATTCTTATATTTCACTTTAGGCACTTCCTCCTTCACTACTTGGTTTAGCATATCAATCCTACAACATGAGTCCTTAAGAGAAAGTTGTTTAATAGATTTAGCAATATCAAATTCAACCTTTTCATCCCTTATGCTTAAAGAAACTTTTCCATTTTTAACATCAATTATAGCACCAGAGGTAGCCAAAAATGGTTTACCTAGTATGATTGAAATTTGTGCATCTTCTTCAATCTCTAATATTACAAAATCCGTTGGAATGTAAAGTTTCTCAACTTTGATAGGAACATCTTCCAAGATGCGTATAGGGAATTTAATTGACTTATCTGCTAATTAAAGTGATATAGTAGTGGGTTTTAGTTCACCAACGTCCAAATTTTTACACACAAATAAAGGCATGAGGATCACACTTTCCCCTAAGTGACATAAAGCACGGTCAAAATTAGTATTACCAATTAAGCAATGGATAGAGAAACTATCAGGATCTTTTAGTTTTGGAGGCAATTTATTTTGAATTCAAGCATTTGTTTCATAATCCTCTAGTCTTCTCTTTTTAGATAGAATATCCTTAAGAAATTTCATGTACGCATGCATCTCTTGCAGTGCCTCAGTGAAGGATAGTTCAATATATAATTTCTTACGGATATCTAAGAATTTCCCATATTTCTTTTCTAACTTTTCCTTTGCAAATCTCTGGGGAAAACGAATTGGTGGCACATATGGTGGTGGAATTACATACTTAGACACATTTTTGGAATTTTATTCCTCTTCAGGGAGTTGTGTCTCAGTATGTTTCTCTTTCACTTGTATATCATTCTTAGTTAGTGGAAAATCTTTGAGTTCCTTTCCATTACTTAATCGGATAGCCTTACAATGTTCGTTATTTGGATTTTTCTCTGGTTGTCCTGGAAACAACCATGTTTGCCTATTAAAGTGCAAAATAAGTGTTTCATCCTTGAGGGAGAACCCTCATTTATCCTAATTACAAAATATTTGGTTAAGCCCAACAAAACAAAACTAAAAAATAGGAATAGAATACAACATTCACGACTTCTTTTGGCCCTTCAATTAGTCTTTGCATAGCCTCAACATCGAATTCAATCTTCTTGCACCCAATCTCTACTCTTTTTGGCTTCATTCCATCCAAACTGCACAACATAGCCAAAAACACCCGCTTAATTATGTCTTAACATGCAAGTTAAATGCAATACAAATGTAGCATAATTTCACACTCACAAACCAACAGAGGACTCAGAGTATTCTAGACTATGTCCACACTATTGTGTTGGGATCCACTTAGGAACCATCCCTAGGAGGTTCTAGCTATTTGTTTACCTTTGTTGATGACTTTTCCTACAAGGTCTGGGTATATTTTCTGAAGCATAAGTCAGAAGTCTTTGCCAAGTTCAAGGTTTGGAAGATAGAGGCAGAGAACCAGACTGGTAGAAAAATCAAATACCTGAGATCAGACAATGGGATGGAGTACAAAGACTCACAGTTTCAGAAATTATGCGAGGAATATGGCATTCAAGGCACTTTTTAATGAAGCAGAATCCTCAGCAGAATGGTGTTGCAGAGAGGATGAATAAAACTCTTATAGAGAGGACCAGGTGTATGAGACTGAATGTTGGAATTTCCAAAGGATTTTGGGCAGAGGCACTAAGTATGGCTTGTTATGTCATCAATAGATCACCACAGGCTTCATTGGATGGTAAAGTTGTAGAAGAAGTATGGACAAGTAACCCAATCAATTACAATATGTTACGCATATTTGGTTGTCCTGCTTATATACATGTACCTAGTGATGAACGGCCTAAACTTGATCCCAAGTCAAAGAAGTGTATCTTCATTAGATATACCAAAGGTGTGAAGGGGTTCAAGTTTTGGGATCCAGTTTCCAAAAAATGGTGTTCTGTAGAGATATAGTGTTTGGTGAAGATTTCATGTTAAAATAGTCAGTTTTGACAAAGGTGTCCAGGCCAAATGGAGAGACTTTGAGTGATATCAATGAGCTGCAAGTCATGCTAGGTAAGGAGTTTGACATGACAGAATTAGGGGCTGCTAGGAAGATTCTTGGGATAGAGATTCACAAGGATATGGGAGCTAAAAAATTATGCCTCTCCCAACAAAGTTATGTTGAAAAGATCTTAGAGAGATTTGACATGAGCAATGCTAAAGTAGTGAGCACTCCATTGGAAAATCACTTCAAGCTTTCCCTAGATCAGTGTCCAAAGACATATGAAGAGCAGAAGTACATGTCAAAGGTTCCATATGCCAGTGCAGTTGGTTGCTTGATGTATGCTTTGGTTTGTACTAGACCAGACTTGGCACAAGAAGTTAGTCAAGTATGCAAGTACATATCGAAACCAAGGAAGCAACATTGGGAAGTAGTCAAATGGGTTTTCTGATATATGAAGAGGACTACAGGTCTCGGTATCATGCTTGGCAGTCAACAAAATAAGCCTTCAGTTACTGGTTATGTTGAATCAGACTATGCAGGAGACTTGGATGATAGAAGGTCCATAATGGGGTTTGTCTTCACCCTTGCAGATGGACCAATTATGTGGACATCATCAGTTTAGTCCGTTTTTGCTATGTCCACAACTGAAGCAGAGTACATGGCATTTGGTGAAGCTTCTAAGGAAGCCCTATGGCTTATGGGGCTGGTAAATGAGTTAGGCATTAAGCAAGGTGGAGTTCTGCTGCATTGTGACAGTCGGAGTGCTACCCTCTTGGCAAAGAATTGGGTGTATCATGCTAGGACCAAACATATTTATGTGAGATTTCACAAGATCGGGGACTTGTTAGCTTGTGGGTAGATACTATTGCAGAAGGTTCACACTTCAGAAAATGCAGATGATATGTTAATCAAGGCGATTAATATGGACAAGTTCAGGCATTGCCCGAGTTTGTTGAACATTCACTGATGCTAGACTATGGAGCACTCCCAACCCAATGGCAGAAGATGGAGATTGAGGATATTTGTCAAGGTGGAGATTGTTGTGGAATGACTCATATTCTCTATATAACAATAATACAAGTTATGGGCTTGGGCTGATGTAAAGGGTTTGGGGTAGAAGGCTATATATTTATATTATGTAAACCTAATGTAAAGAAGGAGAAGAATAGTCAAACACAAATTCTTATTCTCTAATAATTCATAGTGGTAGCCTCTCAACGCTCTCGGGGACGTAGGCACATTGGTCGAACCCAGTTACCAAATGCCTTGTGTTATTCTTTTTTCTCTATACCCTTTTACTATTTGATTGATCGCTTATTCCCAACAGTTATACATGTATTGTTATATGTTTTTTACTAGTTGTGAATTGTAAAGTTATATATGTAACTATTATATATTTTACTAATTGATATATATGTTACTAAATAGTTATGTATGTTACGAATCATAAATTGTATTATTATATGTTACTAATAGATATATA
>NC_032014.1:15127662-15148732 GCF_001865875.1 Lupinus angustifolius | reverse complement strand
TATATTACTAATTGTGGATTGAATTATTATATATGTAATAATTTATTTTTTCCCCACAAATTGCATAATTGTTATATATGTTACTAACAAAAGTTTCACTTTTTTTACTCATGTATATATGATTCATGTTTTTTGATAATAATAATAGTAGTGTTTTTTTTTTGTTTTTTGTTTTCACAAACAATATATCTAATAATACATTCGGAACTTTCAATTAATGTAAGACTTTTTTCAAAAAAGATAATAGGAAAAACCTTGAAACCGAACCATTCAAAAGTGGTTTGGTTCGGTTCCTATTGTTAAATTTGCGATTAATTGAGTTGAACTGAACCATGTATTTATGCTCAGTTCGATCACTAAAATGTACCAAAAATCGAATCGATATTTACACCCCTACTTAGAATAGTAAACTTTTGTTGAAAGGTTAGTAGCACGCAAGTCCTTGTGGATTCGATAATTCTTTATACTTGTTTGTTACAACTCAATTTGATAATTTAATTGATCAATTATCATGTATTAAAATGGCGTCGTTGTTTGAGACTTGTTTCTAGATACTTAGTGATGTAAACCCTCCTAGGGCAGCCTTTGATTCCAAGGGCAAGATAAGTCATGATGGTCCTACAACTAGGGCCAAAGCCAAGGCAGGGATCCTTAAAGTCTCAAAGGACACAATTGACCCAGGAGAGGGTATGTGAGGAGGACATTTATGTCCTTAGGTCACTTTCTACTTAGGTTTATTTTATTTTCCTTATTCAAATAAATGAGATTGCATTCTCATATAGTCTTAGGTTTATTTTCATTCAAGTATTTTTAGTATTTAATTCATGTAATATGGGTTGGGAATTATTTGTAACATTGGTTCATATTCATGACCAAGTAGTTTACGTAGGAATTTGAATTCAAGGGTATATGGCATACGTTTTCAAACTTGGAGATAAAGAGAAGATTATATGAAGATTAAAGAGAGATTAATCAACCTCCCAAATTTGCACACGGCTATAAACAAGGAAAGAAGATAGGAAGCTCAATCTTTTAAGGTGCACAAGGCTATAAAATAGGGAATCCTAATCTCATCTCCAACCAACAACATTATATGAAGATTAAAGAGAGATTAATCAATCTCCCAAAGATGCACACGGCTAGAAACAAGGAAAGAAGATAGGAAGCTCAATCTTTTAAGGTGCACAAGGCTATAAAATAGGGAATCCTAATCTCATCTCCAACCAACAACAAATCAGATTGGATTCAAATTAAATATGATTAGTTCCTCAAGATGAAGTCAAATTGATCAAGTCTCTTCCTTCTCCTCAACAAATTCGGCCAACCATCCACCAAAACCGAATTACACTCAAGACTAAGTCAAACAAGCAATTCAGCTCAACCAATTGATATTACTTAGGATTTTATTTTTATGTTTATTAGAAGATAATTTGATTTCTATCTTCTATTTTATAATTTTATCTATTCAGCCAAGGCAACTTTTCCTATTTATATTTTGATCAAATCATTAAGAAAGATAAGTTGAATTTTGAGTAAATTTGAATTGTTTTAGTTGAGAGCATTTCTCTTAAACCTAGGTTGGTCGTGACCACCATTATTGTTCTCATCAAGCATTCTTGCTTATGGCGAACTTCATAGCTTATCAAGCAACCTTGCTTGTGGCGCTTCTCCCCTTCCATTCTTTTCCAACTTCAACCTTAGCCTACAACTCATACAACCTGCCTCACGCACAAAACAAACCCTAATATTACCCTAATTTCACAAAACCGAATTTGGACTCCAAAAGTCCTAAACTATCAAGCTAAACGATCCTTAAAACAAAGGCATCCCCTAGAGGTTGTCATCACTTAGCATTGCAACAAATTTGTTATTTTAAGTCTTTAATTATTTTGTTTTATCACTCTAGACGAAATGATCTCCACTTGTAATCTTTTTTGAATTTTGTTTATGCAAGGAAATATCTGGAGTGCACTATGGATTATATGATGCTAAATCACACCACCTTGGAGGGTATCCCATGAGATGGGTGGGGTTCATAGCATAATAATTACTCAATGGAGGGGGTTCTGAACTTTGATACCCATGATGCACTTCAGGCTCAAAGCTTAATCTTTCTCAGAAATTAGAGTTGCTCACCAAACAAATGGCCAATCTTTCTCAAAAAATACTCCCATATTCTCTTCCTTGCTGACATATGATGTGTGCTATGGGGTCCACTCTACTTACTAATGTTTACTTCCTCAAATAGAAGAAGTGTAATACATTGGAGATCACCGTCAAGACACAACCTCCAAATTGAGGATACCATAAATCACTTCATTCAAATGACCATGGCCAACCAGAAGAACATTGACACATCCCTAAAGAATTTGGAGACTTAGATGGGGAAGTTGACCAAGAAAATGAGTGAGATTTAAGTAAATCAGTTAGGGGAACAGTTAGCAATTGAACCCAATATTGAGAAGCGATGCAAACCGATCACAATAGTAGTTAGTGACCTAACTGGTAATGATGTCACTCAGATGCTAGTTTATGAGAAAAATATTTATTGTTAAGAAAGAGGGTGATCATAAAGTAGAGAGGGAAATTAAAACAAATACGAGTACCAATGAGAAAATGGTAGGTATAAAAAATTTAAAAAGGTAAAAAAGAAGGAAATGTGAGTCATAAATTAGGACTCAAGATTAGGAATGAAAATGAGAGGAGAACCCTTGTTGATGCATGTCTAAAAAAGTTGAATATCATACTGAAGTGATATATGAAAGCTAATATTGTGATTCTTTGGTTGATCCAACTTTGTGATCCTTAAGGAGTGTTGGCGGGAGGCAACCCAATGTTACTGTTATTTTCCATATTTCATTTTCATTGTACCTTTGAAGTTTATTTCAGGCTCGGATTAGAACTTAGTTGGTGGAAATGTCTTTCCATGCTCGAGTCTCGATTCATCTATTTTTCTGAGTTATTTGGAATGTCTTAGTATTGACTTGATTAGATGCATAACTTGCATTAAAATGTTTAAACTTAATATTGAATGATTGGCTTCTGGAAATTGTACGGTTGTACTCAAAATTGACATTATCATACTTAGATACTAAGATCATGTAGACCTTAACAAATGTAACATGAAGTTGTTTGAAATCGGGAAGAGTGTATGTTATACTCAGTTGTGTGATTTTTAAGCTGATATACTATTACATATTTGCTAGAAGATATCACTGACTTATACCGTTGGTTTTGCTTGCATCTATAATTATTATGGTAGTAGAATACATGCAAATGATCAATGACGTGTCTTTAAAATTGAACCACTTGACCGAAAAGCTTACAAAAATGAGTTATCTCTTGTTAGACCCATTAACCTTATATGTTTTGTTGAATATAACCCTTGAGCCAAAGAGACACATAATGATCATCTCCTAAACTCTAGTAGGATATAAAGCTTGTTATGCATTGTTATTTATTGTGATTATATTCAAGTTGCGGAGAGAGAATAGTGTATGCAGAAAAGTGGAAATAAATGTGTTGTATAAAATGTATTATAAACCATCAATTCATCTCATGCATGAAAAATTATAGCCTCATAAAAAGGGGAAAACAAAAGATGAATGATGATGGAACTAATGTGATGAAAACCTCTACTAGGGTTTGATCCAAAGATCTGGGATCTTTATTCTACAATCATGAACATCAATAAGCCAATCATTCCATGGAGTTTCCTAGGAAACATTACAAATCCTTTACCATATGCCACTTCTTCTACTCCGACAAAAATGGAATCTCTTTAAAAGCAAAAATATTTTTTCCAAGCCCTCCAACACACTTATGACATTTCTATCTCTCAACTTCCTCAATCCTGCATAAAAGGGGATGTTATCGCTGTTAAAATCCTAAAGGAGGATTAACAGGCTGTTTTGTAAAGATGCAAAACACATCCTCATGTGAGGCTCGTTCTCTGAAAGGGGGACAACTCCATGAAGTCCAATGAACTTAAATCCAAGTTCATAGCTCTTTGGAGTAAGGTCGGTAAATGGTGTATGGTATCATTGGGTAAGGGTTCTATGACTTCTCTTTCTCCTCGGTGGAAGACATGAGGAGTGTTTGTACAGTATGTTCTTGGAGTCTTAAACCTGGATTTTTGAGACTCTCTCTGGACTCTAGACTTCAATCCAAGCCTTATAAAATTCACTCATTCCCAATGTTCGGTAAAAATCTTGGGTCTCCCTCAAGAGTATTGGAGTGCAAGAATCATTTTCTCTATAGTTGGGAGCATTGGGACTCCCATTTTATTGGATGACGCAACTAGTAATAGATCATTCGACCATTTTGCAAGAGTTATGGTGGACATAGATCTAAAAGCCTCTCTGCCAAACCAGATTCTACTGGAAAGAGAAGGCTTTGCCTTCTTTGTTTCGGTTGAATATGAAAACCTCCCAAACTTTTGCCTTGGATGAAACTCTATTGAACACCTTGCCTCTAATTGTCGTAAATCATCCAAACACGATGTTGGGAATGAAACTACCCAACCTATAGACAAAGAAGAGGTTGGAGTGGAAATATGGATGGAAATATGGATGGAATATATCTGGAAGATCTTGAGAGGGTGGCTCTTACTCCAAAAATTGAGGCTCAAAATAAGGACAACTTGCAAGAGGTCTCCTCTGAGGAAGAGTCCATTGGCACTGAAGTGGAAAACACTTTGGAGAATGTCGAACAGAGAGGACAACTTCAAGACAACTTTGAAGTTCAATCTCCTGGTGAAATGGAGAACCATGTTGTTGCTAGGGACTCAAAAATAGTGAGGAGATTCTGGGGAGATGAAGTTGAGAATGAAGTAGAGGAAGAAAATGAAGAAAAAAGTAGAAATGAAAGGATCCACTACACCCAAATGGGTGGTTATCTTCACTCTTACTAATGAAAGTGCTCTACTAGAATTGTAAAGGGTTTGATAATGGCAAGACAAGATTGGTGCTGAAAAGTCTCTACTTAACTAATAAACCGGATCTAGTTTTCATTTTAGAGCCTATGATACCTGCTGATAGAATCAGTCTTATTTTTTAGGATAGCCTAATTTGAAGTTGATTTTGGTGAATGATAGAGGCTCTCAATTGTCTAACATTTGGGGCCTATGCAAAGTTCATTTGTAGTCTGCTATAATCTCCACTTCGGATCAACAAATGTCAATCTCTCTTGATCTTGAAAATCAAATTTTTTTCATATGTGCAGTTTATGCTCACACTCACTACCTGCATAGACACCAACTGTGTACTGAAGTCATATCCTTGATGACCAATTTTCTTGGCCCTTGGTGTTTTGCGGGTGATTTCAATGTGGCGTTAGGAGCCAATGAATATAAAGGTTCTAACCTTCCCTCTAGATTACCTTTTGTTGAGTTCAAATCCTTCATAGATGATTCTGATTTAACCCACATATTAAACAGAGGTGTTGAGTTCACTTGATCGAATAAAAGAATAGGTGCAACTCATAATGAAAAAAGGCTGGACAAAAGCATTTGCAATGATAATTGGCTTTCTATTTGGAGTCACACTTCTTATTTGGAGTCACACTTCAACCTCAACTAGCAAGATGGTGTCGTTCAAGTTTCAAAAAATGTGGCTCCGGCATGATAATTGCAAAAGGGTTATGGATGAGGTTTGGAACTCTGATGTGGCGGGTAGTCCCATGTTTGTCTTGTCCCAAAAGTTAAAAATCCTCAAGAAAGAGTTAAGAGCTTGGATTAAAAATGTCTTTGGAAATGTTCATGAAAAAGTTAAAAATGCTTTGGCTTTGGTGGATTCTGCTCAACAAAATTTAAATGGTTTGGGGCAATATCAAAATTGTCTTGACCAAGAGGAATTAGCCCAAAAGGAGCTTTTGAATGCTTTAACAGTGGATGAGGCTTTTTGGAAGGAGAAGTCTAGACTCAGGTGGCACCAAAGTGAGGATAGAAACACTATCTTCTTCCATAAGGTAACAAATATTAGACAAGCAACTAAATCCATGACTTTATTAAAAGATGGTGACAATATTTTGACTGAGCCTCAAGAAATTGCTAACCATGTCCTCTCTGACTACTATGGCTTGTATGCTTGTCCTAACAACACATCCCCCAACAATCTTATCCAATTTGTGATACCAAATATGGTTTCTGAGGAAAACAATCTAATGCTCACTATTGCCCCTTCCAGTGAGGAAATTAAAGCTGATGTGTTTGCTAATGGAGAAGGGGCCCCTGGCTCTGAGGGTTTGGAGGTTGTTTTTATCAGTCTTTTTGGGAAATTGTTGGTACTGATGTGTGTAACAGGATTTCTTAATTCTTCACACAAGATTAGTTGATGCCAAATCTCAATTCCATCATAGTGGTGCTCATTCCTAAGTCTCCTAGTGTAGACAGAATTGAAGATATCAGGCCCATTTCCTTGGCTAATTTCTAATTCAAGATCATAACTAAATTCCTTGTAGATAGGCTTGCTATTACAGCCCCAAAGATTATATGCACCAATCGGATAGGTTTTATTAAAGATAGGCACATCCAAGATTGTATTTGTATAGCCTCTGAAGCTATCAACCTTCTTGGCCATAAAGCTTTTGGAGGCAACTTGGATATTAAACTTGATATCAAAAAAGCTTTTGACACTCTAGATTAGGACTTCTTGCTGGCTACTATAATATCTTTTGGCTTTAATACTAAGTTCACTAAGTGGGTTAAGGTCATTTTGCTCTCTACTAAATTGTCCATTCAGGTCAATAGCCAAACTGTGGGTTTTTTTACTTGTTGTAGAGGAGCGAGGCAAGGTGACCCTCTTTCCCCTCTTCTTTTCTGCATTATTGAAGATGTCCTCAATAGAGGAATATCAAAGTTGTTTGGTGATAGAAAAATCAGTCCCATCTCTGGCCCTAGGAGGTTGCAAACTTAGAGTCATGTGCTCTATGCAGATGACATTTTGATATTCTGTAAGGGAATCAAAAGAGAGTTGTTAGCCCTGAAAGAATTGATCAAGGACTATGCTCATGCTTCTGGCTAAGTTATCAATCTGAATAAGTATAAATTCTACATTTCTCAAGCCTCTACTAGGAAAATTCTAAATCTTTCTTCCTGGCTAGGATTCTCTACTAGTTATTTCTCTCTCTTATTTGGGAGTGACTCTGTTTAAAGGCAAGCCCAGACACATCCATCTGCAATCCAATGCTGATAGAATAGTCAACAAGCTAACTAAGTGGAAAGACTATTCCTTATCCATTATGGGCAGAGTAGAATTAGTGAAGTCCAGAATTCATAGTATGCTGCTTTATAGCTTCCATGTCTATTCTTGGCCTGCCCGACTTCTGATATATATGGATAATTGCATAAGAAATTTTATATGGTTAGGAGACATAAAGGTCAAAAAACTGGTCACAGTGGCCTGACATCAAGTTTGTGTGCCAGCTAATGACGGTCGTTTGGGGCTAAGGTCTTTAGCAACAATGAACCGAGCTTCTATGTTGAAGCTTTCTTGGGACATGTTATCCTTTCTCAAGATTGAGCTATCTTTTATAGGAAAATATTCCATAAAGCTAGTAGCCTTACTACCACTTATGTTAAATCATCTATATGGCCAGGCATTAAGAGCAATTGTTACACCGCCAATGATAACTCCATCTGGTTGGTTGGAAATGGAAATCTCATCCATTATAGGATGAACAATTTGCTTGGCTCCCCATTGGTGGATAATCTAAGCATTCTTGCCTCAATTCACTCTTCTCTATCAACTTATGTGGTTGATTTCATCAAGGATTTCCACAGGATTATTCCAAACTGGATGGCAAAAACTAATAATTTTTCTACTAACATTCAGGACAAGTTAGTTTGGCAAAAAAATTACTAATGGTCTACTATCTATGAAAGTTGCCTTTCAATGCTTTAGCTCCTGTACTTCTCAGCCTCAATGGTGCAAAACAATTTGGTCTCAATCTATACCTCCTTCGAAATCTTTTACATTCTAGAGGCTTCATAAAAATAGCATGTCCATATATGAGAATTTACAAAGGAGGGGAATGTATTTAGCTTCTATTTGCACACTATGCCTTGCAAATCCGGAAACATTAGCCATCTATTTATGTATTGTCCTTTTGCTATCACCCTTTGGAATTGGCTGAGTAGCATGTTTAGCTCCTCGATTGATACAAACTCAACTACTTCAATTCTGCAAGTGAGATTTAGAGCATGGAGCCCTCAAGTTAAAAAGGTGGTTATAGCTAGCATCATCAACATAGTTCCACAATTTGGTTTCGCAGAAATAGAGCCAAGTTGATTGTGTTAAAACTTCAACCTGTCAAGCAATCTCTAGAATTAAATTGGCCACTTCTCTATCTGGTAACTCTACCAAGTTGTAATCTAGTCCTTCCTTGCATGAACTGGTCATTCTTACGATGTTCAAGGTGATAATAAATTATAGTAAAGCTCCTGCAATTTTGGAAGTCCTTTAGATCACCCTCTTAGTTGGATGGACTAAAATAAATACTAATGGCGTGGCTCATGGCTTGTCGGGGTATGCAGGTGAGGGTGGTATATTGAGAGACAGTAAGGGTACAATTATGGGTTGTTTTGCATCCTATTATGGTATTCAAGAGTCTCTCTTTTCAGAGTTGCTATCTCTTATAATTGATATTGAGATTGTTGTTTCCAAAAGCTGGAAGGACATCTGGTTGGAATATGATTCCGCTCTAGTGGTGAATATCTTTAATGGTAAATTCACACCCTCTTGAAAGCTCATTCAGAAGTGTAGTCACTGCCTTCTTCTGATTCCATCTTTGAACTTTAGAATTTCTAATATTTATAGAGAAGGAAATGATTGTGTTGATAAGCTTGCAACCATTGGAGTTGTGTCTAGAAGAGGTTTTTGGTGGGACAATATACCACATTTTATTAAGGCTGACTTCCATAGGAATAGGCTTAAGCTGTCGAATTATAAATTCAGGCTGAGGTAATGAATTATGTTTCTCTTTTGCCTTATTGAATAAATTTGGGGTGCAGCTACACTTGCTGGTCTAAAAAAAGATTAACGAGGATGTGCTAAGTAAAGTAAAAAGGGTATAAAGTTGAATTGTAGCATAAAGGATTTGATTATAATAAATTTGGATAAAATGAGAATTGGTGAGTATGTTGAATTGCTTTCTTAGCTTGCTAAGATTTTCGTTATCTAGAAAACCCATTTTCTTTTTAGCTCAACCACTTAATAACCGTGATAAAGACCTCAATGATTCATGTTGCATACTACTATTGATGATTTATGATGCAATATCAAAATTAACTTGTTTCTTTTTCAATGCATGTTAATTAGAGACATACACTAATTAAGAGAATTATATAAATATTGAGAGAAATGCACTTCCTCATTGAATTACATATGAATTGTTTATTGATGAGGTTATATTTGGTTATACATCTAAGTATAATATGTTTTACTTATGGACACCATCCTTTGGATTAAGATATTGAGTTCAATTATTATAACTTATCCGATCGTGTTAAGGAACCATATAGTTTAGTTGCATACCATGATCATTTTAGGATAACTTATAAATGTTGAAAACCCAAGCATATTTTTGAAAAATCTAGCTTGGACTTTTGTTTGAGGATAAATAAATTTCTAAGTTGGAGAGAATTGTTAAGTGTCAAAATATCGTATTTGAGCTATCAATTTTATACACTTTAACACACAGACTAGTCCAATTATCGGCAAAATAATCTTAAACTTAACATATTATATGAATTGTAGATACCCTTTAGAGTGTTTGTGTAGTCCAAAAACGAATGAATCATTGAAAAAGTCAAGTTTCTAGACAAGAATAACACAAGCTCAACGCAGAAGTCACGTCCAACGAATCTAATAGGATCATAAGGTCACACCCACAGAAATCCTTGCGCTAGGCGAAAATCGTATCAAACAGAAGTTGTGTCTAGAGCAATCCCTGCATTGGGCGAAATTGAGGAGAAATTTTGGCATAACTATTGTTTTGGATCAGCCTAGCATAAAGCATGTGTTGATCAAAATTGAGAAATTTCGTCTAGTCGAGGCTCGACTAGAAAAAATGTTGCATCAAACGAATTCCTTGTGTTGGGGGGAATAGGCATTATTCAGACTCTTTAAAGGGATCTAGGTTATGTAAGCATAAGATGTCAACTAAGATGGGCATGAATTAGTTTTCTAGACAATGATGAATGTCTCTGTTATAAAAGTTAGAGTTTGTGATAGCGGAAAAAATGTAGAAAAATATTCAAGTGTAGATAGAAGAGAGTAAGGAGAAGAGAGAAAGTACATAGCAGTTTTTATATTGGTTCACCTTCTTGTCCACCAAAGGCTACATCTAGTACTATTGTAGCACAAGAGGTTTTTCCACTGATATTTTGAGTTGTAACTACAAATCTCACTCTAGACTACCAATGCATTACACACTCACAAATACCTCACCACTTAGAAGAAAACCACTTCTAAGAAAACACTCTTCCCATTTCCACCATACTCTATGGTGAAAAGTAAATACAAGATAATTGGAGAAATTACTAGGACAATGATTGCCTTACAAGATATAACAATTCTATAACTTGCAATTCTTGGATTATTTCTATACTCAGTAGACAATGCTTTTTAGTGTTGAAGTTTGGAAAACTACTTGTGTGCAACTTCAGGAAAACTGAAAGTTAAAACTCAACTTGCATGAACAAAATTCATAAAATTGTATGTACAAGTTGTGAAAGAGTTGTTTAAAAGAGTATCACGAAATGGGTGTCTTAGTGCCTTTAAATATGCTTCCAACCAGCCATCGTACCTCTACATGAATGTAGAACTCGATTGGAATGAAACTCATTCATTTTGGATGAAAGATGATTAGTTTCGATTTGAAAATCTGGTCCAACAGCTCTTTGTAATCGTTTACTGAAGGTTGTAACCAATTTCCCAAACTTGCTATCCAATTGAGTAATCGATTACTCTTCAGAGTAATCGATTACTCTTCAGAGTAATCGGTTACTCTATGTTATTTTTGTTGAGTAACACATTACTCGGTTTAGTAACATGTTACTCATTCCTAATAACATGTTGCTTACTGGCACACGAACCAAGTAACATGTTACTCAGGTCAAGTAAGATGTTACTTAGCATTTTGAAAATTTATTTCTTTTGACTAAGAGTTTCTAATTGATTTTAAAAATTGGCTTTCCACTTAAAAGCATTGATACTAAATATATAAGAGATTAAGGATAGAAGTGTCTATAGAAGACTTAAAAACTTTTGATCTTCTATGTCTTCAAGGTATTCTTCCTTTTGCTTCTTTTTAGTGATCTTGGTGTCTTTATCAAAACCGTGTCAATGTCAGATGCAAGATCTTATTCATAGTAGAGCATTTTTTTTAAATTTGGTAGATACACTATTAACTTGATTTCTCTTAATTCCTAGGGTAGTTTACCTGGAATTTAGATATAAAAGCAAGGGTAAAGATTAGTGGATTTAATGTATGCTCATTGAGGAGGTAACTTTTCTCATATTTCTCTCTTTATATATTTGCTCTAGTTAAGATTAAAATATGTTGTTAAGTTCTCCATTGTTCGGATTGAATGTAATATTTACTTTATGTATACACTTGGTTCAGATATATGATTAATTATTATGTTTTGATTTTTATGACTTTTCTATTGTGCTTAATTTGTACTTAGAGATTGACAACCTTTCTAGTATGATTTTACTATTTTGAATGCATGAAGAAATTCTCATTCTAAATTCTGAAATTAGGAGCTCATCATATTAGTTAATTTCTAGATGTAGATTTCTACTAATTTATCACATTATGCATGTTATAATTTTAGTTTCTAGATATAGAGCTAATTTAATGATTTATAACTCAAATTTGTTAATATGGTTGCTAGACATAGATATGTGTTAACGGTTCATAAATCTCCATCTTATTAGTATAGTTACTAGGTAGAGAACTACATTGGCAATTAGTACGCTTGAGGCATTGCACTAAAACTCAATTTCATAAGTATGGTTGCTAGACATAGATGTGTGTTTTATGGATCATAGTTCTTCACCTTATGAGTAAATTTGCTAGACATATTATTTCATGAGCTACTAAATTGACTAAGATGTTAGCTTTTAGTACCATTAAGGTCCCTTGTTGTGAAAGAATCATAGCTAGATGAATAAGATTTGTTGAATCAAGTATATATTGATAGTGAATAATAAAGTTCAATCCCAACATGTTTATTCCAAATACTTTAATCCAAATTTTAAATAGTAATTAGTATACTCTAATCAACCGACCCCAATTTTAAACAAACTTATAATAGCAAACTTTAGTTGAAAGGCTAGTATCAAGCAATATATTATGGATTCGACAACTCTTAATACTTGTTTATGATAACCTGATTTGAAATCTTTAAAACAAATTAATTTTATTAATTGTGTATTGTTCTTGTATTGAGCAATAATAATGACACACATAGCGAAAGAATTAAGGATTGAAGATGAAGGATGACATATGCTAAATGCAAAGTAATTTTATTTTGTTAACCATTATATATTTGAAAGTTAGTTATTTTTCCCTCCTTTATAAGTTAGTTACAAATTGTTTTGAGATTGCTTCATGTAATAAGCATCAAAATTCTAAGCTAATACTAATAAGGTGTTTATATAGTGATGTAAAGTTGTACCAGATCTCCAAGGTGACCAAAAGATCAATGGTTTGGTTCCTCTGAGCAATACTTGTTGAGAGGAACAATCATGAACCCCAAAAAAGATTAGTTCCTTACCCAATAAGTGAGGGAATACCCTTGGTAGTACCAAAAAAAACTGTAAGCAAATTCATTGAATAATTCACAACTGCTATTAGAGTATTCTCCTTGTTTTCTGCTTCTTCTTTGATTCAAATTGAAATTTCTATGTCCAACAAATGCTTCATCTTGTATTGCAAAACGAGATAACAAATAAATCAAGTATTTGGGTAAGGGAAAAATGTCCTAACCAATAAAAAGTCAATAACAAATTTGAACATGAGTAATTTCTCACACTTTATATGATAATGTTAGAGAAAGAACAAAATAAAGTTCTTGAATGAGCTAGCCAAAGGACACCACAAATTGGTATGGTATGTGTTTACAAGTTTGATAGAGTTAGAAAAGACATACTTATTGCATGTGATGTGTTGTATCTGATTCTATGGTGTTTGTTCTTTGGTTTTGAGAGGATGGATCTGAATGGTGGTGAGTCGATGAGAATCTTCTACTATTGCCTGAGAAATGTGTGAACCTACCGGGAGTAGCTGAAAAGGTTATGTGACAAGCAAGTCAGTATGTAAGGTATATATAGAATATTAGAGAATAATAAGTAAAAGATAAAGTGAAAGAGATAATGAGTAAGTAAACTTCCTTAAAGGGGAGAGCTCATATTTATAATGGGGAAGTGAGAGGAATATTTCTTTGTAGATGTTGTGGACCTATCAGGTCTGTCCCAAACAAGATTTGTTTTCCCACATGTTGGTATTTTTACATACGCCAAGTGAACCGCATTGTTCAAGTAACAAAATCGGTAAATATCATGATATCATCCTTAGAGAGCAAATTGAATCTATATTATTCTCTAAAATACAAGTTGATTGAGTATATATGTACAAACATTTGAAATGATGATGTTCATAGTATTAATTTTATCCAAAAACAGTTAATTAAAAGTGTTCTTCTAATTTAAAATTAAAATGGTTGGGATTGACTTTCATCATTCCTTCTCTTTATAACTCTTTGATTCAATTCTATATGAACTATAATGTTATAGATCTTGATGCAACATATTCGAATCATTTGTATCAATTCCTTGATTACAAAATCCTCAAATAATTCATCAAATATCATTTTTCTTGGATATTTAACAAATTATCTAGCATTAAGTTCAACGTAAAAGTAATCCATATATCTTTTCTATTCCTAGATCAATCAAATATCAAGAAAGATTATCCATGTTCGATTCAAAGTTTCATTTCCCAATTGAAAACTTAGATCCAAGATCAAGAATCTAATGACTAGTTAGAATCAAGCGTTAAGCAAATGATAAAATTTCCAAAATCAAAATAACTAAATACATATTTGAATTGAATCCAAGAAATACAAAAGAGTTAGAAGATTACATTCAATCTCGACACTGAGATTTTAACCGCTCATCGCGTCCACTACAAAGATCAAACGATGTAAACTCAAGAAATCTACTTCTAAAATTGTTCCCACAACTTTGTTCCCCTTCTCTCTTGTCTTTCTCTCTCTAAAATGAGTGGGAAATGGTTCAAACTGGCAAAACCTGCATTGACATCCATCCAACCGCCTTAAATATTCATCTGAAGTTTTGGCTCTTGTTTAAGCTAGAGATTCTCGCTTAAGCGAGAGAGCAGACTTCAGCATGAAGAAACTCTCCTAGGTTGAGCAACAGATATGGCTTGGGCAACAAGTCTCTAGTAGGCTTGGCTTTTTTCCCATGATCCTCTCGCTTGAGTGCCAGACTCTCGCTCAAGCGAGAAGATAAATTCTGACTTGGCGACACCTCTAGCTTGGGGCGAGAAGTCTCCAGGAAGGTTGCCTCTTTTCTAGCTTAAGTGAGGTCCTCTAGCTTGGGCGAGAGACCAATGCTAAATTTTCCACAAGTCTTCTTCAATTTTGCAGTTTCTTCCATCTCATTCCTCTTCAATGACAAAAAATATGCAAACTTCATAAGCAAGAAACAATTACACTAGATTCTTTAGAGTTATACAAGAAATTTATCATAACTAAAGCAATAAGTGCTCAAAATTATATAGATATTCTTCACAAAATAGCACTTAACACCATGTCAGGTGACTTTGGTTGATCTGTACTCATTGGATAGTTGTCTTTTGCTCATACTAGCACGTGTCGTTATATCATTGGTCTATTCTGCCTACTGTTGAGAGGTAAAGCTGCTACTAAGAGGTATAGTAGGGCATATGTAGCATGCGGCAAGTAGCAGAGGTCTAAGATGTTCAATCTGAGGTGATAATTTTGTGCAGGTGGCATAGTAGAGTGGTACAAATGGTGGGGGCCATGTTGTCTTCTCATTGATAGAACACTTCTTCGTGTTGCCCGGTCTTTTTTATCCTTAGCCCGATATGACTTTCAAGATTATCCTCCTTTTTCCGGCTTATGAGGTTGTCCATCTACTTTACCCAATCATAATGTTTCTTTTTGTTGTAAGATGGAACAGTGTTTAAGATAAATATCCATTAACATGGATTGATCTTGAGTGGAATTAACTCAATCTTTCTAAGATATGAGCATATGTTATTTTTGTAATATATCTCAGTTCCAAGCCCAAATAACCAATTGATTGGTTGTTAGCCTAATTTATAAAATAAAGTTTATTGAGTCCATGTTTTTAATTAGGCCCATACATGGGTCGGTGTCTATATGTTATTTAAATATAACTTTAATACATCATGTCATACTAAATTCGTATCCTAACTAGTCAAAAGTAAAAAAAAAATATAATCGGCCGAACCAAAATGTAATTAAAGTATTTTTTTTATATAGGATCAGAACATAAATTGATACTATAATTGAATCTAACTGAATCTGAATAATTTTCAAGATCGAATTAGATTTTTTCTTCTAAAACTAGTTCAGGTCACATCAGAAATACTCCTTGTAGTTAGTACATTCAAAAGATAACTTTATTTTTTAAAATAATTGTTATTGTATGTTAATAATAAAATTTGGTAATATATGGAACAATGCGAATAATAAAAAACAAATTTATGATTTGATCTAGGCTATAATTTAAATTAATAAATAAATTAAAAATATTAACGTTTATTGAACATAAAATGTGTGTGCATCTTTTCAATAATAATGCAAAAAAATTAAAACAAAACGGCTTATAAGTTCCTGATATCAATAAATATGTTTTCAGGGTTTTGGTATGTGTAATTGGTTATCTGTTTATTTAGATACAACAATTCAAAATGCTGTCCTAAGTTCTTCCATTAACCTTCTGCATGTTTTGAAACTCATAACACATACTTAATGTTGCCCATGTACAATTGAGCAATATAATGTATGTGTTTTTTTTCTCAAAAACAATACACATGTAACTTTGCTTAGGTACGCGTAAACAAGATTACAAATGTATTAAAAAATTGACATGTAATTTGGCCTGCAAATGTGTTCTTCATATATTGTTGTAGGAGTTTTTTTTGTACTACGAAGGATATTCTTCACTCTTTAGGTAAGGAACTAATCCCTTCGTGGCATATAGATGTTTTTCCCAACAAGTATCGCAAACATTTAACATTTTGGTTATCCTAGAAATCTAATGAAGTCTTATAGGGATAGCAACAGGGCGGAACGGGCACAGGTAGTACTTTCCTATACTCATACACATACTATTTATGTGTACCCGTATAAATAGTGTGTATTTGTGGGTATCCACAGGTTTTTAAGTTTCAATTTTCATTTATATATTTTATAATAATCAATACATATAAAATAATTATTACATAAATAATAAAATTTATGTACATGTTAAATTTATCATATATTTCAATCATTAAAATTCATTATAAAATAATACAAAGTTAAATAATATGTAATTATAAAATAATAATAATAATAATGTAATATATATAAATTATTTAATTAAAAACTAAATTTATAAATAAACGGGTAACCATAGGGTGGGTACTATGATATCCGCTCTCACTCATAAGCAATTTTTATGGGTACTCATTGAGAGTATTTTAACGAGTACCCAGGTGGCTATGTTATCCCTAAAGCATCGCACAACTAGACCAACTTGGAGTTTAGAATGACCGGGTTTAAATCTTAACTCCCAGACAAAATGTGACAGTAATGAGGATTTTACTTAGTAATTTAATAACGGACTAGGCTGGGCCTTTTTTAATAAAAGTCCAATCCATTTGAATTCAAAGAAGGGCACATTCCTAGCATGAAGGGTATATATACACGCTAAAAAGTGGTGTTTGGGACTTTCTCTATTCACCAACATTTTTTCATTTGACATCATACTCTTTTGATGAATTTAAAATATATCCTTGTTTTGATTACTCTTCTATCTTGTTTTCATATTAATTCCCTAATTTCTCAAAACATTCATTGTTCAAAACTACACAAATAGCTTTTTAACTTCCACGAAACCTATAAAGTTCTTCGACCGTGTTGTTGTAGAGGATAATTAAGAAACATATTAATACACGAAAGTATATCTCCAAAATGCATTTTTCTATCAACAAAAATTATATTCAGAAACACATTTTCGGATAAAAATAGAAATATTAGTGCATTAGAGTATATGTATGGAAACACATCCAAACAAATAACAAATATATCCATAAACACCAACAAAGCTTTGGTTTACTGGTGTAAAGTCCTGCTAGATCTTGAATGACTAGAAGGTTAAAGATTCGATTCTTGAGAATGTCACTTATTGGAAGAGACAATCACATACTCTGAAAGAGATTGATTTCTTACCCACATAAATTATATCCAGTAACGCGTTTTCTGGATGAAAAAATAACATATTAATACATTAAACATATACGTAGGAAAACAAATTTTCAAATACACAAAAACGGTAGATATAACGTAATTTATTACCTATATAATAAAATAATGTTTTTTAAGACACATGTCAGTCTTTCCTTCACTTTTTCCCTCCAAAACAGGTTCATATTTTTATCATAGATACTCACACACTGTATCATATGATCCTTTGTTTAATTCATATGACCTTTCTTTCCATCTCCATTTCTCACATTTCTCACCTCCATCTTTTTTGATCCATTTCTCAAACCAATCATTATCAAACATGTCTAAGAAAAGAATGTTTTTAGGACACATGTCAGCCTTTCCTTCACTTTTTCCCTGTCCATATTTTTATCATATATACTCACACATTGTATCATGTGATCCTTTGTTTAATTCATGTGACCTTTCTTTCCATCTTCATCTCTCACATTTCTCACCTCCATCTTTTCAGATCCATTTCTCAAACCCATCATTATCAAACATGTCTAAGAAAAGAATATTTTTTAGGACACATGTTAGCATTTCCTTCACTTTTTCCCTCCAACATAGGTCCATATTTTTATCATAGATACTCACACACTATATCATATGATCCTTTGTTTAATTCATGTGACCTTTCTTTCTATCTTCATCTCTCACATTTGTCACCTCCATCTTTTTAGATCCATTTCTCAAAACCCATCATTATCAAATATATCTTTTCAAATCCATTTCTCACTTTATCTCTCACATTTTATCCATCTTCTCCCTCTTTATCTTCTTCTACATCCATTTACATTGTTTCTACATTCGATAGATATTTCTGCACACTTTTTTATTTCTTTTTTTGTACTATTGATGTTTAGTTTGTGATCTGTTATGTTATTATGTACTTTGGTTTAATAATTTGATGTGATTATTTGAGACTTTAATTGGTAGGTTTTGTTTTTCTCTTTCTAATTATTGTTGTTGAACAAAAATTGTTCTTTCAATGTCAGGAGACTTGCCTTTGTTTGTGTAAAAAGTCGAGCATAACCTTTACCAAGCATGAGAGATTTCATTCGTGATTTTCAATGGTATTTATTGAGAGAATGGGATTTCAATATTGTAATTACTAGCTGAAAGAATACTTACTGACTGACACTTGTTACATTAGCTTGCAACAATTCTAAATGGTACGAAAGAATACTTATTGGTTGAGTCATGACACTCAATTCTCTATTATCGAATTCTTACTGCATGTAAGAACCAATTTCAAATCCACCCACCACAATATGGCTATCAGTGTCAATTCACGAAATTCCCATAATTTGGCTACATATGCCAATTTTAGTGCCACAGAAAGAGAGAGAGAGAAGTTTGTCGGAAATGCGTCAGCGAAAAGAATGAAAGAGAAAGAAAAGTTGAGTAAAAATGTACTTAACTTGGGACAAGAAAATATGAAGGGAGAATACCTCTATTTATAACATGAGATTTTTTTCAAATTCCTCCACCATCCAATGTTAGACTTGGGAGTATTTTTCCAAAATTCGTCCTATGCGGGACTTGTGAATTTTTCTTACTTCATACCTAAAATTTCCCACTAATGCCCTCCTATAAATCAAATTCCAATAGTAGATAGATAACGTAATTACTAAATTTTGAACTATGAGCACTTTACTTGAGGAAAAAGAAAGTCAAGAACAAGAGAAAAATTCAAAGAAGAAGAAGGGCATATTAATAGTATACTTGTTTGCAAAAATGTAGGATGGACGCAAATCATTAGAAAAAAGAGGTAATTTCCTTTTTCTATCCTTATATGTTGAATAAATCGTGTAACAAATGTTTAATCTAAAAATTGGTTATAACACATATCAATATATTAGATACATATTGTATCAGATACTAAAATATGTATTGGAACTTCACAATCCATAACAACAGGTCAGAAATGCATTCAAAATGGGAAAAGCAAAGTTGGATGTCAGTTAAAACTCAATTTGGGCGTAATTTGTGAAGAACTGAACAAGTTTAGAAGGATTTATATTTCTGCATTGTGGGTGTTGATAGCCAACTCAAGTGGAAATGGAAAAGAATATTCTTCAATAGTTATTGATTTTGCTTTTACATTTAATAGTAAAATTGTTATTATATTATATCTAAAAAAATAAAATTGTTACATCATACATTTTTCTCCTTTATCTTTTATGTACTTTCCTCTGAAATAATGGAGAGTATATTGATTTAGTGGAAATTGTTGAGAGTCATTAAAGGTAATGATTTTTGGGTCTAAAAGTAATAATTATCTTTAAAGTATTTAAGGGTGTAGCTTGGAAAATTTACTTGGATGATGTAGTTTGACCAGATTATTACTATACTAGAGTGTCACTTTTGTTTTAATTACCAAAGTAGTGTAATTTTGTAGAAATCGGCTAAGAGATAGTTGTTTTGTTTATTTTTCTCTCTTGGTTCCACCAAAATCGGCAACCAAGAAGGAGATTTTTTTAAGTTTTCCTTTGAAAATCGACAAATGGGAATGAGTATTTGATATTTTTTTCTTTGGCCCCACCAAAATCGGCAATGAAGAATGAGGTTTTTTTAATTATATGTATGATAATCGGCTACAACATAGGAGTTTTACATATGTTTTTTATTTATTTACTATGAGAATTGTAACGCCCCGAAAAATACTTCTCAAAAACATTGCGGAAAAATGGGTAAATTTTTTTTTTTTTAATAAAGAGATTGTATAAAATTTGTTTCCTTTTAAAACCTTCCTTTTCCGGGACATCACTTTAAGTAACTCAAATGCGGAAAATCAACTTATCGTTATCGAATGATAACTTAACCTGATTCACAATTTCCTGAATAACACAATTCATATAAATGGTTAAGTCATCTTTAGTTCATAAAAACTAAATCAACAAAGGCGGAAACTACATCGCCACTAACATATACCAAATCCAAAAGAAAGGGCGGAAATACTAATCATCGCCAACAGACACTAAACAAAGACACTAAACAAAGACATGAACAAGCTGAAGTCGTCCTTGATTCAAAATTCACAAAATGATGAGCAACTCCTAGTGGCTAACTCCAAAACTATGGTACTGCCTCTCCTCAATTCCGCATGCCCCCTCCTGGAATGTCACGGACGGTTAGCTCCAAATCCGAGCACAGTTGTCTACCTGACGAGTACACGTCCGAAAAGCAAGCAATAGAACAAGAAGAGAAATAGAGAGAGTAAGACATCTAATGAACATAAATTCATTGACGACGTGGACTTACTCAGAATATTACACTCAGATATGAAAAACAGTTCATATATATATAATATATTACATTATAACTCATCAGTTGTTCTCGTAAACAATTATCCAATTTTACCTGAGTAATATAACTAAACTCCTCAATTGTTCTCATAAACAATTATCCAATTTACATGAGTAATATATCCAACTCATCAATTGTTCTCATAAACAATTATCTAATCAACCTATGTAATGTACACAACACTTATTCCCATCAATATCATAATTC
>NC_032014.1:15120747-15127562 GCF_001865875.1 Lupinus angustifolius | reverse complement strand
TCAGAACCGACTGTCTCCGAAAATTACCAAAATTTACCACAAAATAGGAAATAAAATTACAAGACTAAAACTCAACTAGAGTTTCGTCTAATTCTTTACCGAAATTGCCCAGAAATTCATTTTCGAATATATAATTAATAAAAATATTAATAAAATCTTATAATTCAAAATCGTAAAATTCGCGGTGTTACAAGAATAACGTAGGAGTTTTATGTGTTGGTTTTTTATATTTATTTCCTATGAGAATCAGCTACAACTTGAGTGAAGCAATATGCAAAGGTCCTCTGTGGAAGACTAATCACATGCATTATAAGGCATTGTAAAATTCAGTGTAGCAATGTGCAAAAGTATTTTGTTTTATTCACATCAATTTTCTTCTTCATGTGAAGCAATATATAAAAGTACCTTAATTTGTTCAATTCATTAAAGTAATTCACATATGAATAGAATCACATAATAAAAATAAAGATTACAAAATAAACTACTGATTATTGAAAGGTTGTCTAGAACTCTCACAAATTTTTCTAGATCATAGTGGACATGTCTTTCTATTATGCACATCACTTCTACACCATGCACATTTTTTAATTTGTTGAACAGGAACTTCATCCATCTCATTATGAATGAGTGTAGTCTTCGGTCTTCCACTTCTTTTCCATTGCATAAGAGGATTGGGAATGAATATTGGACCTGAATAAGGGGGCCAATATTCTTCATTGTCAAACGGCTGAAACTCACAACCATATGCCTTAAGAAGATTATAGAATTGGTAAATTGGTGAGATAAATTGGCCATAATCTAAAGTCAATAAAGCGCATGTTGCGATTGTATGAGAGCATGACAATCTTAATGATTGAAATTCCCCACAGTCACACCAACTATCGTCTAGTTTAACAGTGTAAACCATCGCTTGGCGACCACCAGATCTAGATACAACTTCAACCTCAGAGACTCCGGTCTCCCGTGAAAAAGCACGACCTAGTTGACAAGTAGATTGTCGCTGATTTTCTTTAATGACTTTTGTCAACTCTTCGCAATATATATGCCTTATCCTAATCATGTTAGAAGCTTCATTCTGATGTTGAATGAACCATTCATCTAACCTATAGTATGTTGCTCTCACAAGGGTTGTGATAGGAAGAGCTCTAAATCTTTTCAGAACACCATTAATGCATTCTGCAAGATTCGTGGTCATGTGGCTAAAACGTCTACCTCCATCGTATGCTTGACTCCACTTTTATTTTGAAATCTGGTCCAACCACGCACCATCCCTCAGATGTTTTTGCCGCAACAAATTCAACATTCGCTCAAACCGTGGTCGCATCAACTCATAACCTAAAAATTAAATATAAAATTATATCAATCCAGAACATAAAAAATAATTACAAATTTCAAATATAATTAATACATATCCATTTCTACGGCTTTGTCTTTGAGATCAGAATCTCAGAATTCCTTATTGAAGTTATTAGCAAGATGATGAATACAATAAACTGATTGTTCAATACCATTTTGTCAGCTCGCTTTAGAGTGCAACTAATAAATATGTCCCCTTATCTGATATGATACATAGGTTTGGTTGAGGGGTAACATAAGTCTTAAGATTGTAAAAGAATCGCTCTCAAGCTTATTTCATCTCTTCTTCAACAATGACAAAGGCAACTGGAAATACACGTTTGTTTCTGTCCTGTAAACTTGCTATAAGCAATGTTCGAGTATATTTCCTAGTTAAAAATGTTTCATCCACTTGTATAATTGGTTTACAATATGAAAACTCATCAATGCATGATTTGAAAGCCCAAAATACTCTATCCATAATGAATCGACTAGGGACTTCCATGCCATCTGAAATCTGTTGATGTGCTTGATATTTCACAATTATACCGGGAGAGAAATATTGTACAATATTCGTCCAATGTGGTAACTCATTGTACGATCCTTCCTAGTCACCATAAATTTTGGTCAAGGCCATTTTTTTGACGTCCATGCCTTTCTATATACAACTGTATAACCAAAACGACAAACAACTTCTTTTACCAATGCCTTAACTGGTATACTTGGATCTGCATATACCAAATTAACAACAAGGTCTGAAATGAATGATGAATTTAATTTGTTGTGATCTTGGGAAACCAACATAAATACACAACTGTGTGTTCCTTTAATTTTTTTAATCTCCCAAATGTCGCGCTTAACGTTAAAAGAACGTGAATTCACCACTCACATACGACACTAAAATGTGTATATTTCCCAACATAATCAAATGGATTTTTAATATGAAATTCTCTAATAGCAATTATTGTGGTTTCTTTAGATTCAAATTGCATCTCAATAAATAAATCATTGTTATTATTGTTCATTAAACTAATTTTATGATCAAAATCACAACCAGCTTCAGAATTTGTGTTATGAAAAAATGATGACGGAGTACTATATGTCATCCTACAAGATGAACCAACATCGAATTTGATCTCCTCTTCATCACTACACAATTCAATGTCTTCTTCATCACTAAAATTGCTAACAAAATCCCATAGAATAACCATCTACATTTAACAAAGTAAGAATATTAAAAAAAATAACAACTAAATATAATAGAGTTAAAAAGAATAGGATAAAATATAATATCTACAAGTGAGAATATTAACCTATAATCAAGTAAGAATCTGTAAGAAGTGTAGCTCCAAATGAAAAATAGAACAATGTCTTTCAGTTACAAGGTTCAACAAGAGAAAGAGTATTGGAATGCACTTCAGGAACAAGTTTCAGAAGATATGTTTTAGGGGAAGAAGATCGAATATGGGGTTTTTATAGAAATAAAGAAGAAGAATTGGCAACTAGGTTGCTGATTTTTAAAATGGAAATTAAAATAAAAACAATGAAAAAAATCATAGGTGATGGACAATTTAATGCTAGGGCAAAAAAAATGAAACCCTCAAAAACCTCTTTCACAATAGTCGATTCATATGTAGTTAGCAAAAAAACAACATATAAAATTCCTATGTTGTAGCCAATTCTCATAGGAAATAAAAAAAAAAACATATGTAAAACTCCTATGTTGTAGCTGATTATCATACATGTAATTTTAAAAAAAAAACCTCATTCATTGCCGATTTTGGTGAGGCCAAAGAAAAAATATCAAATGCTCCTTCCCAATTGTCGATTTTCAAAGGAAAACTTAAAAAAAACTCCTTCTTGGTTGCCGATTTTGGTGGGACAGAGAGAAAAATAAACAAAATGGCTATCTTGTAGTTGATTTGTATAGAGTTACACTACTTTGGTAATTAAAATAAAAGTTACACTAGTACGATAATAATATGGTCAAACTACATCATCTCAGTAAATTTGTCGTATAGCTTCATATAAAATCAAGATCCAACATTAGTTCACCATACACTGAATTAACTGAAAAGCTAATTGCAGTTTTGTATAACGTTTATAAGGACAATTTTCGGTGGTTATTAGCAACTTCCAAGTGGCATTCTTTTATACATTTTTTTTCTAAAATTTACACTTTCCTATGTTATACTTTAACACTTCTTAATTTTTATAAAAAATAATCATATAATTACAATAATTAACCACTTCTAACATATTAATTATCACTCTCACCTTAAATTATACATTATAATAAAGACAAAAAATTATAATATAATATATACCTAATATACAAGTTTATAATATAAAATACTTCATATATAAAAAGGACATTCTAATTATCCAAAATAAAATACATGTAAAAATTAGATATTTAACATAAATATGAACTGGCAGGCATAAAGTGCTTGTTGTCAAGTTATTGATAGTGACAAATTTAATTTTAGGAAGATAATAGTTTGAATGTTCATATTTAATCATTAGTTGTATGTGATTTTAGTTGATAATTATTATTTTTAATTTATAACTTCGGAAGTGTTTGTAAGTAATTGGCAATTGGCATGTACATATATTTTAATCCTTTTATATTTTATTTAATTTGTAAATTTTATAATATAAATTGAAATTATAAATTATTTGTAAGATTAAATTAGGGCAAAAAGAAATTAAGTTAACTAACTAGCATATCCTCTATTTACTAATATATTATCATTTGATAATGTAAATAATTGAAAGTTTAAATTTAAGAATATATATTAAGATATTTTTTTAACTTTATCTAACTTATAAAACTTAGTTTTAATGAATGAGTTTTAAAATTTTAAAATAGTTATGTGACTACCACATTTGTCTTTTAATTTTATTTTATCATTTTCTTCTTCATTTATTAACCAAAAATGAAGCAAATGTTAACTTGTTTAAAATAAGTAAAATCATTTCTCTGTCTTAAAAAATAGTAAAATATTGAAAATTGTAAAGGAATTTGAAAACGTTCTTTTAATGATTTGTCTACTAAATCATAAACTCAAAAAGTTAAATATTTTAATGATTATTCAATCAAATACCATAGTATGCAATTTACAATTATTTTTAATCATTATTGTAACCTTAATTTTAGATAATTTTCTTTTGCAACTTTTTACAATAATATTGGGATGGATGATTATTAAATTTGAAATTAATACTTTTAAAAAATATAAAAATACATATTAAATAATAAATAAGAGACATCGGATTCTATAGATATTGAACATTCAATTAAATGTTAAGAAATACCATATTTAACACAACACACATTTAAAATATTTAAAACAGTAATTATTCTACACGTGATGTAAAGTGTTATAGTTAGAAATAATTAAAGTGTGATAATAGATAAAATTTTATAATTTTTAAAGAGTTCCTTAACAATACTTAATTTGAGCTTTCACATATTATTAATTTCTATAATAGATAAAATTTTATAATTTTTAAGAGTATTATAGAAATTAATAATATGTGAAAGCTCAAATTAAGTTTTGTTAAGGAAGTCTCTTAGCAATTTCCGGTCTTTCCTATATGAAACATGTACTCCACCCTCCCTCTCCCTCATCTAACCAACACGAAAAACAAGACAAAATTGTTATTTACAGGGTCTTCAATTTTTCACCAAAACAATACGGTTTTTATGATTACTTATATAGTAGTCTTCATAATTCGTCTTAACAATATTAAATTTATAAGTCATTCTTGCTTCCGCTTCTTTGAGCCACAAGTCCTAACCGACATTGAAAGGAAAAATAACAAAATTAATTGAGTAGAATCATTTGTCTGAGGAAAATTTTGTTCTCATGATCGTGGTTAATCAAAACTTTAAAAATTAATATAAATAATTAATTTTTTATTTTTTATGACTTTTTTATTAGATAAAGACATCTAATCCTAACTTCTACGAATTATACGCAATAAGAAAGCACCTTATTGGATAGTGAACACCGCCCAATCTATTTTTGAGTTTTAAAATATATTTTCAGTCCCACTCTAAATATTTTGTTACAATGTCACACTATACAGTATTATATCACATTCCAGTCAATGAAATAAAAAATTAGATAAAAAACTAACATTATCATAAACATTGTTTTTAGCCAATAATTGATATTGTTTTTGTTTTGGTAATGCACAGCTGTTCGTGTTATTCGAAAGTCCAACCCAATTGACCTAATGTGTGGCAATGCACGGCTGTTCGTGTTATTCAAAAGTCCAACCCAATTGACCTAATTCGTGGCAAAAAATAGCAATCTAGATATGTGGCTCAACATTAGGATTGTCTTTTTTTATAAGCACATGAACTAAACTTGTTTGGATAATATACTTAATTATTAAAAAAGTTATAAATGAAAAAAAACAGAAATAAAAGAATATATAAGTTTGATATATTGGTTTATGTTTCCACTTTACAATAGATATTATAATCTCACAATTTAAAATTATAACTTATGTCAAACATGTAGTAATCTACCACCAATGGCTCATCCACACCAAGTCAGTGCTTGGAAAATGCACACCCTGAAAAAGTATATATGTATTACTCATATAAGTAATAAGTTTGCACATTTAATTCTATAAAATTACATTAATACCGTAAATTAAGGGGGTGAACTTATGATTTTTAGAAGACAAATCATCTGATTAGGAGAACCTATTGGAGGCCATGCTCTTGCAAAGAATTCTTAGCATAGTTTAGTTTATTTTTTTATTTGCATAGATTTAGATAAATGAGAATTTATTCTCATGAGTTGTCTTAGGATTTAATTTTGTTTTAAGAGTTTATTTTATTTGAGTATTTCCATTTCGTTTCAATAAATAATGGGAGGGTTGGGAATTTATTATAACATGATTCGATAGTGGTCAAGTGTCCTTGTTTAGAAAAAACATGGTTAAGACAAGAAATATGTCCAAGCTAGGACATGGTTTTCAAACAAGGCATAAAACAAGGAAGGAGCAAGCAAGGCACAGTTCTAGGAATTCAGACTCCAAGTCATCATCAATCAGCATGAATCAAGGAAAGAGTTATTATTGTTAGGTATCAGTGGTTACAATACACCTAGAAGGGGGTTGAATAGGTGTCGCGGTTAGAATTACCGCTTTTCGCAAATCAACACTTAATGCTGAATCAACCCTACTTAATCGATTAACAAAGGAAGATAATCGATTATATGCACAATCTTAATCGATTAACAAAAAGAACAGTTTTAAACAGAAACATTTTAATCGATTAACAGAAACAGGATAATCGATTAACACAACAATATTAATCGATTAAACAGAACCAATAAGCAATTACAGAAACGATTAAATGCAGAACAGATAACCGATAACAGAACGAATACAGAGCTTACAAATTTGTATATCAGAATAGCTTGCAATACAACAAAAGAACAGAATGTATTAGTTGA
>NC_032014.1:15092741-15120647 GCF_001865875.1 Lupinus angustifolius | reverse complement strand
GGTTAATCGATTAAAGGATTTGGTTAATCGATTAACAACAATTAAAAGTGTATTTTTAAATACAAAATATCAAATACGTTATGCACTTAGATGATACATGTTTAACACTTAGTTTTATGCCTAGAATGCACATATACATGTATTTATGTAATGCATGAACATATTATGAATGACATATCTCATGGATGAAATGATTTAAAAGATATATGCATATGAGACATGTATTAGGTGCCCTAAGCCTTCGACTCAACTTAAACTAGAATCTAGTCTAAGCCTAGTACCAAATAAAGACTTAAGCACGTTGACTTGTTGGTGATCTTCAAGCTCTTTTAGGCACAAGTTGTCCTCATCAAAACCATGACATTCAAGGAGAGCTTTCCAAAGTGTTCCTCTTGACATGCACACTTTCAATTATGAATATATTAAAGTATGATTCGGTTAGCCAACTCCAAACAAGAAAGGTCAGGAATTCAAATAGAAGTTGGTGTGAAGATATGGAGATAATGTGAAGATAATTCTCTTAATTCCATTCAACCAAGGAGATCAAATATTTGTTCATTCATATTTCAGCCCTTCTAAAATCAAGCTAAAGGCCAAATCTATCAATAAATCTGATTCTATGAGTTGCTTACCTATTTTTCTTAAAGATAATGTGAAGATTAAGCTAAATTAATCATCACAAATTCAGCTAGCAACAAGTCATTTGAATTTGACAATCTTTGGCATTGGAGATAAAACAAAACGTGGAGACCAAGTCAAGCAAGCAATTTCAGCTCAACCAACCTGATTTGATGCACATGATCAGTTAGGATCTTATCTACATGATTAATTATGAATTTTTATTATTTCAAGTTAATTAGGAAATTAGACTTAGTCTTTTATTTTTAATATTCGAATTTTTATTTTATGCATTTTTTGTGGAGCCCTTTTTTTGCCAGCCACACTCTATATGTACTGAAGTTATTTTCATTAATGAATGAAGTTTATTTTGGATAAAAATCTATTGTGTTTTAGTTGAGAAATTCTCCTAATCATAATTTGGTTGTGGCCAACATTCTGAATTTATCAAGAACTCTAATTCTTGTAGTGTTCTAAGACTCATCACCCTCTCGGTATGGCGTCTCCATTCTTATCAAGGATCCTTCTTTGTGGTGAATATCCTAGGCTTATCAAGTTTTCCAACTTGTGGCGCCGTCCACCCTTCATTCATTTTCCACTTCCCTAAACACAATCAAACAGTGGTTGTCCTAGCCATTTCTTTTCAATTACCATACACAAACTCGTCTAAAATTGGCTTAAAAATCTAAATAACCCCAAAACCAAATTCTGAGTTAAAAAGATCTAATTTTCAAGCTTAAAACGATCCTAAAATAAAGGTAGCCCTAAGAGGTTGTCATCAACCACTCATTTATCATACTTTAACATATTATAGATAATTTAATTAGTATTATTAAATTTGAATCGGTCATCGACTCAATCGTATTATTGAATTAATGGTTGTCATCAACCACTTATTTATCATACTCTAACATATTATAGATAATTTAATTAGTATTATTAAATTTGAATCGGTCATCGACTCAGTCGTATTATTGAATTAATGATCAAATTAGTGGGTCACTAGTTGTGCCAATGAAAACATCAAAACATTCTAAAAATTTTATAACACGAGTTTACTTTATTTAACTATTTTATACTTCAAATTAAAGAAAACGTTACTGTAATGTCTAATTAAAAGACCAATAGAGAATGTTTTAATACAATAAAATGTGATAAATAAATTGAAAGCAACATCAAAAAACATAGATTTTACGTTTTAATCATAATGAAAAGCAGGCAAATAAATTTAAAGCTTAATGAAATAATGAATTTTTTAATCATAATGGCAATGCAGTCTTTCAAACCTCTAGGGTCGGATGGTTTCCAACCATATTTCTTTAAGAAATATTGGCAGCTTGTAGGGAAGGATATCTGGAAAATGGTTCAAGATGCTTTCAGTTTGGGGTGTTCTAACACTCGCCTTCTCGAGGCTCTAATTCCGAAAGTTAATCCTCCTTCATCTCTGAGGGATTTGAGACCGATTCATCTTTGTAATGTTGCCTACAAAGTGTTAACTAAGGTGCTGGTTAACCGACTACGACCTTATTTGGATGATCTTATTGGGCCTTTGCAAAGCAGCTTCATACTTGGAAGAGGTACTTCTGATAATGTCATCATTGCCCAAGACGTTATGCACTTTATTCATAAGTCTAAATAGTAAAAGGGTGTCATGGCTTTCAAGGTGGATCTTAAAAAGCTTACGACATAGTCAACTAGGATTTCCTAGAGAAGACTCTTGTTAACTTTGGGCTTCCTGATATTATTGTCAGTCTCATCATGTGATGCGTAAGATCTACCATGTCCTTAATTTGGAATAGTTCTCGGATGGATGGTTTTCCACCTACTAGAGGTCTTCGTCGAGGTGACCCTATGTCTCCCTATTTGTTTGTCATATGTATGGAAAAGTTATCTCTTCTTATTCAGCAGAAGGTGGATTTGGGGGTGTGACAGCCTTTGAAACTCTCTAGAGGAGGCCCTCCTATTTCTCACTTATTGTTTGTTGATGATGATCTATTGTTCTACAAGGCTTCTAATTCCTAGGTTATTACCGAGATAGCTACTCTTGCGGAGTTATGCAAGGCTTCAGGGATTAAAGTGAATGTGGAAAAGTCCAAGTTCATGTGTTCTAAGACTGCTACTAATAGGAGGGAAAATAGCTTTATGAGTATCTATGATATACGTGTTGTGTTTAATCTTGGAAATTACTTGGGTATCCTTCTCATCCAAGGTAGGATCCACATATTTGTGTTCAATCCCCTTCTTGAGAAGATTTAAAGGCGGATGGGTACGTAGAAGTCTAATCTTCTTAATAAAGCAGGCATGCTCTGTCTCGCCAAATTTGTGCTTACATCTCTACCTACTAATACCATGCAAAGTATGTGGGTTCCATAGAGTATTTGTAGAGAAATTGATAGGATGACTAGGAATTTTGTTTGGGGTGGTGACATTAACAAAAGAAGTCTCAATCTAGTAAAGTGGGATACTATTACTATGCATAAAAGTGATGGTGGACTTCGGATTCATGATTGTCGTTATGCTAATGTGTCTTTATTGGATAAGCTTGGATGGGATCTGCTACAAGATAATAATAATAATAATAATAATAATAATAATAATTGGTGCAAGGTCATGGAAAGCAAATATTTAGGGAATATGTTGATGTTACATGCTACAAATAAGTCGTCTACATCTCCAATCTGGAAGGGTATTTTGAAGGGCTTCTTGGACCTTAAAGATGGTTTCTCCTTGAAATTAGTAGATGGAAATTACTCCATTTGGTATGATAATTTGACGGGGATGGGTCAATTATGCTCTACAGTGGACTATGTTCATATTTCTGATTCTCAGATGCGTGTGAAACATCTTTGGCAAGACGTTGGTTGGAATTTTGATAACCTATACACTTTACTTCCAAGTCATGTGAAAGAAATCATAAGTGGGATTTCAGTTCCTACTACTTCTACTCAACAGATTTCTTAGAGTTGGGATAATAACTCTTCGGGCAGTTACTCAACGAATTCAGGTTATTGGTAGTTAAAACATAATGTTGGGGTTGGTAGTCCTCCTCTTTCTTGGAGATACTTATGGAGATTACCTATCCTTGAAAATGTGATATTTCTTTGTTGGCTCACAGCTCATGATTCGCTTCCGACCAATTTACTTAGGTTCAATAGAAAATTGGCAGACTCTCCTAATTGTTGTCGGTGTCATAGCGTAGTTGAAGATCTTTTGCATACTTTTCGTGATTGTGGTAACTCTGTTCTTCTTTGGCAACGCTTGGGGTTTAATGATTCAACTTTCTGAAACAATCTCTCCTTTACATCTTGGGTGGAGTCAAATTCTAGCCTTGCTCAGGGTTGTCTTTTCCTCGCGGGTATCTGGTGGGCTTGGAGATGGCGGAATAATTCGTTATTCACTAATACTTCATGGGAGATTGATTATGTTATAAGGAATGTTCATCATATTGTCAATGATTAGACCAATGTGAATAATTTTGCAGTTGGTCCTACCTTGTCTAAGGTCTTCTGGTGCAAACATGATAACGGTAAAGTGAAGCTTAATGTAGATGGTAGGTGTAATTTGAGATATAAAGATATGGGAGGTGGAGTAGCTATTCACGATCATGATGATTTGTGGATCTCTGGTTTCTCGAAAAAATTTGGTATGGGTACTCCTATCCAATCATAATTGTTGGCTATGGAATACGGTCTTCTCTTGGCTTGGAATTTAGGCCATCGACCACTTATTTTGGAAATGATTGCTTGGAGGCAATTAATTCATTTTGGAGAAGATGTGTGTTTGTATGAATGATGTCAATGTCATTGTTCACAATATTCGTCATTTGCTTTCTAGAGATTGGCATCTGCAGATTAATCATGTCTTCGGATAGGGGAATATGTTGGCTGACTATATGGTTTCTATTAGTGCTTCACAACATGAAGATGTGATAATTTGAGTTTTTCCTCCGCTTGGAGCGATCCAAGTTCAACAAATAGATAATTCTAATTTGTTTAGTTTCTAGTTGTGTTTATTTCCAATGTACCAAAAAAAAGATCAACCACAACTCATAAACATAACTTTAATAACGACAAATATAACTAAAAATAATTTGAAAACATAAAATTCTTTCAACTACCAATAGGACATTCTTTTTTGTGTTTTTAAAAAAATAAATGATTGATTGGCTCGTTCGACCAACCAATCATCAATTTTATGTATCAATTTAAAATTTAATCAAACTGATTTATAATAGTTGTGGTTAATCATCAATTAGATGAATGGCTCAGACCAATTAAATATATTTGCTCTTGTGGGATCAATAATTCTAAACTGAGTTTAATAATACTATATTCAATGAAACTTGCACCCTTGCCTCCAATCCTAAATCAGTCACCGTCCAGAATTGAATTAGTTAATAGAAAAGAATTTGAGTAGTTTACTTGAGATTAATAGTAAAAGTTCCATTACTTCTATTGTACTGAAAATTTTGACCAGCCTTTTAGTGAAAATCACCTGTGTATTTATTTTTTTAAAAGATCAAATTATTTACATATCTTGTTTTCTTAATTTATTAGGTACATGAATAAATTAAAAACATGTCACTATGGAAGAGAGTTGTTCTCCTCCACAAGTTCAGGATGAGTGTAGGTTGAATTGCTCGTTCAGTGCTTATCACCTAGCAGTTAGTAGGACTCAGGAATTTTCCAAATACATGATGTATATGGGATATTAGGATAAGGAATTAATATTTATTTTACATTTGAATCACATCACCCACTGTCAACTATCATTAATTCTTAGAAAATAATATAAGTAAATAATAAATTATATTGTTTGTATGAAAATTTATACTGGCAATATACATATATATTAAACTGGCATGATAATAGTATTACACCATAAGAATAAATTTCAATACATTAATCTTAAATATATTTTCTATTCATGAAAATATAAAATTGAGATTTCGTTTTCTCAATTTTTATTTATTTTTAATCCTTATTTTAATTGGTCATTTTGGTTTTAATTTCTATGTTATTATTACTATTTTTTTATCTATATCATTACTGTTATTGACAACACTACCAACTATAATAAGATGTGTCCTCCCATCATTATTATAGACTGAAGCCAAGATTTTGGAAAATATAATAACATAAACTAAGAACAAATAAAATATTGGGAATAAAATCAAAATTCATATATTTTTTAAGTCAAAAACATATTTCACTCATGTTTTTTTATAGAAAATATAAGTAAATAATAAATTATATTGTTTGTAAGAAAATTTATACTGGCAATATACATATATATTAAACTGGCATGATAATAGTATTACACCATAAGAATAAATTTCAATACATTAATCTTAAATATATTTTTTATTCATGAAAATATAAAATTGAGATTTCGTTTTCTCAATTTTTCTTTATTTTTAATCCTTATTTTAATTTATTATTTTGGTTTTAATTTCTATGTTATTATTACTATTTTTTTATCTATGTCATTACTGTTATTGACAACACTACCAACTATCATAAGATGTGTCCTCCCATCATTATTATAGACTGAAGCCAAGATTTTGGAAAATATAATACATAAACTAAGAACAAATAAAATATTAGGAATAAAATCAAAATTCATATATTTTTTAAGTCAAAAACATATTTCACTCATGTTTTTTTATAGAAAATATAAGTAAATAATAAATTATATTGTTTGTAAGAAAATTTATACTGGCAATATACATATATATTAAACTGGCATGATAATAGTATTACACCATAAGAATAAATTTCAATACATTAATCTTAAATATATTTTTTATTCATGAAAATATAAAATTGAGATTTCGTTTTCTCAATTTTTCTTTATTTTTAATCCTTATTTTAATTGATCATTTTGATTTTAATTTCTATGTTATTATTACTATTTTTTTTTATCTATGTCATTACTGTTATTGAAAACACTACCAACTATCATAAGATGTGTCCTCCCATCATTATTATAGACTGAAGCCAAGATTTTGGAAAATATAATAACATAAACTAAGAGCAAATAAAATATTGGGAATAAAATCAAAATTCATATATTTTTTAAGTCAAAAACATATTTCACTCATGTTTTTTTTTTTAATTTCAATAGTATAAAAAATATCTCTCCGTATAAATAACATTATAACCATTTAAAAATTTATCTCATACGATTTCACAATCTATCAGCCTTATGATAGTATTCATCAACTATTGCAATTGACATAAATATAATATTAAATTTAACACCAAAAATAAAAATACATAAAATTATCTTTATTATCACTAGTGTGTACAGGCACTTCGTGTCTGCCGGTGAATATTGTGTGATATTACATATTCAATTTTTATATATTATATTTTTTTTATTTATGATAATGTTTGATTTAAGGTGAGATGTGTGGTTAATTAATGTATTGGTGGTAGTTGCTTAGGATTAAATAGTTTTTTTTGTAAAAATTAAATAATATTAAGGGCAATATAGGAAATGAAATTACACCATGACGGAAGTTATTTTATTTTGGCTTTATATATAGTATAGATGATACTCTCACTAATTGTTTGGACTAGTTTATACTTAAACTTGTTTGTTTATTTATTTATGAAAGATAAAAGTGTTTATTTTATTTGTGCATGAAAGAGTTTATTTTTGTTATTATGTGCAATATAAAATCAAAATTAACACAGTTCTGGATAGAAACCTGTTTTGATGGGTTTGATGCGTTTCAATTATTTTAAAGAACATAACCGTCATATCACAATCACAACCGTTCAAATGATGTGATAAGAAAAATAAGTGAACCATCACAATTTTTCGTCTATCCTTAACTTAGTAACTATTTATATATTTTTACAAGAGATTTAAAGAACAAAAGTGACATATTATGACTGCTCAAAAGATAATTCCGGAAAAGTAATACTCACGATAATCCTTATAAGAGTTTTTTTTAATTTTATTATGCAACAGAATTTTTTTTTAAAGAACAAAGGTGACATTCCAAGACTATTCAAAGAAGAAGAAATGAATACTCATAATATTTTCTTTATCTTTAATGTTAATTAAAGGAAATATAAGTTATTTATTGTTAATGAGTATCAATATTTTATTAATTATTTTGGTTCGTTATTAATTATTCATTATTACAAAGTATTTTATTTAACAGTAGTTATTAAGAGATTTTTATATTAATTGTTGGTTATAGAAGAGATAAATTGTGCATTTGAAACATTATTTTAAATATATATTTTAGGTTATTTTATTTTTCATTTTATTATTATTTTATTAAATAAAGGAAAATAAAATAAATATTAACAAATGAATTATAATTTTTTTAGATGATAACAAAAATGAATAAATAAAATAGTCTAACAAAAAGTAAAAAGAAGTACATAATATGTGTAAGATAGAATAAAAAGGAATGAAAAAATGGTCATGAACATAAGACATGAAATGCAACAACATAGTCAAAAATTAATGATTGACACAAAATTAGAGACAAAAGTATTAATGGAATATGGGATTTTAGCACGATTAACAGAGCCAAAACAGAAATCCATGGACCAATGTGAGGCTAACATTGATGATTACACACCTCTTTTTCTTTCTAGTGGAGATGGTTAGCTGCATAACCTTTTGGAGAGAGAATTTGGTTGGCTTAAATGGTTTTATTGGTTAAAAAACTAATTTCTTTGCCATTTTATAGTTGGCTTCAAGTAGAAGTTAGATGGTCAATATATAGTTAAAAATACGAGACTTTGATATAGGAAAATGTCACTTCTAAAAAATAGTGATTAAACTAGTTATCTTTTTTTCTTCAAAATTAGTGATAAGGATCTTTATTCATCATTTAAAAGATTGATAATATTTACTATCTGATTGTTATTTTAGAAACATTGATAACATTATTTATCTGGCTGGCTTTATTCGTTTTAAAAACTATTGACATTTTATAAAATTAATTTGTTGTCTTCATTCTCTCTATAAAATTATTTAAATAGGTCAGATAAAATTAAGTATTTATAATATGTATATTATTAAAAATTACAACATACAATATTTTTGGGATATATAAAATATGCGAATAAAGTTTATAAAATATAATAAAAATATAATTGTTGTTACAAATTCCAAATAAAGAATATAGTTCATAGAGATCATAGTATAAAAATGAAATCATTTTATCATAAAAAAATCGTTGTTTATTATCCATAAATAGGAATAATATCGATCTTATTTAATCCCTGGTCATCATTGTAGGGATACATTTATTCTTTCTTCTCCATGCACTACATATCTTTCGCACTTTATTTGCCTTTACAATTTCATGTGATATATTGAATATTATGTTTATCTCTTCTACTTGATTAATTACATGTTATACTTTTCTCTCTCTCTCATTCTCTTGTATGGTAGCTTCACTAGTTAGGTGTGTGGAGAGGTACTATAAAAACATTGTAAGAGTATAAGACAATATCATTAATTGTTGGATTTATAACATTTATTTTTCAAAAATAATTTTAGCACTCTAGGAATATTAATGAAGTACCATTAGTATTAAATAAATATCGGATACAAATGAGAGTGCAAAGCGTCAAGGATTGCATTAGCAATGTTTGCCTATGTTTTGATGAAGACAAGGAATTAGCTAAAGCTTAAAGATGACTTAATAATCAACATGCCGAAGGCTCAAGTGGTGTCTTATTAGACTTATGCTATAATTCTTTATTATCTTTTTAGAAGTCTAAGATGTTTGTCATAGATATTGAGTCTAGGTTAGGTAAACCTAAGTGTGAGTCTCACAAGACTTAATAAAGTAATTAATCCACTAAAACGAGACATCATCTAGAAATATATAATAATTAGGTTCATGCATTTTATACATTGATTTTATGCATTAAATGTATTATATTTGGAAATCATGTATTGCATGAGCATATATCATATATGTAGTTTACCATGCATTAACAAGCTAATTTTTACACTAGTTAATCGATTAAGGTAACTCGTTAATCAATTAACATATTAACAGAATTGTCGTTTAAACAGAAAACTGAAAAACTGAAAATAGTTGAAAACATTTATTTTCAAACAACCCGTTAATCGATTAAATGGGTACTCAATCGATTAACTGGGACTTAAAACAGTTTTCTATTTAAACTGAAATACCAGCATATGTGGCACAAGAATCCATACACTTTTACATCATTCTCTCTGCATATTTTCGAATCATTCTCTATGTCATATCTAGGAGAAAATATTGAGTGTTGAATTAGGAGAAAGATTAGATCATGCTAAAGCTTTAGTTTTCACATTCATCTTGCATGTTTCTTTCAAAAGCTTTCTTGCATTATTCTTGCATATTTTCAGAAACCTCATGTATGAACATTCATATTAGACTAGGACGTCTTGTGAGTTCTTGCTTAGGTTTTAGGCTTTGGTTCTTATTGTAATATCCGAGTATTAAGTACTCATTCATAACTCAAAGCTTTGTATTCAAGGATTGGGAAAATCCTAGCTGCGGTTAGGTAAGGTGTTCTTCACACAAAGACTTGGAGGTCTTGGGATAAAGAGCGATACCTTGGCTGGGCCCGAATCGCGTAAGAAAGGTTTTCTTGGGAGGCGGTTTTGGAAAAGGTCAAACCAAGGGTAACGAAGTTCTTTGGGTTCCAAGAAGGAAGCGTTCAAGTTTTGTAATTGGAAGCTTGTACGTAATGTACATTGTGTTCAATAGTGAAGAAGAAAAATCTCTCAAATCAGAGGGGAGGAGTGGATGTAGTTTTGCAGTGGACAGCAAAATGAACCAGGATAAAATCAATGTGCAATCTTTTCTATTCCTTTCTCTTTTATGTTTCAAGTTGTTTTAATGCGAATCTGGAACTAATATTTTGCATACTTGTTCCTTGTTATGTTCTTGTTAATCTTGCACAAAAGTATTTGTTGTATATATGTTTGTGTGTTTGTTAATAATCGTGCAAGTTGTTATTCTAATCATTATGTTTCTGTTACTGGTTAATCGATTAAGACCAGTTGTTAATCGATTAACTGGGCATTTTTCAGCAAGTGTGTAAAAACCTAAAAAGTGGAACTTGAGCTCCGCCACACCTATTCAACCCCCCTTCTAGGTGTATTCCGCCATTGATACCTAACAACAAATATGTGAAAGCTATTGAAGTATTTGTGCTTCATAGGTTCTGGAAATCTAGGTTTGTTACATTCATCAAATCACATGATTAAATGGTTAGGATTCTCTCCATTACAGGAGAGAGAAGTGCACAAAAAACAAAAGGAATTTTTTTATAATGTGATAGTTTTATTCTTTAGATGCAATGTGATGACATTTATACCCTTACATGTAAAGGCAAAATCAATAACTTTGCCTCTTTATTACTGGAGAGGGTGCTTTTCTCGATGAAATGGTCCTTCATTCAAATACACAAATGAAATCTTCCAACACCACTATTGAAATCAAAATGTCAAAACCTAGAAATCCAATTGTGAACATTAAATATAATTGAAGTAACACTAGTGCAACATATGTTTTTTAAGTTATGATTCAACCTCTACTGATTTGCAATCAAGGTCAAAAAGTAGACAATGACATTTTAACCGAGATCAAAAAGTTCGATGAAAATACCTTAGTTGCTAATAATCGAGGTTGAAATGTTTTCGATGTCAATTATTTTTTTGATCTGACACCGAATATCCATTATGCAAAATTGCAAATGTAAGTCCTTAAGTCTCTTTTCAATTGAGGTCTAATATTTCTTTCGACCTCGGTTCATTTTACAAATGATGTCAAATATATGTTCACTTTAAACTCTTATTTGTTCATATTTTCTTAATTTCTTTTCATTTCAAATATATTAAACCAAAATGGCAAGCAATATCATCTTTAAACTCTCACTATTTCTTTGTTTTCTTTGTTGTCATGGTGCAATGTTGTTCACGCCATGGTCGTATTTCACTAATTCACTAGTTTTTGTTTGCATTATGGTTCATGCATTATGGTCTCAAAGTGTATACAGGAACAGTCCATAATGACAACAACAATTTGCATGTGCATTTTTTATCAATACTTTCTTTATGCGATATTCACATTTCCTTATTTGATAATTAATATTGCAGTATCATTACTCCATATTAGGGTGTAATTATTGATATTGTTTATACATTTAGAATTTTTTATGACATACACAATATTTTTTATAGGCGCAATCATATTATCTAAAACTTGCTTTTATTGATTATATGATTAATTTCAGGTTAATGAAATTACCTAAAAACGCAGAATGTCTAAGCATAAAAAAATTGATTCCTATTTTAAAAGGAAACCTTTTGATAAAGATGATCGATAAAGATGATATAGCTTCGATATCTTTACTTTAATAAAATTCTTCATTTGATCAAGTAGTTCAACTAGATCAACAACCTTCAATATCATTTTAACTCTTCCAATTTCTATTGCTACTATAGAAAGATCATTTTTAGCAATGAAGATAATCAAATGAAGATAACGTAATAAGATGGAAGATGAATTTCTTGCAGAAAACATGGTGATTTACATTGAAAATAAAATAGTTGAAACTTTTACCTCTGATTCAATCATCGATGAGTTTAAGTCTTCAAAAGAATGAAAATACAACACTTTAAATGAAAGTACAATTTTCTTTTACATTTTTAGTTGTTAATCAATGTTATTGATAATTAATATGTTATTTTGAAACTTCGAAACAATTATATATGTTGCTTTATAATTTATTGTTACTGAATTAATTTTAATTTTAAATTATAATTAAATATTATTGTTCTCTCTAAACTTTTGATCAAGATCCGCCAATGAGTGTTACTTGAGTTAATACTTGTATGGATTAGCACCAAGTTCATATTGTTCTCCTTTAGGAACCTTTATTTTTTAATTTCATATTATTGTGGTTGATATTATTTTTGGCGAACTAAGTTAGGACGTTATTGATATTACACGACTTAGGAAGAGGAAGAGTGAACATCTTACAATTTGAATGACAAGACTTGGAATTATCCAAAAAGTGAAGGATTAAGAGTTATTCAGTTCACAATAATATTGGGAATCAATGAAATCATGAATATATAAGGTTTGTATTTGACCTAGAAACATATAATAGTATGAAGTTGTGAAGAAATGTGGAATCTTAGCAATTCACTATCGTGGATGACCATACAACAAGGTCGTGGGGGTCTCTGGACCATGGTACACGGTCGTGTACTCATACATGTCCTGATAGTGGGTTAACCAACAATTACAAGAAATTTCATTATTTTCCAAATAATTATTATTTCCCTTTTAAAATAAGTAGTTCTAGACCCATCTAAGTTGAACAACATGTTTTTATTCTAATTGTATTGTCTTTCAAGCTTTGCCTCTTCATTATCAAAAGGAGCATAATCTAGGAAAAAAATATTAAATACTTCTTATTAGGACTCGTGTTTTCATTGTGGGACTGTCTTATTATCTAGCCTAGCTGCCTTATATATGTATTCCATATTTTTAACAAATAGCATAAATAATCTTGTGTAAAGCTTTCTTAGAGCATAATATGAGAGTGATTCTCGTAGGATCCTAGTTGTATCTGGAACTTATCAAGAACATGACCCTATGACATTCCAAACCATAAACTATCAAAAGATCACTCTTTTATGGCGTTCTATGAGCTTATCACTACCACTTAGTGTGGTGCCCCTTATTTCCGTATCTTGTCTCACTCCTTTCCCTTCATTCTATCATTTTAGTTTTCCTTCGTAGCCTTAAGTTTAAGTCACCACAAAACTCTTTAGTTGTTTTTCTTCATGAATTCCGACCTATATTGAAACACAAACAAGTAGCTTTTAGTTTATCATATCAATCATCACCCTAGCATCTCCACATTCATAAAATCAATAAACTAATGTCTTTTTTATGTTTTCCAACTCAAGATTGAAAAAGTCTCTATGTAGGTGACAACACATGATATGGAGATGCGCTTGTCCTTCTTGCAACCCACGCGTCTCAAGGAGACAACCACAACATGTCCAATCCTATTTTGAGATCAATGATCACACTTACAAGGTTGCATATGTTGCACAAAAATCCACATTCAGTGTAGATTCTCACATGAGAATTAATGATTGACAATGAATTTATCATGACGACTTAATGATCAATTTGAGCACAAAAAACGAGGAAGTTTTTTATTTGGTTGTTATCTTCTTCATCTTTTGGAAAATTCTCGCTTTTATATACAATTCAGTATTATCTAGGATTAGAATGGAGGTGAGAGACCATGACTATATATTGAGCTTAAGCTCCTTGTTACAACTTGCATCATTTAGAAACATCAATTATAAACACTTCATGGGCCTAAGGCTAGAGCTTGTAATTCTTATTCTATAATTATATATTGGCAACTGCTAAACACTCTCGGAGATGTATGAACAATTGACCGAATCTTGTGAACAAATTCACTTGTCTTCTTCTCCTCTATTTTTCTCGTCATTTATTTGCTTATTTATGGTAAATGTTGTGCAATGAACACTACCACTACACCAAGAAGTGGTATCATAACACATGGTTCGATTACCCTACCATCTAAGAACCATATGTATATGAACATATACAGTTTTAAATGCTTTTCCACTTTATCTCCTTTCTTTTTACAAAGCTTTGAAGTGTGTGATCAAGGAATTAATGAAAATTCAGAGAAAGTTCCTTTGGGGTGGTATTGAAGCACATAAAAGGATCCCATGGGTCAAGTGGGAAACAATGTGTATGAGTAAAGATTGGGATAGTTTGGGAGTTAAAGATTTAGAGTCCTTTAATTTAGCTCTGCTAGGAAAATGGAGATGGCGTTGTTTAGTTGAGAAATAGTCTATTTGGATCAAAGTCTTAAAGTCTATGTATGGAGGTGACAAAGTTTTAGAGTCATGAGGTAGAGAGCAAGGGGTCTTTCGACCTTAATTTGGTGGAGAAATTTAAAGATAATGATGGATGGTTTAAGTGATGATCGAGGAAGGAATGGTGGTGTATTTAAAAACAGTAATAACACTAAATGTTGCATGTATTTTTTGGTGGGAGATAGAGCTTTGAAGGATTTGTTTGAGAGATTATTCAAGTGAGTGTGATAAAGAGGCCCTAGTTGGTGAGATGAGATTCAAGGAGGATATAATATGGAATTGTTATATCCCTTGGAGGAGAGATCCTTTTAAATGGGGAAAAACTTTGTTTGAGGAAAAGGTTATACAGTCAATTCTACATACAAAGTTATATGGAAAAAAGGTGAAACTAGAATTGAGGAATGTAAGAGGTGGGACCTGGTCTGAAAATCTTTCGCTCATTTGAAGACTTGGTCAGTTTTTTAGAGAACATTGTTGGAATAGTTCCTTCTAAATTAGATTTAGCCAAAAAGGATGTTAATCTCAATGACAACGATCTTTTGTGTGTCTGCTGAAATAGTCAACAAAAAATGGTAGATCATTTGTTTTTTCTTGTCACTTTTCTTATCGAACTTGGCAACTTCTCCACCAGTAGTTGAGTTTTACTGTGGTTTTACCCTCAATTGTCGAAGAACATTTTTTATAACATTTCCTGCCAATTAAAGGGAGGATATTGAAAGAAGTTTACTCGGTTATTAAATGGATGATATTAAAGGGAACTTGGCCCCTTTGGACTTGCAAGAATGTTGTGGTTGTTAATAAAAAAAAGAATCGTTCTTGGAGGAGGTAGTGGAAGATGTCAAACTCAAGTCATAGATGTAGACTAAAGGAAGCCACAAGTCGGCAAATATGTCATAGTTTGAATGGATCTCAAACCCGTTTGTAATTTTGGAATGTTATTATTAGTGTTTTCTTTTTTGCCTAGGCTTTGGTTTTGTTTTCTTTCGAATTTTGTTGGGTGGGCTTCCTAGATTGATTCATGAGATTACTCTTCTTACCATATAACTTCGTATATTGGTTATGTCTGTTATATTTTTTCTCTTATTTTCCCTTAATACAATTTTACATATAAAAAAGAACATAGGATTCGATTAGGATATAGTGGACTTAAGAGAGTTGACCGTAAGTGTATGATACAAAGCTATCTGGAAAAAAGGTTAAACTAGAACTGAGGAACGTAAGAGGTGGGACCTGGTCTGAAAATCTTAGCTCATTTGAAGACTTGGTCGGTTGCTTGGAGAAAATTATTGGAATAGTTCCTTATAAATTAAATTTAGCCAAAAAGGGTGTTAATCTGATTGACAACGATCTTTTGTGTGTCTGCTGAAATAGTCAACAAGAAATGGCAGATTATTTATTTTTTCTTGTCACTTCTCTTATCGAACTTGACAACTTCTCCACCAATGGTTGGTTTTTGCTGTGGTTTTACCCTCAATTGCCAAGGAACATTTTGTGTAACATTTCTACCAATTAAAGGGAGGATATTGAAAGAAGTTTACTCGATTATTAAAGGGAACATAATAGAGAAAACTTAGCCCCTTTGGACTTGCAAGAATGTTGTGGTTTTTAATAGAAAGGAATTGTGCTTGGAGGGAGGTAATGGAAGATGTCAAACTAAAGTCATAGATGTAGACTAAAGGAAGCCACAAGTCGGCGAATATGTCTTAGTTTGAATGGATCTGAAACCCATTTGTAATTTTGGAATGTTATTGTTAGTGTTTTCTTTTTACCTAGGCTTTGGTTTTGTTTTCTTTTGAATTTTATTGGGTGGGCTTCCTAGATTGATTCATGGGATTACTCTTCTTATCATGTAGCTTTGTATATTGGTTATGTTTGTTATATTTTTCTTTTCTTTTCCCTTAATACTAATTTACCTATAAAAAAGAACATAGAGTTCGATTAGGACATAGTAGACTTAAGAGAGTAGACTGTAAGTATATGATACCCACACTTGCGAGCAGTTTTTTAAGTATATTTAAGTGCTAAGTCTCACATCGAATACAAGATGATTAATGAAAGTGTTTATAAGTGAAAATAATATGTCAAACTATTGTTTTCAGATTTTGGTTAAAAACATGATGTCTCATTTATACTCTTGACTATTCTCATGTCTAGTAGCAATAAGACTCCCTAGTGATTTGGGCTCCCCCTAATCAACATACTTCTCCAACACCACTATTCTTAGTTCTTAGTGTGTCCATAATTTCTTAATTATAAGTTTTTTAGTGGTTATTGCGCCTAAAAATATTATCTTCAACCCAAGTATTCAAGTGGTCAACTTAGTATTTCCTTAAAAAATTTCTTCCAGAGGATCTGATTACCCAAAATAACAGTCTTATCCGACTTAAAACCAACTTTGTCTTAAACAAGCATGTAATCAAATCGAATGAAGGCAGAGAAAATAGTTTTAATGAGGTGTAAATCCCTCCTTATATCTGATCCATGTGTCTTAGACAAACAAATTATGCAATTCAATTACCATACAATGTGACACCCTATCACACTTAAGATAAGAGTATAATACATATATATTGACAATGTAAAGTTTTATACACAGTCAGTGCATCATCTACGATTTATTTATATTATTTTTATTTAAATTTATATAAAATTAAATAATAATTAAAAATAAATAGTAGATGATATAATAACAGTGTAAAAACTGTTATAATGTTGGTATATATTTTTTCTCTTCATATAATTTGCCATTTAACGTGCATCGGTATCCAAACCTGACTAATTTGATCAGTATCTCAGTCCCTTGATCCAATTATTAATATAAGGATCTTAAGATCTGGACGGTTGTGATAATAATCAATGAAAGACAAACTCCATCATCTCCCTCTAATGATTGTGAATTTCTAATGATGGTGAATTATAAATTTTGCTGATTTCAAGAGTAAATATCAAATGTTAATTTATAGTTTTTAGAATAACAGTGTTGTTTCTATTTTATTTTATCCGAACTCGTGATTGTTGTGCTTATATATAAAAGTGTTGCCAAAGGCACAGGCTAATGAACTTATTGTATTTGGTTATTTGAATTTGGAATGATGTGATATCCATATAATATTTGTTTCAAAGGGTAGCATCTATCATACCCAGTTTTGACACGTCATTCCCTCCAGTCCCTTTTGTATTATTCAGCATCTGATGTATACAAAATTATTTCAATTAGAAGTTGTGAAATATGTAGAGACAAAAATTATTAATATTTTTTTATAATTGAGATTAGAGTATTGGTTTTATTTTAAAATGGACAATGTAATTTTTGTATTATGAATAAAAATGATTTCCATTTAAAAATGAAAATTAAAAAATGGGTAAAAAAAAATTAAAACATAATTTGTTCTTATCATCTAAGACCAGCTACTTCCTTCTAAAAAATAACTTCTTGTTAGCATGCTTGCAACCCGCAGTTGTTTTTTAGGGTTAGTATGAGAATTAGATTTTGAAGGTGAATGAAGGGAAATAGAAGACTTATAAATTATCTTATAAATGTATTTCATGATCAAATCTTCTTTTTTCTTCATTATCATTAAAATCTAACTTTCAAACTAACCCTTAAAGTAATCAAAAATTGGAGGAGACTAACAATTAAGTGGCTAACTCCAAAAGTAAAGATAGAAACTGAATCTACAAGAGTGACTTATGGCCATGGTGGGAGCGGGATAGAGATAATACAATGATCATGGTGGTTAGAACAATGTTGGTTGTTCTTAAGGTTGTTTACTCTGTTCTCCAATGTGTTATTCTTATTTCCTAACTTTTGTTCTTAAGTAAGAACAACTCTTGGTTGTTCTTAACCAAAGGAAAATGAGGAGAGGGGTAGATGTTGGAAGAAAAAGGTAAATGCTGTGGAATCCAAACAATAATAAGAATGATATTTGCCATTGGAGAAACAAGTGAATATTATTCTTATTTTTGGAAAGTTGTAATAAATTATAAAATAACATGTGAGATCCAAGTAAGAATGATAAAGTTGTTTGTTATTGAAGATGCTGTTATGATCACTAAATAAGGGGGAACCATAATTATAAAAATAAAAAAAAATTGGGTGGGTCATGCGTGACGTTAGAGCGGGATAGGATACTTGAAGACATCCACCAAATGTGGAATCCATATAGTAAAGTCCAATATTTGATAGAAAATAACATGTGTATTTCAAAAAAATAACAGTGTAGATTTTAATTTAAGAAAAATCATCAAACCTATTATGGATGATACAATCCTTCCTGAATTCCCTATAGGATCCAGAACCAAATGTGCCGGATGCATAATGGAAGAAGTCATTTTTTATATTATATGCAATATAATTATGATGCTTAATATCAATGTTCTGAAATTGAGATGGTAGAAGATGTTTCACATGATATTTAAATTGTAACATTATCTGTGGTACAACAAGATGATGTACTATTGAACTAATAATTATTTATAATGTATAATTATATACAGTTGGTAATAATATATAATTATATCAAACTCATGTTTTATTAAGAATGTGAACCAAAGTGGATTAGTTCTATTAAGAGTGGGAATCAAAGCCTGTTATAATTAAATCGTCTAATTTGATTCTCATATCATTTTTCACACCACAATTATATTCAAGAAAAAGTGATTTCCTTTTTTCTTCATGTTTTGTTTGGATTTTTTTGGTTATTTTGTTTTATAAATTAAGTTTGTTTGATATTTTATAAAAAAAGAGAAAAGAATAAAAATTTACCTTTTCAAAAAAGTAGATTGATTTATTTTTTAGTTTATAATCCCATATCTTATAATCAAAATCTAAAAGCTAAATACCTCTTTTAAATATCATTTGTATATATAGTCTGAACCTATATAAGAAGAAGCTATTTATATGAAGTTAAATTATATCAACTTTTCAAAATTAATATTTTTTATAAAATATAAATAGCAAGAATGAATCCATTGATTAATAACTATATATCATCTAGATGATTCACCTAAAATTTGAAAAAAATGAATATTAATAGACGCATAATTAAATAGTTTCAATTTTCAAAGATATATTCTTGTTAACTGTTATGTATCGAAATGGATCACTAATTAATTTTGGAGTTTTCTAAAATGCTACACCTTAATCCCCTTGTGTGTATATATATGTTCCTCCTCACTCACTTCTTGACACACCATTTCCAACACACTCATATACTCAATCCCTCAGGCTCCTAACGAGGAAAAACATGACTAGTCTCCCTCAAACGCATGGAGAAACCGTCCCAGATGCTTGGGACTGCAAGGGTCACCAAGCAGAGAGGTCCAAAACTGGTGGTTGGACTGCAGCAGCCATGATCTTAGGTCTCTAATACCATTTCATTTACTTGCTTCTTCCGCTCTAGTACTTCCTTTTGTGCCAGACTCCTTTCTATTAATGGAGAGTGAAGTAATGTTTTTCTCTTTAATTTTAAGGATAAAAATGTTATGTCATAATAAATATAAGGATACAAGTGTTATTATATATAATTTTTTCATTTTTTGACACCACTTCTCTTTCTAGGAGAGTAGTCTAATTCCTTCCTTTTCTATTACTCAATTTCACACTTGTTAAGAAAACCCGTGGAAACTAACTCAGTTTGGGTTGTTTTTTCTTTTGTTGTCTTTAATATGTAGGAGGAGAAGCATGCGAGAGGTTAACAACACTTGGCATAGCCGTAAATTTGGTGACATATTTGACGGCTACAATGCATTTGGGTAATGCTTCCTCTGCCAACATAGTTACCAACTTCATGGGAACCTCTTTTATGCTTTGTTTGCTAGGTGGATTTGTAGCTGACACTTTCATAGGCAGGTTTGTGTTTAGTTATTTATTATTATTCAATCATTTTATCCCAGTTATTTTTTGTTACTTATTTATGTCTTATAAGTACTTACTAGATTTTTTAATTCCTTCTTGGACAGATACCTCACAATAGCTATCTTTGCAACCGTTCAAGCAACTGTAAGACATTGCAACCTTTATTAATAGTTTAAGCTTTTAGGAAGATTCATGATGGGTTTGATTTCCTTTAAATTCCATCATCTTTTTTATCTAAAATTGTTAGTATATTTTTGAAGTAAGACTCAAACTTTTAACCTTCTTCTCTAATATTTTTCACTCTAATCATTAAATCAACTTATTTTTTCATTATTGATAAGACTTGAAATCGTAACCTTTTGTACTTCATTCCTTAAACCTTTTATCCTCACAATCAGACTACCTTATAACTCCTTATTCAATCTTTTTTATTTTGTTTTTATCAATAGCAAAGAAGAACATCAATTTTATCTTATATTATTATAATTTTTTCTTGGATCTTCATGAACTTTGTTTGTTTAATACCAGGGTGTTATAATCTTGACAATATCAACCATAATCCCAAGCCTTCACCCTCCAAAATGCATAGAAAACAGTGGAAAACCTTGTGTACCCGCAAACAACTTGCAACTAATGGTTCTCTACTTAGCTCTTTACACCACAGCACTTGGCACGGGTGGTTTGAAATCAAGTGTCTCTGGATTTGGGTCTGATCAGTTTGATGATTCAGACAAAGGGGAGAAACAAAAGATGACAAAGTTCTTCAACTGGTTCTTCTTCTTCATAAGTATAGGGTCTTTGGCTGCAGTGACTGTTCTTGTGTACATTCAAGACAACCTAGGTAGAGATTGGGGTTATGGGATATGTGCATGTGCTATTTTGTTTGCTCTTGTTGTGTTCTTGTTGGGTACGAGGAGGTACCGGTTTAAGAAACTGGTGGGTAGTCCTCTGACTCAAATTGCGGTGGTGTTTGTGGCGGCGTTGAGGAAGAGGAAAATGGAGTTGCCTTCTGATTCGGCTTTGTTGTTCAATGTTGATGATATAGAGGATGAAACAATGATGAAGAAGAAGCAGAGATTGCCACATAGCAAGGAGTTCCGGTAAAATAAACTTCTCTCACTTCTTCAATCATTCATTCCTTCTTTGTTAATTTTGTAATGGTTTCTTTCTATTTTATTGAGGTTTTTTAATATATTTATTGTTGACTACTACATGAATAAATAAAGTGTTACATAATAATAAACATAAAAAACAATAATTAATGCATGTTTGAAATTCTTGACATAACAAATAAGTAATGGAATTTTTCCCTTCCAAATAGAGAGCTAAATAGTAACAGAAGTAATATCAACTCTAGGTAACCACAACAATTAACCTAACTTTATATATGTGTTTTGTTTTCTTCTTTTAATAAAAATACTAATAGCATTTAAACTCACCTAAGTTTATGTGTTATGTTTTCATCTAATCTATTTTTTTGGGCCACTAATACTTTTATTCACACATAATCAAAACATAAAAAAACATGAATTTATCATCTTTTCTATAATAATACCCAAATTTCTTTCTAATATATTTATTCTAAATCCTATCAAGATATTGTGTTTACTCATAGAACCCAACATTTCATTTCTATGTCACACTTAGTTTATTATCTTTTTAACATTTTATCTTTCAATATTAAGTGCCATATAACATTGTGAATCATATATAGGGTAAAATTTTCCATTAAACTTAGTAACACCTTTATATTACATATGACATCTGATGCACTCCATCATTCCATCCACCCTCCCATGAATCCTATACTTTACACCTCCCTCAAAATTTTTGTCATGTCGTATGATTAATCTCATATTTATTAAATCTAGACATGTGATAATGTATAATCTTCATTTTTTACCTTTATAGTAGAGTTCACCAGTCTCTTGCTAAATTTGCACTCTATATATTTTGTCTTACTTCAACTTATATAAAAATCATGTGCACCTAAAACATGTCTTCACATTTTCATATCAGATTCCCATTGAATTTATCTACTCTTCAACTTGGATAATATCATCTACAAAAAATATATATAAAGATATTTACTCTCTGATATGCTTAATAAGCATATCCATGACAAATGTAAATATGCAAATGCATAATCTAAATCCTTGGTATAGTGCTATGATGACAATAGGAAAGTCTTGGGAAACCTATCTAATATTTTGATATTATATCATTGATGACTTCAATGTAGACAATTCTAATTCATTTTTTTAGAGCTTTCCACTTCACCTCTTTACAAACATTAACATATAACTTACACTAATTAATTAGGCATTCACAGATTTCCTTTTTAGTTTTCTATACTAATAATTTTCTCTGTTCACAATTTATCTTTCTCCAACTGAATACGACATTTTAAAGATTTTTTAACCAGAATAAATCAATTTGTTATTAAAGTGATATTTGTACTGAACAAAAAACTTAAAATGTAATATTTTTACTGTTCGATCTACCTACAAAAGATTTCCTATGTACTGGCCCCTTGCTTTCTATTTTTTTACTCAAAAAGGTTCTTACTGGTTTCTTAAGCGGTTTATACTAGTTCTTTTTCCACATTTTGTTTCTTGTGCATTTCATTTAGGATTTTCTCATCAGGATCAGAGGTCAAAAAATAATGAGAAAAATATAAGAGTATATTACTGTATTATCTATTACTCGTTTTTAATTATCATTAACTTTCAAAAAGTAATAAAAAATAAATGGTAAATAATATATGGGAATGGAGTATCTCCTTATATAAGGATATAAGGAGATAAGTTATCTCCTCCTGCTAGTAAAATTATGACATGTGTCATGTTTCATCATTTTCTATAAAAATATTTTTAAAAATAAACAAAATAGCACACATATCACATTTTTACTGGTTAAAGAAAATAAGTTATCTTCTTATACAAGAAGATACATTATTCTTATAATATATTAAGTATTTATAAATCTTTATATCGATTGTGCATAGATATTAACATTAAAAAAATAATATATGTAGATCGTAAAACTAACCTCAGAAAGCAATTACTAAACAAATCATTGCGTGCTGTTCTAGGATACCTCTAAACTTTAGCAAAACATAGCAAGACTTTTAGAAAGGTGACTTGATTTGGTAGAGGCATGAATAATTGAAGTGCTGAACCATGTGTTGCGTCACCAGTAGCTTTAGGATTTATAATGTAGGTAACAAAGTTGAGTAGTGGAAGGAGACCTTGACTAGAAATGAAATTATATTTGAAAGTGGGGCTCCTGTTCCAAATCGTGGGGGATTCAAACTTTTCAATAAGCAATCAGTGTCTAAAGTTTCAACCTAGGAATCTTCATTATGGATTACTCACAATAGGATTTTAAATAGACAGTTGAGAACTAAAGTTGTTTTGGCACGATTTGTTGTCTTGGGTCACCTTGAGCTGGAACTAAGATTAATTATTGGAAAGAGACTATTTAGAGGATTTATTACTATAGTGAAATATTAAGGTAGATAAAGATTTATATATACTTAATACATCTTCTATTATTTATTGCATATTTTTCTTCTTATTATTATTTATTTGTGTCCCTTTGGAGGAGTTCAACTCCTCTCTAGTACTGGAGAAACCAGTACTAGAATATGAGATTGAGAATTTTTTAAAGAGTTTTTATTTATTTTTAATAGAAAATAACATGTAATCATAGTCGTTAAATTATTTTTTTGGCCACATGTCATCATCTTACCCAGCACTGGACTCTCCAGTACTGGAGAGGATCCATTTCCCCTTTGGAGATATATTCATTTTATTATTTCACAATTACATTTTACATGATTTTATTATATTCATTTTATCAATATTTAGAAGTTCTTTTTCTTCAAGAGAATAAAGTGTCTCATCACACTACACCATAACTTATATTCTTAAATTCATTTATTACTTGATATATGTTCATTTTTTCTTTTTTATGACATGTATTTTTTTTCTTTTATAATAGTATAGAAAAAATAAAATATATATTAAACAACGAATGAATTTAAAAAATAAGCTGTTTTTTATACGAGGAAACATTTTATATCTTTATTTATACACATTATAATATTTAGCTAGAATTAAATAACGTATACCAAATATATCATTTCATAATTATATTCTAAATTTATTATTCCTTCATAACTTCTACTTAACGAGAGATATGAATTGAGAGGTAATTTTGGAATGATAAATAAATTATCTTTATTTTTTTTATCTCTACACGTATCTCTAAAACTCATCAAAATTAATGACAACTTAAATTGTCACAATTTCATCATAAAAATAGAAATTATTTACTGCCTTAAATTACTATTTGATCAAACCATCAACTCCTAAAATTTTCATGAAATATGGTTTACGAGTGTTAGAGGGAGGGGTTTTGCCTTCTTGTTCCAAAATCAATAAATAATTTTTAGAGTATAATCTCACAAAGTTATATCCAATTTTATGCAACTCTCTATAGGAAATACTAAAGACATTTCTTTAGCAAGTCCTTGTTATTGTTTTAGATATTTTCTTTCAAAGATTAACTGTTGGGTACTCCATTGAATGTTGATGGTGCAGCTTCTTGGACAAGGCTGCAATTAAGGACTCAAACATAGATGTTGAATTCACTAAGGAAAGGAAGTGGTATCTATCAACTTTAACAGATGTTGAAGAAGTCAAATTGGTTATAAGAATGTTACCAATCTGGGCCACCACCATAATGTTTTGGACAGTCTATGCCCAAATGACCACATTCTCAGTGTCACAAGCCACCACCATGAACCGCCACATCGGAAAATCATTCCAAATCCCGGCTGCATCGCTCACTGTCTTCTTCGTCGGAAGCATCCTCCTAACCGTGCCCTTTTACGACCGTGTCATTGTTCCCATAACAAGGAAAGTTTTAAAGAACCCACAAGGACTAACCCCTTTGCAACGCATTGGTTTAGGGCTAGTCTTTTCCATCTTTGCTATGGTTTCAGCAGCACTAACGGAAATAAAGCGCTTAAGAGTGGCTCAATCACACGGTTTGACACATGACCCCAATGCTATGATCCCCATGAGTGTGTTCTGGTTGGTGCCACAATTCTTCTTTGTAGGATCAGGTGAGGCATTTACCTATATAGGGCAGTTAGATTTCTTCCTTAGAGAATGCCCTAAAGGGATGAAAACCATGAGCACTGGACTTTTCTTGAGCACACTGTCTTTGGGGTTTTTCTTTAGCACTTTGTTGGTAACTATAGTGAACAAAGTGACTGACCATAACAAGCCATGGCTTGCAAACAATCTCAACCAAGGAAGACTCTATAACTTCTACTGGCTTTTGGCATTGTTAAGTGCTTTAAATGTGGTCATATACTTGTTTTTTGCTAAGGGGTATGTGTATAAGGAAAAAAGGCTTGTGGAGGAAGGCATAGAACTGGAAGAACAAGATGCTGCTTACCATGCATAGGTTTCACTTTTCCTTAGTCCTCCACATAAGTCTCTCATTTTAGTGTTTTTTTGTTGCAAAACACCTTATCTAATTTGAATTAAAATGATAAACGGTCAGAATTGTTTGCCAGGACTTTTACTGCTATTCATGAGTTGGTTTTTGAAGGGTAATGAAAAACATGAAATCTCTCTTATTTCCTTCCCAAAATCTAACAGGTAAATATGTAAATTTAAGGGAAGGTTTGAATGTTCTCAAAAATATATTTCAAAGTTTTAGAAATTTGTTCCTTCCTTCTTATCTCTTTACAAACAAACTCGTAACACCCTATTGAAAGTAATTTGACAATGTTTTTAACCACTCTCCATCTATTGATATTTGGGTATTCTGGCAAAAGTTCTAACAAATAATTCTGACCGTGTACGTTACTCTATCTGCCTTTGTTAGTTAGGCATTCTCATAGTAGAAAATGTCATGTATTGGCTGCCAAGTTGTTAAAAGTTGTAACCATTTTCTATGTGCATATGTAGTATGGAAAAGAAAAATTTAAGCAAAAAAGAATAAATGGGTTGGTTTGTACTTTCTAGTAATGACTCACAAGTTCTTGTTCATTTATGTCATTTCATCCTCTCTTTTTTGGGATCAATAAATATTAATATATAAGTATATGTTATGAATTAGACTCGAATTTTATCATTGTTATCATGATTCATGTCTTCTCTGCACATATGTTTGTTGACAAAGCTGAGACAGTTAGCATTTTCGGAACCATAACATGACACTAGTACGTATAGAAGGGCAGAATACATACAAAATCATAATAATTATAATAGTTAACGTCTAGGCTTGGAGATCTTCTCAATTTCATGCCCATGAAAATTAAATCCAACATTTTATATTATTGATGAATTGTTTAAGGATTGGTTTATTTATTAGTATGTATTGACCTAACTCAAATCAAAAGCTAACTCAAGGTGAGGGTTGTATGAGCCATTTGACCATATTCTCATCCAATGTGACACTTATATTAACACACCCTTCCACATCCACGACTTCACATCTTGACCCTATAGTTTGTCTAATACCGTGTTTTTTGGAGCACTTTTAATTAAGCAATTAGTATTAATGAATTAGTTATAGAAATTAATCAGTAATGTTTTAGGCTAAACCTCAGTTGAGTTTTAGTCTTGTATTATGATTTTCTCACTTGCCCTATTTTTTCAAGATTTTTGGAGAAGAAAAGTTTCCGAGACGATTTCGGGTCGTTTTATCGAGTTTTCGCCCAGTTTTTGAGTTCCGTAACTCAGAATCGAATTCCGATTTCACCATTGGCTTCAAAATATTATTTATAGTAAAAATAAACACCAATTTTGTCAGTAACACATCTCTAGATATTTTTCACCTCGAAATTCAAGTTTCGACGTTTCAGGTAAATGTCCTAAATCGAGAAATTGTATATTTCCAGAAGAAATTATCGAAAAATGTTCGGACACAACATTAATCAGGAAATTACATCATATCAATAAAGTTAGAAGTCATCATTTCATGAGCTACTTACTTGTTACACAAGTAATGCAAAAGCTTCCAAAAGCCCCTAAATCACTCAACAAATCCTTTCACTCCACCACCATTAGACACATCACCTATGCTAGTCTAAATCTACTTACTTTGCATTAAACTTTCTGATTTGATGAGGGTGAGGCTCTCCTATAAATACCTAACCCCATTCTCTCATTTTTACACTAAATTCCCTATACAAACTAAGGTAGGCATTTACTTTCTCTTCTTCATCTTCTTCTCATACTTCATAGAAAGTTATGAGCTTTTATTATGTTGTTCATAAAGTAGAGTTTATATTTGTTCTTTAAGTATTTTATGAATGAATAACTAAAGGGGGTGATAATAAAATCATATGAACTTTTATGTAGTTTTTGACTTTTGTAGATCTTGAAATTTCTTCCTTGTTCTTAGATGGAAAAACTATATCTTTGGACAAGGTTAGATAAATTATTTGTTTGAAAATATTAGAAATTATTGTTAGTATTTGAATA
>NC_032014.1:15069270-15092641 GCF_001865875.1 Lupinus angustifolius | reverse complement strand
ATGTTTTACTTAGAAAAAAAATAAGATTTATGAACTATCGAAAAAATGTAATGAAGTGAGAATACATGTCTAGAAAGGTTCTGTCTAAGGAAAGACTTGATATTTAAGGGTATCTTTACGACCCACCTCTCATTCCTAGGAACTAGCCTGGTGTATATCCACAGATTACGATATAATTCCGCTATAAGTTTTATTGAAAATCTTACTTTAAAAAGTGTTATTTGATTGTAAGACTTTCAATGACAAATGATGATTCAAGGATATTTAACCTTGAATCAGATGGACGAAAGCAATTAAATTTATTTTAAATCGGAAGTTTTATCTCTGCGTAAAAAGTTACTTCGTAAGTATAATAATTATCGTCAGTTAACTAATTAACGTTATTTTGGCATAATGAAGAGTTCGAGAGGAGATCGGATCAAGTAAGCTCACCTGAAAACAGAGAACCTAGCGACCCGACACACTCAAATGAGGGAGAAAACATCGTGACACGATGATGTCCGAATATGCATCAGGACCTCTAAACTCCCTCACAAGTTTGGAGTTGCCTTGGGTATTAAGAAAGCTTGTACTTAATCAATTGCTTGTTTGTTTGGATTAAGTACAACAATATTTCTTATATCGATTTATGTTATGTTTATATTTGCAAATACCATGTTTACTCTTGAATTATAATGTTTGAATGATTATTATGAGAATGATATGTATGTGATAATTGTTAAATTCAAGGTTTAAAAACATGTGATATAAATGAGAAATATTTTCCTTGAGAAAAGTAATTAAAATGATATTCAGGCTCTTCTCGCTTGAGCAAGACAGCTCTCGCTTGAGCAAGAAGTGTCTAGAGAAAACGAGTGTTTTAGCTCGGGGCGAGACAACTCTCGCTTGAGCTAAAATAGGCACCAAGAGAACTGATTGTTTTCTCGCTTAAGCCACTAATGCCTCAAAAATGGATGTGTCATCGCTTGAGCGAGACAGCTCTCTCTTAAGCGAGAGGGCTCCATACAGACATGACTTCTTTTTAAGTTGTCAGAACGATAAATCTCATATATACGAGAGCCTAATGGCATGTTTGCCATCAAGAAGTTGAAAAGCTAAATAACTATATGAAATTCTTGAAAGTAGTAAAAGTAAGGAATTGCTTTGTTAAAGGTTAGGTCCGAGGGTGTGATATTATGCGCATACAGTAAGATCGTTTGACCATAAGAGGCTTGGTTAGAAGAGTCGTCCATGATGAGTCAACGATGGTTCGCAGTGGTGTTGAGAAGTATTATGTTGTGCCCATGCAGCGAGATCGTCTGACCGTAAGAGGCTTGGCTTGAGAGCCGTCCAAGATAATTCAGCGATGGTTCGTAGTGGTGCCGAAATTATTCTCTTTTTGTTTATATGTTAAGATCGGGACCCACTAGAAGCATTCTCGATGGGAGATGTCTTAGGATGGGTAGATCGCTAGAAAAGATCTTAAAAGACATAATTTGATAATTTCGGTTAGGGTACATATCCATGGTCAAAAATGAAGTAGTGAAGAGAAAATGTATGGGAGACGAATGAGCCCCGAGATGTTGAGAGGGACGGCGTTGATGGCGGTGATTCGTCAGCAAAGTCTTGAGGGAGAGTCTATGTGAGACGAGTCCCATGTATTCCTGGATGAGGTATTCTGTCGGATCGGATAATTCTCACAGCGCAAACTAGAAGATCTTTGACAACCATATATGCAATCAGGATTACATTGATACGACTCCGTCCTGAAATGGACAGTTCCGTTGGAACAGATCGATCATATATCCTTTCATGGAATAATTTTGGTGCGATCAAATCGGCTTGTTATAGGAACTGTACTCTCGGTTATTGGGAGGATAAAGGACTAAAGATGGTGGACTCATGCATCACATTGCATACATGATATTTTTTGATATTGATTCTAAATTCGCGAGTTTTATACTTCATTCATCGTTATTATATGGTTGTATGATCACATGATATATCTGTACTCGTGTGTTGTTTTGATGTATTTGAAAGTGTGCATGTCAAGAGGAACACTTTGGAAAGCTCTCCTTATATGTCGTGGTTTTGATGAGGACAACATGTGCCTAAAAGAGCTTGAAGATCATCAACAAATCAACGTGCTTAAGTCTTTAATTGGTACTAGGCTTAGACTAGAATCTAGTTTAAGTTGAGTCAAGGCTTAGGGCACCTAATACATGTCTCATATGCATATATCTTTTAAATCATTCCATCCATGAGATATGTCATTCATAATATGTTCATGCATTACATAAATACATGTATATGTGCATTCCAGGCATAAACTAAATGTTAAACATGTATCATCTAAGTGCATAACGTATTTGATGTTTTGTATTTAAAAATACACATTTAAATTGCTGTTAATCGATTAACCAATCCTTTAATCGATTAACCCAACTGCTGTGAAAAGTGGTTGCTACTGGAACACGTTTTTCTAAATGCTGTTAATCGATTAAGGCATTACGTTAATAGATTAACCTAACTGTTTGTTAAGTTGTTGTAACTGAAAACTTGAAAAACAGAATCAGTTAACATTTTGAATCACGTTAATCGATTAAGATGGCATTTAATCGATTATCTGGGGTTCTGGACTGATTCTTTATAAACTGCGTTTTCAGAATTAATCTCATAAGTTGCATGTTGCATTTATTAGAGAGTTAGAGCATTTTACGTGTTAATTGTTGCATCTATTTGTTAAGTGCATTTGTGAGTTTAGAAATGAGAGATTCTATGCTTTAGGATTGAGTGCATTTCATGTTATAATTTCTCATGTTTTCTCTCACATGTTCATGCATATTTTGATGCTTTTTCATGAAGTTTTATGATTCTGTAACTTCTGTTTTCATAACTAATACTTGTCATTTCACATGAGTTTGTATTAGATGTGCATTAGAGTAAAGCCTTCTTGTTATATTTGAGCTTTGTAATAGCTTTATTTTACTCTTGTAATTGTTGTGTAATTGTTGTAAAGGGAATCTTGTGGTGTCTTATCACCGTTAGAGATTGAGTGTTTCTTCATAATTGCTTAGAGTGTAAGAAAAGGAAAGAACAGAGATTCTTGGCTGGGGCTACGCCGAAAGAAACGTTTTCTTTGTCGGTAGGAAGGGAGTCAAACCATTAAATAGTTTCTTTATTTTCTTGTAATTTTATAAGTGTTGTAATTGGATAATGTGCATGTAATTACATTGATTCAATTATAGTGAAGGAAATCTCCCAAGTCAGTCGGGAGGCCTGGATGTAGTTTGCAGTGGACAGCAAACGAACTAGGATAAAAATTCGCGTTGCATGATTTTTTTTTTCTCTCTCTCTTTACTGTTTTCAATCGATTATTTGCTATAGTGAATTCAATTGATACATTCTGTTCTTATGCTATACTGGATGTTGCTCTGATACAAAATCTGTAAGCTCTGTCATTCGGTCCATTATCGGTTAACTGTTCTGCAATTAATCGTTTCTGTAATAGTTTACTGTTTCTGTTTAATCGATTAAATCTATTGCGTTAATCGATTATCTTGTTTCTGTTAATCGATTAAGATTGTTCTGTTAATCGATTATCTTCATCCTGTAATCGATTAATTAGGGGTGATGCAGCATTAAGTGTTGAGTTTCGAAAAGCGGCTATTCTAACCGCGACACCTATTCAACCCCCCCTTCTAGGATATGATATATTTGTACTCGTGTATTGTCTTGGTGTATTATTCCATGTAATTCCACGACGTCGATGACATGTTTTTCATAGATGTTTTACTCCGTCTCTTTTCTTCTGGTGTATTTGTACGCATGTTTATATGGACCCATTAGCATTGATCCGAGGTTATCGCTTCACTATGTCCCAGGAGGGGACATGGAGTGTTGAGGGTAATCGACACACTTACACAGGTCCTTGCGACCTGGAGCTGGATTGCGTAAGCAATGGCTCAGTTCTGCATCTTCCACCTTACTACGCAGTTCGGGAGGCATCATTCACTTTGCCCGACCTAAGACCTGCAACCGTCGGACTTTCTGTACCGGCTGAAGCTGGAGGCATACCAAAAGTTGTTAGGACCTGACCCCAAACAGGATTCTCATCATCAGGATCGGCGCCAAGAGAGACACCCGGGGCCATGCCAAGGGGGTACACCCAGGACCCCCGATGGATTGGGGAGCGGATGAAGTGGAGGAGGAGGAAGACAACAACAATTGTGTAGAGCTTATCTGCATAGAAGATTCAGTTGAGGTCATTGATATCTCTTCTGACTCGGAGGTGGAGGAAGACCCTAGCGAGGCTTCCAGGGTACCTCCGGTTTAGGAGGTTTCTCTTTTGTTTTGTTGTGATAGGAACCTGTGTGAGGTACTTTTTGTAATGCCAATGCCCCGTTATTTTCTTTGTATTTTCAGTTTTTTTTTATTTGGGGCGATGATTAGATTTCACCCTGTAAAAAATTCTGTATTTATTCAAGAATTTTATGAATGAGAAGTATTCAGAAAAGAATTGTGTTCATTTAATTATCTTCAATGTATTAAGAATTTTATTTCCGCAAGGTTTGAAAATATGACGTCTTGAAAATGGAATAAGGTAAAAGTGAAAATGATTTGTAAGTTATAGGTTACATAAAAGATAAAAAAAAAGGAAATAAAAATTTACCCATTTTTCTAAGAAATTGAATATATTAAATATGAAATGATTTTCGGGGAGTTACAATTTGTATGGGCTAGACATTTTCATGAGCGGGCCCATTGGGAAGATCAGACTCTAATACCATATTAAAATTTTATTTTTGGAAGGTGAGAATTTTATTACTAAGAAACAAAGATACAACAAAAGAAAATATAGTCCTTAACACTAAAGCCGAAGACAATACCAAATGAAAAACAAGCAAGAAATGACAGACACCTAGAGAACTAAGGGAGAGCTTAAACATAACTAACCAAGTTGGCAATCAGGTTGGATAACTATTCAAACCAAGACATAGATGATCCTTTGGTTCTACCATTGATCTAGAGCCAAGATTTAAACTTTATAACGTCCAGCAACTCTCCCACACACATCTTCCTATTGTTGAATGTGAAGTCGTTTCTACACTTCCATAAGAACCAAATTGCAACCGACCAAATCACATTGCCAATTTTTTTTTGCCTAACATCCCTTAATCGAACTAAGGTGTTGAAACTAGTGAGGCATAGTTGAGGAGGGAAGCACCCCTGTGAGCCCCAACCACCCATATAAAAGTTGCCAAACTCAGTAAGAGAAGAAAAGATTGTCTAATGTCTCCGGCTGAAGATGACACCAAACACACAATACATCATTTCCAACAAAGTTACTATCCCTCTAGACAAGGTTTCACCTACTAGGAGGTCTATCCAAGAAATCTCTCCAAGCAAGAGCGCAAGATTTCATAGGAGCCCACGATTTCCATAACACATTCCACAACCAGCGGTTCTCTTCACTAACCTCTTCCATTTTCCAAATCACTTTATAAGCCTACTTGATCGAATAACTAAGAGATGTTGGGTACCAGCAGGTCAGAACACACCTAAAGGAGGTTGAATAGGTGTAGCGGATCACTTATTCTGCTTTTCTAACATTTTGCGCATATCTAAAACATATTGCACTTAATCGGTTAAGCATGGTTTTAATCGATTAAGCAATGCTTGGATTTAATCGATTATGCTTGTGGGTAATCGATTATCCTGAATCTTGCACTTATTGATATTAATGTTTCTTGCACAACAAGTTACCGATTACTAATCTGTATACAATCAATTGATTAAAGAAATTACAAAATGATAAAAACACAGATTATAATAGACAACTCAGAATTAATCAAATAACAAGAATGTAAAGATCGAAAGTAAAAGAGAAAAAGGATAGAAAATTGTTCACAAGGAATTTTTATCTTGGTTCGTTTTCGGTCCACTGCAAACTACATCCAGGCCTTCCCTTATGATCTTGGGAGATTATTCTTCACTATTGAAATTGGTGTTTGTATAAAAGAACACTTCCAATTACAACAAGACTAAGCCTCTTCTTCCTTGGCATATATGAGCTTCGAAACCTTTGTTTGACCTATATAACTTGCCTACTTGGATCTCCGATTCTTTCGCGATTTGGCCCCAGCCTAGGTATCGCTCGATCAAACCAAGACCCCATAGTCTTTGTGAAGATTGTCAAGATATCTCTTGAGGTGATACTACTCACCAAGATATTAGCTTCCTTGTTCGTCATTGTTTTTGAAGAGTTGTCTTCAGTACTTAATACTCAGATACAACGGTTAAACTCAATCATAAACTCTAAGTAGAAAAACCCTCAAGAACCTAATCTAAATGAAAAGTAATGCAAAGGGTTTTCGTAAAAAGGTTTGCACACTTTTTCAGATAAAAGATTTTCCTTACTTCACTCTTAAAGAAATCAAGAAATCTATGCAAGAATGCAATGCATTGAAAAACCTAGAGATATATGCAATGATATGAATATCTAAGCTCTATTGAGAATGTTATCACTCTCTAAGCCCTCTTAACGCAATGTCTCACTCCAATGCAATGTATGAAAATGAATGTTCAAGTGATGCAACATGGACTAGAATTACAGCCTTTATGGAAACCACACTGATGCTGTCATTAATCGATTATATTGTGCCTTAATCGATTAATGAGCTATTAAAAACTGATTTTTTGTTATGTGTTAATCTATTAACCAATGACTTAATCAATTAACACACCATAAGTTTCAGATTGGTTAGCTATTGTAAGTCTGATAATCGATAAATACTATACATAATCAATTAAATGATTTCTCACATGTATTTAATCAATTATATACAATACACAATCGATTATGTTGTATAAACTTTAGTTTTTTGATGAGTGGTAAACTCCCTATAGGACATGTGATCATGCAATACATGTTTTTCAAATATGTTATACTTTGAATGTACAAAACCATGTATGTAGATGTATGAGCTTACTTATGATTTAATTTCTAGATATTATGTCTCAATTCTAGTCTTATTCATTTTAAGTTCTTTTGAGACTCCCACCTAGGTTTACCTAACCTAGACTCGATCTAAGGTACTCATCTTAAGACTTCTAGTAAAGTAAAATTACAAAGCCCTAAGTCTATAGATATCACCCTTGAGTTTTTAGCTTGTTGTTTGTTGCAATATCTTCAAGATTTCTTGTATGTCCATTGTCTTCATCAAAACCAAGGTCAACTTCAAATATGCAAGTCTTGACTCTTTGTAATTTCAATATCTCCCTTTTTGATGATGACAAACTCTACACCAAATCCTTGTTTGATGAGCTTGATGATGATAAGCAAGTGTTTTCAAAAGGTTGGATAATATCAAAGTTGCGCTGCTCCCCCTCACTTTGTTCTCCCCTTCAATCAAGCAACGAGGTGAAAAATTGAAGCGAAAGTAGTAGCATACTTACAGAAGCAAAACAACCCGTAAAACACTTCAAACAACAAAACAAGACCTTTCTCCCCCTTTTACATTATGAAAAAGCATAGACATTAATATAATAATAGATGGTCAAAAGTAAGAAAATATATAAAAGTTTGTGAGAATAAACTGTTCTTAATCAATTAAGTATGGGTGATAATCGAATAATCAGTTTTAAGAAGCTTGAACAAGTGCACTGATTTATGCATTTAATCGATTAAACTGACAAAAATAGAATATGGACAAGATTTATCCGACATATCCATCATGTATATAAGCAATCAGGAAATGAGTGATTAATATGACAAAATTATTTAGTTAAGGCATATATTAATTAAACATATATGATATACACTGAAGATAAGATCAAGATTCCCATACAAACATAATCCATAATCCATCGACATAGTTAAATAGAGTTCAACTAGATACAAAATAGCAATTTTGCAGCAAGTACATAACATGAGTTTCACCAAAACATAGCACAATGTGGTTAGCGATGATCAATTTCACCAATTGATTGAAAAGGGGCATAAATTTTGAGATTAGGGTTTGAAAAAAAAAATTCAAACGTGTATCGTATTTGATATAGGTTAATCGATTAAAGCACATGTTAATCGATTAAGACTCATTAGAGTCTAAAATTTCTATAAAATTTTAGCCCAATTAATCTATTAATGAAAGGCTTAATCAATTAAGTGTTGGAAAACAAAATGTTGAAACTACTCAAGCTAAGTTTAATCGATTATGACATAGTTAATAGATTAGTATTAGTAAAATCACAAATTTGGGTACATTTTTTAGAATGACATGGCATGCTAAGACACTTAACCTAAGAATCTATTCTAGACAGAATTAAACACTTCCATTATGTAAACACAAAATCGGTATACAATTTCTAAGCACAAAGGAATCATGCATCCAACATATATTACAAAGATAAGCATATTGATCATGCAAAGGCACACAATACCATTAACCAAACTAGTTGAGATATTGTTCGTCAAGAATTCCAAATTCTCTTCTAAGAACAAAGAATGCATCTCGTGGAAAGGGCTTGGTGAAAATATTCGCTAGTTGTTTAGTGGTTTCAACAAATTCAAGTACACAATAACCTTTTTGGACATGATCACGCAAGAAAAGCTGCCTTATTTCGATATGCTTGGTTCTTGAATGCAAATCGGGATTCTATGATAGGTTTATGGCATTTGTATTATCACATTTAATGAGTATTTTTTCTAGCTTGAGACCGAAAGCAATAAGTTGTTGCATCATCCAAAGGATTTGAACACAACACACATCGGTGGATAAAGCAACACAAGCTTGATTTTTGTTCTTTCATGACACTAAGGACCTGCCTAATAGGTGGCAAATTCCCATAGTGTTTTTCCGATCCAATTTATAACTGGAAAAATTGGAATTGGAATATCCTACCAAGGATAGTGAGGCATCCTTAGGATACCATAATCTCATATTTATAGTTCTATTGAGATATCTCATGATTCGTTTAACAAAAGTAAAGTGTGATTCTTTAGGCATAGATTGGTATCTCGCACACATACAAACACAAAACATTATATTAGGGTGACTCGCGGTTAAATATAGTAATGAGCCTACTACGTCGCAATACTTAGTTACCCCTACTGCTTTTCTTTTTTTGTCTTCATCTAATAATAGGAGGATGCCATCGGTGTAGATGCTTATTTGCACTTTTTAATCTCAAACTTGCGAAGTAGCTCTTTGCAATATTTCGACTGGTGGACAAATATTCCACTTTCATTTGCTTAATTTGTAATCTGAGGAAGAAAGTAAGCTCCCCATCATTGACATTTCAAATTCTCCCTGCATCAAATCAGAAAACTCCTTGCACAGGTGATCGTTAGTAGCTCCAAAGATAATATCACCAACATATATTTGCACTAACAAAACATGTTTATCTGATTTTGGATAAAGAGCATTGTGTCAACCTTGCCCCTTACGAACCCTTTTTCTAAAAGAAAGTTACTCAGTCTATCATATCAAGCTCGAGGAGCTTGTTTCAGACCATAAAGTGCCTTTTTGAGTTTATAAACATGGTTTAGGACTTTATAGTTTTCAAAATCGGGTGGTTGTTCAACATAAACCTCTTTTTGAATGAATCCATTCAAGAAGTCGCTCTTGACATCCATTTGGAACAATTTAAAGTTAATGATCGATGCAAATGCTATTATCATCCTAATGACCTCTAACCTCGCAATATGGGCGTTGGTCTCATTGTAATCGATACCTTCCTCCTGGTTGGGTCCCTTGGCCACTACACGTGCTTTGTTTCATATTATTAAGCCACATTTGTCGAGTTTGTTTTTGAAGACTCATTTGATGCCAATTATCAGATGATCTTTTGGTTTGGGGACCAAGTCCCATACATTATTTCATTCAAATTGGTTTAGCTCTTCTTATATAGCTATACCCCAGTGCTCATCCTCTATGGCCTCATATATGGTCTTAGGCTCTATTTGCGATACGAAAGCTGTGGAATTACAAAAATTAGGCAAAGAATTATGGGTTACCACCCCCGTATAAGTATCACCTATCACTTTATCAAGTGGGTGGTCTTTCTTGGTTTTCCACACCCTCGGAAAGTCCTGATGATCCTCGTTTAATTCTTAATCATATTGAGCCTCTTTGTCCTTTTCCAAGTCCTTAGTATATGCTCTTCTAAAGCACCTACGACATCATTAGACAAGACCTTTCTCTTTTCTTTTGGAGAAAATTCATCAAGATGAGTGTGGATCGACTCTTCTCTATGCGTGATGTATTTGTTAAAAATTCTAAATGCCTTACTATGCATCGAATACCCTAGATATATACCCTCATATGCATTTGAATTTTCTATTGTTTAAAATAAAACATTTGCATCCAAAAGTGTGAAGATGAGATATTCTAGGTTTTCGGTCTTTCAAAAGTTCATAAGTAGTTTTTAAAAGTTTAGGCCTTGATTTATAACATAGCAGGTCGTATGCACTGCATCGGCCCAAAATTATTTTGGCACTTTGCTTCCATCAAGCATGGTCCTGGCCAACTCCTCTAATACACGATTTTTTCTCTCCACAACTCCATTTTGTGGAGGAGTTCGAGGAGCTGAGTATTGGTGCAGGATATTGTGCTTATTGAAAAACTTATCGAACATGTGGTTTTCAAATTCACCATCATGGTCACTATGTATATATACTATCTTAAGATTAAGTTGGTTTTGGATTTTCTTGGCCAATTTTTTGAAGGATTTGAAAGCGTCACATTTATAGCAAGGAATAAGGTCTATGTAAATCTAGAGAAATCATCCACGATTACCAAAGCGTAGTAACTACCTCCAAAACATAATTTGTGACGTTCCAAACAAGTCCCTATGGAGAAGATCCAATGGTCTTGTAATGAATATCACATTTTTTGAAACAAATGAGTTTTTGACTTACTTACACCTGTGGCAAGTGTCGCAAGTTTCTTTAGTTTTGAAATTAAATTTAGATAGCCCCTCAACCAAATCGTGAGATGATAATTTATCTAGATGTTTAATATGGACATGTGCAACACGTCTATGCCAAAGCCAAATGTCACTTTCTTTAGATATAAAACCTTTTGAAAACAATGTAGTGACATCTTCTAAATTAACCATATAGATATTATCTATACGATGACCGATAAACTTAACATAATTAGATATACTGTTACGAATAATACAACAATCAGAATCGAAGGATACTCGGTTAACTTTGTTGCATAATTGGTTGATACTCAATAGGTTGTTCTCCAAGCCTTCCACATAGAGCATGTTCTCGATCACTGCTTGAGAGGTATTGCCAATTGTCCCAACACCAAGTATTTTCCCTTAGTTGTTGTCGCCACAGGTAACATACCCATTTTATTTCAGTGAAAGATCAAGGAATTTAGATCTATCACCAGTCATATGCCTCGAATAGCCGCTATCCAAATACCAATGTTGTCCATGCGTTCGAAGGCATATCTATAAAACATATTACTTGTCTTGTTTAGGTACCCAAGTGATATTGGGTATCTTTTTGTTAGTAACCAAGGGACTTTCTCCATTTTTCACCTAAACAAAATTACCATTAGGCACACCGCACTTCCTAATATAACATGCAATGGAGGTATGGCCATGAGCACCGCAGTTGAAACATTTAGGCATGCGCATATGTGACTTTTTATGAGTGTGGACTATAGCTCTCCTATATGGCCTTTTCTTATTAGTTGGGGGTTTATATCCTATTCCTATATGGTTACTAATATTTCTTGATTCGCAAGTAATGTGTATAGGTTATCTCTACTGTATGTGAGCTTTCTGAGTTTTTCTTTTAATTTGGAATTTTCAGGTTGCAAAGTCTCGCAAGTATCACATACAGTAGGTTATTTTTAGAGCAATCACATGAGTTGCAAGAGTAGATTAAATCAAGAGTTTCATTTTCTAATTTAAGTTCATCTAACTCTTTTTGAATATTAATAATTTGTTGTTCATGCAATAGGATTACATGTTTTCTATCTACATTAATCCTTGCAAGCTTTTTCAATTCCTCATGTAATTCAACATAAGCATTATATAATTCATCATACAGATTAGAATCATCGGAAGAAGATGAAGTGTCAGAATATACCTCATTCGTATCATCCTGATCATGCGAGCTGCAAGCTTCTTGCGTTTTTACCATTAAGCATAGTTTCACAGACTCCTCCTCGTTGGATGAGCTTGATGTTGATTCATCCTAGGGAACATCCCACACGATATACACTTTCTTTGACTTGAAGTCTCGAGGAGTGCTCTTCTCGGATTCAACCTTTTTGAGGTAGGTCGGACATTGGAACCTCATATGTCCAACTTTCCCACACTCGTGGCAAGTGAAGCACTCATTGGGTTCTTGCCTTTCTTGGTTGATTCTCACGCTTCCTTATTTTGGAACCTCTTGAATCCTCCTCTTTTCTTCAAGAATTTTCCGAATTTTCATATTAGAAGATTCAAAGATTCCTCTTCCAAATCGGAGTCAGAATTGTCATCATATTTATCTTCTTGATCTTGCATAGTGATAGCCTTGAGAGAGATGCCTTTCTTTTTTCTATCTGAAACCTCGTGCATCGTCAAGTGCCCTAACTCCATCTCCTACTCTTGGAGTTTGCCAAATAATGTTGCTAGAGGCATAGAATCCATATCTTTCGACTCAATGATTGCTGTTACTTTTGGTTGCCATTTCCTGTCAAGACAACGCAAAATTTTATTCACTAGTTCACCTTTAGCAAATGATTTATCAAGGGCAACTAAATGGTTAACTATATGAGTAAGTCGTTTCTGCATTTCACTACTAGATTTGTTTGGTATCATGCGAATTAACTCATACTCGTGTGTTGCACATTTAGTTTGGCGCACTTAACCTCGCTAGTTCCTTCATGGATCACTTGTAAAGTATCCTACATTTCTTTCACATTTTGGCACTGGAAACCCTAAAGAACTCATCATACGATAGCGCTGATGTGATAATATTTTTAGCTCAAAGGTTATGCTGAACCTTTCTATGTTCATCATCGCTCCATAAACTTTTTGGCTTTTCTTTAGGTTCATCGTCCACCAAGTGTGGTGGAACAAATGGACCATTGACCACAGATTCCCAAATATCAGTGTCAATCGCCTCAATGAAGATCTTCATGCGCACTTTCTATTAGGCATATCCCTCGCTACTGAATATAGGAGGACGGTTGATGGATGCGGCATCTCCGCCAAAAGGGTTAGTGGAACCCATAGTGTTATCCCCTAGGATCAAACGAATACGAGATCAAGCTAACACTTTCGTACTAGCTCTAATACCACTTGTTGGGTACCAACAGTCAAACCACACCTAAAAGGGGGGTGAATAGGTTTAGCAGATCACTTATTCCACTTTTCCGATATTTTGCGTAGATCTGAAAATTGATGCACTTAATCAATTTAGCCTGGTTTTAATCGATAAAACAATGTTTGGATTTAATCGATTATGCTTGTGGATAATCAATTATTGTGAATCTTGCACTTCTTGATTTTAAGGTTTCTTCCACAACAAGTTACCGATTACCAATCTTTACACAATCAATTGATTAAATAAGTTACGGAATGATAAGAACACATATTATAAAAGACAACTCAAAATTAATCAATTAACAAGAATGTAAAGATCGAAAGTAAAGGAAATAAGGGATAGAAAATTGTACACAAGGAATTTTTATCCTGGTTCGTTTGCGGTCCACTGCAAATTATATTCAGGTCTCCCCTTTTGATCTTGAGATATTTTTCTTTAGTATTGAAATTGGTGTTTGTATACACGCATACTTCCAATTACAACAAGACTAAGCCGCTTCTTTCTTGGCACCTATGAGCTTCACAACCTTGGTTTGACCTATCTAACTCGCCTACTTGGATCTCATATCCTTTCGCGATCCAGCCCCAACCTAGGTATCGCTCAAACCAAGACCTCCTCTTCTTTGTGAAGATTGTCAAGATCTCTCTTGAGGTGATACTACTCACCAAGAGATCAACTTCCTTGTTCGTCGTTGTTTTTGATGAGTTGTCTTGAGTACTTAATACTCGGATACAACAGTTAAACTCAATCCTAAACTCAAAGTAGAAAAACCCACAAGAAACTAATCTAAATGAGAATTAATGTAAAGCTTTTTCGTACAAAATTTTGCACACTTTTGCAGAAAAATATTTTCCTTACTTCACTTCAAGAAATCAAGAAATCTATGCAAGAATGCAATGCATTGAAAAAGCTAGAGATATATGTAATGATATGAATATCTAAGCCCTATTCAGAATGTTATCACTCTCTAAGCTCTCTTAATGTAATTTCTCACTCTAATGAAATGTATGAAAATGAATATTCAAGTTATGTCACGTAGGCTAGAATTACAAACTTTATAAAAAACACATGATGTTGTCATTGATCGATTATATTGTGTCTTAATCGATTAATGAGATGTTAAAAACTGGTTTTCTGTTATGTCTTAATCGATTACCAATGACTTAATCGATTACCACACCATAAGTTTCAGATTGGTTAGCCACTATAATTCTGATAATCGATTAACACTATACATATCGGTTAAATGATTTCTCACATGTATTTAATCGATTATATACAACACATAATCGATTGTGCTTTATAAAATTTAGTTTCTTGATTAATAGTAAATTACCTATATGACATGTGATCATGCAATACATGTTTTTCAAATATGTTATACCTTTAATGTACAAAACCATGTATGTAGATGCATGAGCTTACTTATCATGTAATTTCTATATATTATGTTTCAATTTTAGTCTTGTTCATTTTAAGTTCTTGTGAGACTCCCACCTAGGTTTACCTAACCTAGACTCAATCTAAGGCAATCATCTTAAGACTTCTAGTAAAGTAAAATTACAAAGCCATAAGTCTATAGATATCACCCTTGAGTCTTCGACTTGTTGTTTGTTGCAAGATCTTCAAGCTTTCTTGTATGTCCATTCTCTTCATCAAAACCAAGGTCAACTTCAAATATGCATGTCTTGACTCTTTGCACTTTCAGGAGAAGCATCATAAGACCAAATCCATTTGTCAGCACCATCTTCTTTAAGCTGGATCCTATTCATAATCCCCATTAACTCATCAATCACAGGAATTTCCCACATAAAACGCTCTCTTCTCCATGATAATTGACATATCCAATCCCAATCCCTCCACTCACCTAAATTACCCTCTTGAGCTCCTTGTCTGAACACATACTAAAAAGCCTTGGGAATGAATCCTTCAAGGCACATTCCCCACCCAATGGTCCTCCGAGAAACTAGAAAGATGCACATTGTCTCCACCTCTCTACGAAAGCCTATGTGAATATACTTTTCAACTCTACCTGATCCACTAACAACCCTCTTCAAATCACTCCATCAAAGTGACTCTGAAGTTCCACCAGAAACCCCTTCTCTCCAATAAGAAGCAATTTGGTCCTCGTATTTGGAATGCAAAACTTTAGATCAAAGAACCTCTCTCTCAGCGAGTAACCTCCACCACCACTTACCTAGAAGAGCAAGATTAGAGGAATCAAGATGTCGCACTCCCAAACCATCCATATTCTGATCCATACAAATCGAGTCTCACCTAACCCAACCAATTTTCCTACTACCACCTACACCTCCCCAAAGAAAATCTCTCTGGATTTTAATCATCTCCTTAATCACACACTGAGATGCTTTGTAAAATGAAAGCATATAAATTGGCAATGCATTAAGCACTACATTAGTCAATACCACTTGACCTCCAAAGGAATGGTATTGACTCTCCCAAGAGGTCAACCGCTTAGACATATTGGAGACCATGTCTTTCCATACCGCCTTTCTCCTATAATTAGCACCCACCAGAATCCCCAAAAACTTCAAAGGTCAAGAACCCCTCTTACAATTTAAATACCCTAACATACCATTCACAAAGCTTGAAGGGATGTTGACACCAAACAAACTACATTTTCTAAAATCCACCTTCATTGCAATCACATTTTGGGGTGATGGTTTCCTAATGATAACTACATCATCTGCATATTGAAGCAAATTCATCCCAACCTAATCCCTACCAACCACATACTCCTTGAACTTATGGTTCAACACCACCGATTTCATCAAACCACTGATGCCCTCACCTACTAATAGGAAAAGGAAAGGAGAAAGAGGGACACATTTTCTAATGCCACACAATATATTCACCTTCCTCGTAGGACTGCCATTAACCAAGACATAAAAAGAAGTAGAAGACACACACTCTATCATTCACTTCCTCCACTTGCCATAAAAATCCAATTTCTCCATCAAATGATCAAGAATACTCCAACAGACAGAATTATAGGCCTTAGCAAAGTCAATATTAGAGATTGCACATTCCTTTTTGCTCTTAACTTTCAGATTAAATTTTATGAAGTTACTTTGAGTGTGGTTTCAAAGATTTTCAAACCTTCTGAGCATTATAACAAAGTGTATAAAGAGTTATCAGATTGCAAGAGATCATAGTGTTTCAATCTTGTAAAGGTAATACTTGCCATTATTAAAGTTTTCTTCATTCAATTTTCTGAAATACTTTCTATCACAAGGGTGTGATAAGAAAGGGGATAGAGTCACTTGGAAATGTTGTTTTCCAAATAGTGACATAGGTATGAGAGAGAGAGTAAGGTACAAGAAGTCTCATATTGTGGTTTCAAATATTTTCAAACCTTATGAGCATTATAACTAAGTGTATAAAGAGTTACCAGATTACAAAAGATCATAGTGTTCCAATCTTGTAAAGGTAATCCTTGCCATTATTAAAGTTTTCTTCATTCAATTTTCTAAAATACTTTCTATCACAAGGGTCTGATAAGAAAGGGGATAGAGTCACTTGGAAATGTTGTTTTTCAAAGAGTGACATAGGTATTAGAAAGTGAGTAAGGTACAAGAAGTCTCGGGGTGAGAATTTGTAATTATTACTCTTAATATCTAGTGAATAAATCTCTTGTGTTGCAAGAGTACTGGATGTAAACTTCGATGGACAAGAAGGTGAACCAATTTAAAACTCTCTGAGCACTCTCTTCTCCCTTTTCTCCTTATATTTACTTGATATTTTTCTGCATAACTTTTCCGCTGCTACTAACTCTGAAATTTGCAGAAAAATCTATCATAGATTTAAGGCAACTAATTCACCCCCTTGTCTTAGTTGTCATCTCAGTCTTACAATTGGCACCAGAGCTTATTTTGAGTAAATTATTCTCAAGTCTGATCCTGTATCTAAGATTGCCTCAAGATCATTTTTGGAAGAAAGTTCCAACATCAATCACCCTCCAAGTTTCGTTGAAGAATGTTATAACTTATGGAAAATCAGAATGAGAATCTTTATAGAATCTCAAGATATGGATATTTGGAAGGTGATTGAGGAAGGACCTTATGAACCTTTCACCGTTGTTAATGGTGTAAGTGAATTAAAGCCAAAATCCTCATGGAATGATAAAGACAAAAAGAATGTGCAATACAATCTCAAAGCAAAGAATATCCTCACTTCAGCACTTGGCATTGATGGATTCTTTAGAGTATCAAACTGCAAATCTGCTAAAGAAATGTGGGATGTTCTAGAGACTACACATGAAGGAACTGAGGAAGTCATAAGGTCGAGACTCAATACTCTCTCCCATGAATACGAAATGTTTCGTATGAAGCTTGGAGAGAAAATACTAGATCTCCAAAAGATATTTACTCACCTTATAAACCATCTATTACAATTGGAAAAATATTATCAAATAGTGACTTGAACTTAAAAGTTCTCAGATCACTCATCAGAACATGGCAACCAAAAGTAACAACCATTTCTCAAATGAAAAGTTTATCAAAAATGTTATTGGCTGCTTTATTTGGCAAATTTCAGGAACACGAATAGTAACTCAGCCAACTTGACCAACATGAAGAGCAAGAAAAGAAGAAGAAAAATATCTCTCTCAAAGCAAATGCAGATATATATGATTCATTAGGAGATGAATCAGAAAAGAAGAGATGGAAGACATAAGTATTTTGGTAAAGAAGTTCAGCAAGTTCCTTAAAAGAAACACATGCGCTAAAACTGGACAAATAAAGAAATTTACCAAGAATAATGATGCCTCCACTTCAAATCAAAACTTCACATGTTTTGAATGTGTTAAGCCCGGTCACATGAAGATGGAATGTCCAAACCTAAAATAGAATTCATTCAAAGGGAAAAATGAAATGAGGACTGGACGAAGAGCATGTATAGCTTGGGAATTACAACTTGCATTTAATGAAGAGGTAAATGAAACTAAACTATTTTCTTCGTCTGAATTACAACTTGCATTTAATGACTTACATGACGCACATGTCAAACTCACTAAATTGTTCTTAAAACAAAAACTGAGTTAGAAGTATTCAGAAATAAACCATCATCTTCTTCATGTCAAAACTGCATTACTCTTGAAAAGAAAGTTTCAACATTAAGTCTTGAACTTAATAAATTAAACAAGAGTAGCGAAAATCTGGATAAAATGATTAAAGATCAGAGACATTCTACAAACCGAAGAGGTCTTGGCTATTCAAACAGCCAAGTTTGTAAGAAACAAAATGTCTAAATGAAAATAAACTTTCAGAAACAAAGTGTCCATGCATTTAATTGTAGTAGCAGTAAAACTAGGATACATAAGCATCATCCAATATGTACTTATTGTGAGAACCATGGGAATACACCAAATACTTGCACGATTAGAAAATATGGTGTGCCCTTAGGTCACTATAGATGGGTTGAGTCGTCTTCAATCTATGGTACTTGGACAACGGTTGCTCAAAGCACATGACAAGCGACAACGACAAGTTCCCTGTCCTTACTCCAAGGGACAAAGGCTATGTTACATATGGTGACAACAACAAAGGAAAAATACTTAGAGTTGGTAGAATCACTAAGCCACACTCAACAACTATAGAATGAGTATTGTATGTTGAAGGACTTAAGCACAACTTGTTGAGCATAAGTCAACTATGTGACAAAGGATTCCATGTGGCATTCTACAACGATAATTGCATCATCGAAAGTAAGGATTCTAAAAACTCTAAACTAATTGGTAAGAGAATAAATAATATATATATATATATATATATATATGATTGACATAGATTCTTTTTTACTAGTAAAATGTTAGTTGCTAATAATAATCATGATGTGTGGCTTTGACATAGGAGAATTGCTCATATTCATATGGATCATTTGAATAAACTGATTAAGAAAGATTTAGTTGTTGGTTTACCCAAAATGAAGTTTGTTAAAGACAAACTATGTAGTGTTTGTCAAATGGGTAAACAAACAAAAACTTCTTTCAAACCTAAGTATATGGTTTCTTTCGATGGACCATTGTAGTTACTACACATGGACTTATTTGGCCCTTCAAGGACCAAAAGTTATGGTGGTAACTACTATGCTCTTGTTATAGTAGGCGATTATTTAAGATATACTTGGACTCTATTCTTAGTTCATAAGAATGAGACATTTAATGCCTTTAGCAAATATGTTAAAAGAGTTCAAAATGAAAAATCACTAAAAATTGCTGCTATAAGAAGTGATCATGGGGGAATTTCAAAATGCTTCTTTTGAAGAATTTTATGATGATCTTGGTATCAATCACAATTTTTCTGGTCCTAGAACACCACAACAAAATGGTGTTTTAGAGAGAAAGAATCGGTCCTTAGAAGAGCTTGCTTGTACAATGTTGAATGAAACTAATCTACCAAAATACTTTTGGACTGATGTAGTTAGTACAACATGTTATGTTTCAAACAAAGTTCTTATAAGAGCAATTCTCAAGAAAACCCCCTATGAACTCTTTAAAGGTAGAAAACCAAACATTTCTTATTTGCATGTATTTGGTTGTAAATGTTTTTTTTAAATAATGGTAAAGACAACTTAGGCAAGTTTGCATGTATTCGGTTGTAAATGTTTTGTTTTAAATAATTTCATTTCTCATTTCTGATTTGTACATTTTTTGTTTTAAAGCTTACAAAATTTCCAATAAAAGAACTCTAGTCATGAAAGAATCTGTTCATGTGCTTTTTGATGAAACCAATCATATAATAAAGGATGGATTAACTCTTGATGAAGAGGACTTCCCAAGTTCCCCTTTAAAAGAAGAGTCTTTTACCAATAAAACAATCAATACTGAGCATTTCAAAATGTATGATACTCTATCTTATCAAGAAGAGCATATTCATTTTGATTTACCATAAGTAAGTGTGTCACTGCCCATTTAAAGCTAAATAATGTATGTATAAACATGGCCTTCGTTTATCAAATAGAACCTTCCAAGATTGATGATGCAATCGATGATGAACATTGGATTCATGCAATGCGGGAAGAGCTAAACCAGTTTGAGAGAAATGAAGTTTGAGAACTTGTTCCTAGACCGAATAATAGACTTGTTATGGGAACTCGTTGGGTATTCCATAATAAATCATATGAAAATGGAATTATTGTTAGAAATAAAGCTAGACTGGTAGAACAAGGATACAATCAGGAAGAAGGAATAGGTTTTGATGAAACATTCGCTCTTGTTGCTAAACTTGAAGCTATTCGGTTATTACTTGCATATGTTTGCTTTCTAAATTTTCAGTTATATCAAATGGATGTAAAGAGTTTATTTCTTAATGGTTATATACAAGAATAAGTTTATGTCAAACAACCTCCATGTTTTGAAGACTATAAATATCCTTCTCATGTATATAAACTAAAGAAAACTCTCTATGGCTTAAAGCAAGCTCCACGTTCTTGGTACGATCGTCTAACAAACTTTCTACTTGAAAAAGGCTTTACCAAAGGAAAGGTTGACACTACACTTTTTATTAAGAAAATAAATCATCATACTCTTCTCGTTCAAATATATGTAGATGATATTATTTTTTGTTCTACTAATGAGATTTTGTGTAGTGATTTTGGCAAAATGATGCTATGGGAATTTGAAATGTCCATGATGGGTAAGTTAAATTACTTCCTTAGATTTCAAATCAAACAACTCGTGAATGGTATGTTTGTAAGTCAATCAAAATATTGCAGAGACTTGCTGACAAGATTTGAAATGGATGACTGCAAGCCAATTGCCACTCCTATGGGTTCTAGTACATACATTAATACAAATGAAGCTGGAAATTGCATTGACATATCAAAGTATCGAGGTATGATTGGTTCCCTAATTTATCTAACTACTAGTAGGCCTGATATAATGTTTAGCGTGTGCTTGTGTGCATGTTATCAATCAAAACCAAAAGAATCACATTTAGTTGTTGTCAAAAGAATCATGAAATATCTAAAAGGCACAATTGACGTTGGATTATGGTATCCAAAAGGAAGTATATGTGATTTGGTAGGATATTCATATTCATATTTTGATGGTTGCAAAACTGAGAGAAAAAACACAAGTGATACTTGTCATATATTAGGAAATGCATTGGTCTCATGGTCATGCAAGAAACAAGCATGTGTTGTCCTATGTACTACTAAAGCAGAATATATAGCGACAGGTAGTTGTTGTCTCCAAGTGTTGTGGCTTAAACAAAAATTACGAGATTATGGCATAGATTTAGGTTGCATTCCCCTAAAATGTGACAATACTAGTGCTATAAATCTCAAAAGAATCCATTAATAGATTCTAAAACCAAACACGTAGATATAAGACATTACTTCATTAGGGACCATGTCCAAAAGAAAGATGTGACTTTAGAATTTGTTGATACTCATGACCAACTAGCAGATATATTTACTAAACCTTTAGCAAAAGAACATTTCTATAAAATTAGACGAGAATTAGGCATACTTGATGAAGCTTACTTGTCTTAAATGCTTATACACGAATATATGTTTGCTTCATTATGTTTATCTTATGCTTACTTGTTCTTAAAATTGCTTTGTTTTGTTTAAAATTTTCAATTTTGGGGTATATAATCGATTACATAGGGTCAATAATCGATTACCAGACATCAGTATGCCTGAAGATTCGAAATTCTGGGGTCAGTAACTAATTACTCTATAGAGTAACCAATTACTGCATATGGCAGAAATTTTTAGTAACCGATTACTCAAACCAGTATTTAAGTAATCTTCTCCATTTTTCAGACATTTCATCTTCTTCCTCAAACCCCTCTTTTGTGTCTACCCTATTTTGACTCTAAAAAACTTCATCTTTGATCTGATTTGAGTGATTTTTGAGTCATTTCATATCACCTTTTAGATTCTAAACACTTCTATTCCATAAGTTTCGTGTTTAGTGGCCAAAATAAAAAATCCTCAAATATCTCAAACACTCAAAACCTTTTTTTTTTTTAAACTTCAATACATGGCTTCATCATCAAAAGCTAAGAAGCAACGTACCAGTATGTCTCAAAAAAAGCAAGACACTCCATCTTCTGAGGCTAATCCTCTAGATTTTGCACAACTTCTCGCCAATGATGGTCAACACAAAATCTTCTCAGAGCATTTTCTTGGACGACCAATCTTTGCTCCTAAGTATGGCAAGATAAGTAACTTTGAGTTTGATGATTTCCATTTCCCTATTCTACTTAGGCAACAAAATCTTTTTCATTTCTGTGAGGAATCAAATGCCTACTACCCCGAACTTGTTAGAGTATTTTACTGCAATTTGAACTTGAGGAAAAACCGTTTAACATTCTCAGTGAAAGGAAAAGAAATTATTTTAGATGTAAAGACTTTCATATCAATATGTTGTAATATACCTTATCAAGGTAGCAATATTTCGGTCTTGTATGTGAATGGGATAATTATGATAGAAAAGATTTCTACTTCTCTATGTGTAGATTTTCTAAACGAAAAATAGAAATGTGTAAGTTACAGGCTTTAGGAGAAACTGTGAAAAGTAGAGATATCCTTGTTATAGGAAATCTCAATCTCGAAGATCGTTAGCTTCACTACTTTCTTAGCTATGTCATTGTTCACAAATTCTCAAATCATTCTCAAATTAATGACATGGAATTACAATGGATGTATGCTCTTAAGCATAACCTTCAAATCAATTGGTCTTTGACAGTAATGAGACAAATGTGATCTGTGCGAAAAACTCATAGCCATTGCTTTATGCAATCATCATCACTAACATATTTGAGCATTTTCGTGTATCCACTGCTTGTGCGTCCAAAATCGTACTTGATGCACGCGATAGTTGAAAGTGCAAAGTGTCAAGGATACCACTAGCATGTCTTTTCCTTTGTTTTGATGAAGACAAGGTTCTAACAAAGCTTGAAGATGGCTCAACAATCAACAGGCCTTATGCTCATTTGGCCATATCTAGACAAGGGTGTAAATTGAGTCTATAATCTAAGTAGTCTGGGATGTGTGTCGTAGTAAGTGAGTATAGGTTAG
>NC_032014.1:15064387-15069170 GCF_001865875.1 Lupinus angustifolius | reverse complement strand
GTCATTATGTTGCCATGTTAATTGATTAAAGAGAAGCCTTAATCGATTAACTAGTTCGTTTTGTGTCATAACTGAAATTTGTTTTAATTGTTTAACTGTTTTTGCAACGAATGTAACCGCCTATTCTCTATGCTATAAATACAAGGCATTGTTCAAAAACGCATAGCATTGCATTCTATTGTATAGGGTTGTTTAGATAGCATTTTGCATACGTATTTTACTGTGTTTTTGCAAGAGAGTTGCATGCGTGAGAATATAGATTATGTTGGTTTAATTGCTATTATATGCTTACTGTTTTTGCATAATTTTGTATCCATTCTTATCTTGCTCACATGCTCATGCATTAGATTTTGTTAGAGAGAAATTATTTGTATATTGATATTGATTAACTCATTTGAATCTTGATGGCTTAAGTGGTTAGTAAAAGGGTTAATCTTTGAGTCTTTATCTTGTCATATTTTAAGCATTATTGTGCTTAGTATACCTTGTTGTTTAACGTGTTCTTGTGTAGTCTGGATTTCTCTCTTGGTGTGAGATCACCATAGAGATTGAGGTTCTTCACCAAGGCTAGGAGGTCTTGATTTGAGGATAAGGATCTTGGTTGGAGCTAGTTCACGAGAAAGGTTTTCTCATAGGCGAAGGATATAGTCAAACCAAGGATTTAGAGATCCTAGATTTCAAGAAGGGAGCGTCCTATGTGCTTGTAATTGAATTGGTATTTGTATCCATTTTTCAATATTGTGAAGAAAGAAAATCTCTCTGATCCAGAAGGGGAGGCCTGGATGTAGTTTGCAGAGGACCGCAAACGAACCAGGATAAAAATCTTTTTTGCACTATTCTTTCTCTTTTTATCTTCTTTATGTTTCTTGCCATTATAAATTGAATTTGTAATTGAAAAGTTAGATATTTGTTTACTGCCATATACTTAATAATTGTGCGTAAAAATATTTGTATTATATCTATTGAATTTTGTTTTAATTACTGTGCAAATTGACTGTCAGATCATTCTGTTCTTTGCAATAGTTAATCGATTAAATCCTGTTGTTAATCAATTAACTGGGCTGTTTTTCAACAGTTGGGTTTTGGTTCAAGAAGCGGTTATTGTTAACCGCTACACCTATTCAACCCCCCCCCCCTTCTAGGTGTTCCTAGACCACTAATACCTAACAAGTGATATCAGAGCTAGTACGACGTGCTAGCTCAACTGCATTCGCGTGATCCGAAGGGAATTAAAATGGGTTCTACCAACCCCTTTGGCGGTGATGGCACATCCATTAATCGCCCTCCCGTATTTAGTGGCGAGGGTTACGCCTACTGGAAAGTCCAATTGAAAATATTCATTTAGGCTATTGATTCAGATATTTGGGAATCCGTAATTAGTGGCTCTTTCGCCCCACTTCACTTAGTGGATGGCGAACCGAAAGAACAGCCAAAAAGCTTATGGACCAATGAGGAGCGCAAGAAGGTCCAGTTCAACCTTCGCGCCAAGAACATCATTACCCCTATCCTACGATGAATTCTTTCGGGTGTCTCAATGTCAAAGTGCCAAGGAAATGTGGGACACCTTACAAGTGACTCAAGAAGGCACTAGCAAAGTCAAGCGCGTCCGGCTAAATGCGCTAACTCACGAATACGAATTATTTCGTATGCTACCGAGTGAATCAATCGGCGATATGCAAAAATGATTCACTCACATTATTAACCATCTTATCGCTTTAGATAAGGTGTTCACCAAAGGAGAGCTCACTAATAAAGTCTTACACTGTCTTGACAAGAGATGGCAACCTAAAGTAACAACAATCCTGGAGTCCAAGGATCTAGACTCCATGCCTTTGGCAACACTCTTTGGAAAGCTTCAAGAGCATGAGATGGAGCTTGGGCATTTGACAATGCATGAGGAGTCCGGTCGCAAAAATAAGGGAATATCTCTCAAAGCTTCAACATCACAATCCATTGAAGAGATAGATAATGACGACTCCGATTCAGACATTGACGAGGAAACGTTAAACCTCCTAGTACGAAAATTTGGAAATTTATTGAAGAAGAAAGGAGACCTTAGACGATTCCAAAAGAAAGAAGCGCGTGATCAACAAAGAAAGGCAAGACAAAGGAGCGCTTCATTTGCCATGAATGTGGTAAGCCAGGAGACATGAAGTATCAGTGCCCCACTTACCTGAAAAGAGTTGATTTAGAGAAGAGTAATCCCCGGGACTTCAAGTCAAAGAAAGCATACATCGTTTGGGATGTACCGGAGGAAGAAACAATATCAACCACCTCATATGAAGAGGATACCGCGAAGCTGTGCTTAATGGCTATATTAGATGAGGCTTGCGAATCAGGTAGCAAGGATACTTCAGATGAGGTATACTCTGACACATCTTCTTCTTCTCTGATTCTCCCTCATATGAAATATTATATAGTGCTTATGTTGAGATGCATGAAGAACTTAAAAAATTAGCAAAGTTAAGTAACGAGAGAAAAAGAATAATTTTGCTAAACCAACAAAAAATAATTCAACTGCAGAAAGAATTAGATGAGTTAAAATTGGAAACAGAAACATTAGATCTAATTTTTTACTGCGACTTATGTGATTGCTCGAATAATAACTTATGTCAAAATACTGCTTCTGAGTCTTGCGAGGACTTGAAAAACGAAAACTTTAAACAGAATGAAAAACTCGCAAAACTCACATATAGTAAAAACCAATTAGACACTCTGCTTAGAAAAACAAGAAACATTGGTGAACATACTGGATTAGGATATATTCCCCCAACCCATAAAAATAGACCACATAGGTGACCTCTAACACGCCAATATAAAAATTTAAATAAGAAAAATAGAGTTCCTACATGCCATCATTGTGGCACTTATGGACATACTTCTCATTCATGTTATATCAGGAGATATGGGATACCTAGTGGTGTTTATGCTTGGGTAAGAAAGGGAGATAACTCCCTAGTCACTAACAAAAAAGGACCCAACATAATTTGGGTACCTGAGTCTAGCAGGTGATCTATATTACAGGTATGTCTTCGAATACACGGACAAAATTGGTATCTTGATAGCGGCTATTCGAGACATATGATTGGGGACAAGTCAAAATTCATAGACTTGTTGTTGAAAGAGAAGGGATTCGTCACCTATGGAGGCAACAACAAAGGAAACATCTTGGGCAACGGGAAGATTGGCAACTCAACACAGACAATAATCGAGAACGTTCTCTACGTAGAAGGTTTGGAACACAATTTATTGAGTATAAGCCAATTATGCGACAAAGGTAATACTGTGTCTTTTGATTCTGACTGTTGTATCATTCGTGACGAATTATCTAATAACGTTAAGTTTGTTGGATATCGGGTAAATAATATTTATATGGTTAATCTGGAGGATGTCACTTCCCTTTTCTCAAAATGTCTTATTTCAAAAGAAGATGACATTTGGCTTTGGCATAGACGCGTCGCTCACATACATGTGAAGCATTTAGAAAAATTATCAAAAAATAATTTAGTAATCGGTCTTCCAAAACTCGATTTTAAAACTCAAGATTCCTATGACATGTGCCAGAAATGTAAACAAGTCAGGAATTCTTTTAATAAAACGAATGTGATATCCACTACTAGACCATTGGAGCTTCTTCATATGGACTTGTTTGGACCATCACAAATTATGAGTTTTGGTAGGAGCTCTTACGCCTTAGTTATTGTCGATGATTTTTCTAGATTCACTTGGACTTTATTTTTAGCATCAAAGAGCGATGCTTATAAATCTTTTAAATGTCTAGCCAAGCAAATCCAAAACCAGTCTAACCTAAAGATTATTTACATTCGATCCGACCATGGCGGAGAATTCGAAAATCATAAATTTAATAAGTTCTGTAATAAACATGGTATTATGCATCAGTTCTCAACTCCATGTACCCCTCAACAAAATGGAGTTGTTCAGAAGAAAAATAGAGTTCTAGAGGAACTCGCAAGGACTATGCTAAATGAAAGCAAGGTCCCAAAGTATTTTAATAAATAGAATATTACTTAGACCTAATTCTTAAAAAACTCCTGATGAAAATTTTAAAAGTCAAAAACCAAATATTGCTCATCTTCATGCTTTCGGTTGCAAATGTTTTATTTTGAATAATGGAAAAATAATTTTAGGAAAATTTGACTCGAAAGCTGATGAGGCTATATTTTTAGGATATTCATTACATAGCAAGGCATTCCGTATGTTTAATAAATATACCGTGCAAGTAGAAGAGTCTATACGTGTCCATTTTGACGAATCTTCTCCAAAAGAGAAGAGAAAGGTCTTTTCTGATGATGTTTCAGGTACAGTTGAAGAAGAACCATACTAGGACATGGAAGAAATCCAACAAGAAGTAGAGCAATCAGAAGCAGAGCAACATCAGGAAATGCCTATTGCGTGGAAAACTAAAAAGGGTCATCCAGTCGATAAGGTGCTAGGTGATATAACTACGGGAGTGGTAAACCGTAGCTCTTTACGAAAATTTTGTAATTTTGTTGCATTCGTGTCTCAATTAGAGCCTAAGACCATCGATGAAGCCATTGAGGATGTACACTGGGGTATAGCTATGCAAGAACGGCTAAACTAGTTCGAACGAAACAATGTGTGGGACTTGGTCCCCAAACCAAAAGATCATCCCTTTATTGGCACCAGATGGGTCTTCTGTAATAAGCTAGATGAATCTGGCTTAATAATTAGAAATAAGACTCGCCTAGTGGCCAAAGGCTACAACCAAGAGGAGGGCATCGATTATGATGAGACCTACGCT
>NC_032014.1:15063493-15064287 GCF_001865875.1 Lupinus angustifolius | reverse complement strand
GGATGCTCTTGTCATTTGCATCAATCATGAACTTTAAACTTTTTCAAATGGATGTTAAAAGTGTCTTTTTAAATGGATATATTCAAGAGGAAGTGTACGTAGACCAACCACCAGGGTTTGAAAACTTCAAATACCCGAACCATGTATATAAACTCAAGAAGGCCCTCTATGGCCTAAAATAGGCTCCTAGAGCCTGGTACGATAGGTTGAGTTTGTTCCTTCTAGAAAAATGGTTCGAAAGAGGTTTGGTCGAAACCACTCTATTCATTCGTAGATCTGATAATCATGTTTTACTCGTACAAATATATGTTGATTATATTATCTTTGGATCTACTAATGACATCCTGTGTAGGGATTTTTCTTAGTTGATGCAGGGGGAGTTTGAGATGTCGATGATGGGTGAGCTGATCTTGGACTTCAAATCAAACAAATGGAAAGTGGCATCTTCATCCATCAGTCGAAATATTGCAAGGAATTATTGAAGAAGTTCGACATGGAGTAGTGTAAGGACGCATCTACACCTATGGCATCTACATGTTATCTGGACAGAGATGAAAAGGGAAAAGCGATTGAGGTAACCAAATATCGCAGGATAATCAGCTCCTAATTATATTTAACTGCAAGTTGCCCCGATATTATGTTTAGTGTTTGCATGTGCTAGGTTTCAAGCTTTGCCAAAAGAATCACATTATATTGTTGTGAAACGCATCATGAGATATCTAAAAGGAACTATTCATATGGGATTATGGTATCCTAGGGATGTCTCCCTATCCTTGGTAGGTTATTCTGATTCC
>NC_032014.1:15063154-15063393 GCF_001865875.1 Lupinus angustifolius | reverse complement strand
CTGTTTTTGCAACGAATGTAACCGCCTATTCTCTATGCTATAAATACAAGGCATTGTTCAGAAACGCATAGCATTGCATTCTATTGTATAGGGTTGTTTAGAGAGCATTTTGCATACGTATTTTACTATGTTTTTGCAAGAGATTTGCATGCGTGAGAAGAGAGATTATGGTGGTTTAATTGTTGTTATATGCTTACTGTTTTTGCATAATTTTGTATCCATTCTTATCTTGCTCACAT
>NC_032014.1:15037517-15063054 GCF_001865875.1 Lupinus angustifolius | reverse complement strand
ATTTGTATACTGATATTGATTAACTCATTTGAATCTTGATGGCTTAAGTGGTTAGTAAAAGGGTTAATCTTTGAGTCTTTATCTTGTCATATTTTAAGCATCATTGTGCTTAGTATACCTTGTTGTTTAACGTGTTTTTGTGTAGTCTGGATTTGTCTCTTGGTGTGAGATCACCACAAAGATTGAGGTTCTTCACCAAGGCTAGGAGGTCTTGATTTGAGGATAAGGATCTTGGTTGGAGCTAGTTCACGAGAAAGGTTTTCTCATAGGCGAAGGATATAGTCAAACCAAGGATTTAGAGATCCTAGATTTCAAGAAGGGAGTGTCCTATGTGCTTGTAATTGAATTGGTATTTGTATCCATTTTTCAATATTGTGAAGAAAGAAAATCTACCTGATCCAGAAGGGGAGGCTTGGATGTAGTTTGCAGGGGACCGCAAACGAACCAGGATAAAAATCTTTTTTGCACTATTCTTTCTCTCTTTATCTTCTTAATGTTTCTTGCCATTATAAATTGAATCTGTAATTGAAAAGTTGGATATTTGTTTACTGTCATATACTTAATAATTGTGCGTAAAAATATTTGTATTATATCTATTCAATTTTGTTTTAATTACTGTGCAAATTGTCTGTCAAATCATTTTGTTATTTGCAATAGTTAATCGATTAAATCCTGTTGTTAATCAATTAACTGGGCTGTTTTCCAGCAGTTGGGTTTTGGTTAAAGAAGCAGTGATTGTTAACCACTACACCTATTCATCCCCCCTCCCTTCTAGGTGTTCCTAGACCACTGATACTTAACAATAGTAAGATCGATGTGGATGTGATCCACAAAATGGGTTTCTTTCGATACCAATTTGATGGAATCTATAAGCATCGAAGTAATTGATAGGTTGCACCTGCTGATCCAAATGTAGATGTCTCTGTTAACCCTCCTAAACCTCAACCTTCTGAATTTGATGTTGAGTCATCTTCATCTGCTGCCATGCCTACCAATCAGATGATCATGTACGATTTATTCTCTCTTCGAGGCTACATCTCTAATCATATGGATGTTCTAGATGCTCAAAATAAATAAGTCCAAGTTGAACTTCAACGTCTATCCTATAAGATCAACAACATGGATCTTGGTGACGATAGTACTGAGCTTGAGTCTTAGAATAATTGATATCTAAGTTTCTCTTTGTAATGTTGTGTGACTGTTGACTTTTTATATGTTTTCGGGTTGTTTTAATAATGTATGAACATCTTTTTAGTTTTATGTTATGCTATGTTGCATTTTTGTTTGCTATATACAAATCGTGTATGCTAGACTCTAGGCATTTCTTATTTTTGATGAAGTCAACGGGGGAGTTGGGAGAGTGTATTTTCTGTCTAAAATTCTTTTAGGCACATAACTCCAAATCAAATGGGGAACATACAAAAATAGGGGGAGCATACTCAAGTCATGTCAAAATATCACAAAGTATACTACTCTTAGAAAACTACACTGTCAAGAAGATATTGATTTGTCATCATCAAAAATGGGGAGATTTTGAAGAAGATCTTGCTCCTGACATTGGCACGATTTTGATGAAGACACCAACATCACATAAAGAATAAAAGGAAAAATACTTATGAAGATAATGAAGATAAAGCTTCAAGGAATTTAGAGTCTAAGTCTAAATATACTTCTATCCTTATACTCTATAATATACAATTAATAGTAATGCTCAAAAATATATTTGAAAGAAAATTAAAAATACAAGTATAAATAAAAACAATTTTCAAAATATTATGTAACAAGTTACTTGATCTAAGTAACAGGTCACTGGATCTAAGTAATAGGTTACTCTGACGAAGTAACATGTTACCAGAACTAAGTAATAGGTTATATGAGTGAGAAACGAGTTACCCAACAAAAACTGAACAGGGTAATCGATTACTCCCTTTCAGTAATCGATTACATGATTACAGTATATGAGAGTAACCAATTACATAGTGTGGTAATCGATTACTCAGTTGGACAAAATGTTTGGGTAGTCGATTACGTCAATGCTATAATCGATTATTGAGCGTTGTTATACCAGATTTCCAGATTCAAACTGAACAGCTTTCACCCCAAACGTAATGGCTTCATTCTAATCGACTCCTACCTTTTCATAGAGGTGTCATGACTGATTGAAAAGTCTATTTAAAGACATTCAAACTCATAATTCAAAAACACAACTCACATACACAATCTGAATTTTTATGAAACACTTTTTCTGCAGTTTCTACAACTTGTTCTTAACTTTCAGATTAAATTTTCTGAAGTTGCTTTAAGTGTAGTTTCAAAGATTTTCAAACCTTCTGAGCATTATAACTAAGTGTATAAAGAGTTACCGGATTGCAAGAGATCATAGTGTTCAAATCTTGTAAAGGAAATCATTGCCATTGTTAAAGTTTTCTTCATTCAATTTGCTGAAATATTTTCTATCACAATGGTGTGATAAGAAAGGGGATAGAATTACTTGAAAATGTTGTTTTCCAAAGAGTGACATAGGTATTAGAGAGTGAGTAAGGTACAAGGAAGTCTCTGAGTGAGAATTTCTAATTACTACTCTTAATATCTAGTGAAGAAATCTTTTGTGCTGCAAGAGCACTAGATGTACCTTCGGTAGAGAAGAATGTGAACCAATATAAAACTATCTGAGTACTCTCTTCTTCCTTATCTCCTTAAATTTATTTGATATTTTTCTGCATAACTTTTCTACTGCTACTAACTCTGAAATTTGCCAAAAAATCTATCATAGATTTAAGACAACTAATTCCCCCCCTCTCTTAGTTGTCAACTCAGTCTTACACCTATGTTATTTTCAGAGGTTTTTGATGTTTGGGGTATTGATTTCATGTGTCCCTTTCCTATTTCTTTTTAAGTCGATTTGCAAGAACTTTGGAGAGAATCTTGTAGATACAACCTATCAAAGAAATTGGCTTATACTCATTCAAAGACAAGAAGTTCTCCTTCTTGGGAATAAGGCACCCAAAATATATGATGACTTCGGCTACAATTTCCCTTTTCATGGAAATCTCTAAAAATGTCAAAAAGATACCATATTAGAAATCACAGACATAACTCAATCTCAAAAATTAGGTCATATGATGAATATTGCCTAAATCTTATAAGCAATGGCTCAGTCACATATCCAGTGTGTGACTTATATTAACATTATTTCATTTACTAAATAAATGAAGAGAAAGCACCAATTGAAGTTGATATTATTGTTTCTTTAGCGTTGAGTATACAGCACATCGCAACGCCTTGACAGTGTGAGCATGTACAGCTCTAGTAAAACAGACTAAAATTAATATGCATGTCATTGACGTGAGCTGTGCATCTAAAATTGCTCCTCGTAAGGGAATTTTTCTATCTAATTAGTTCTAGGTTATTCTAAAACAAAATCAAGGAAATTATTGAATATTTTTGCTTTAAATTTTTTTATTATTTTTTCTATTATATTATTCTCACATTCTTTCCTCACTCTACTCCATTATTATTTTTTCTCTCCATGGTAATTTTTTTTAAATTAGAAAATGATAGTTAATTAGAAACATTTCTTTTCTGAAAAAACACATGACAAAATGGATTCAATTCAATAGTATATATCATGTCCACAAATATCCGAGAATAGCTATTTAAAAAATGAATTCAATTCAATAATTAAATAGGATAATGCTAACTTGGGTGGCATTATAAATAAGAGAGAAGAGACAAACATCCATTGAAAAGGCTAAAACTGATACTCCCTCCAATCAAATTAAAAAACCTTCTCATCTTTAAGGTTACACTAATGTATCAAGAAATTGTATATATTTACATTAAAACAGTGTTATTAATACCGTACCGGTTAGGAGGTAGAGTGATATAACGGTTCATTCGGTGTTTCACTAATTAAACCGTATACCAATGAAATTAAATATACGTATATAATCATTAATTTTGAAAAATCAATAAAAAACCAATATTTTTTTTATCTTCATTAAAAAAATCATTTTAAATAAAAATCGACCAGTATGACTGGTACGGTTCAACTGAAAACTGGTCAGTATAACCAGTTTTGACTGGTATGATTGCATAATCAGTATAATTATTGTACAACACTTCATTAAAATATTCTCATTTGATTTTTCATATACTTCCCATAATTAAGAAAAGGGATGACAAGAAATGAAAAGGAGGAGGTAATAATACATATATAAAAGTATATATGGAAAAATATAATTGTGTTTTGGGTTTCTTCAACACAGAAGATTTAGAAGAAATTCAAATGAAAAGGGATAAAAATAAATGAAATGGAGAATGTAATACATATATAAAAGTACAGTTGGAAAAATATAATTGCGTTTAGGGTTTCTACAACACAGAAGATTTAGAACAAATTAAAATGAAAAGGTAAAAAGCCCAAAAATCAAAAGTTTTGGAATGTAAGGGTACTTCATTTGGATCTTATTGTTAGTATAGGAGAAGAGATCCTTCCAAAGTAAGTGCCACAAATTGTGAGTCATAAAGGTAATTTGATGATTAAGGTGAAGAAGTTTGAGGAATATAGTGAATATGGTTGTGGGTTCGAGTCTCACCCATATCAAATTTAAAAAATATAAAAAAGAGTTATAAGATGGTTTGATGGTCAGAGTTAGAGTGAAGGAAATTGAGGGTTCGAGTCTCACTCACACCAAATACTAACATACTAACAACTGGTGATCAAAAAAAGTTTTGGCCACAAACAATTACATAAGGAACAAAAAATAAATAGAAAATAAGAAAACAATATAATTTGTTAACGATATACAGTCAATTGTGCCTAAATTTCGGGAACGATGAACAACTACCAATATATTATTAGAGAATAAATATTATAAGCTATAACACACTCTAGGCCTAAGGCACATGAAATGCTTCTAATTAGTGTGATGCAAGTAATAATAAATGACTTGAGTCCAATATATAATATTGATGTTCTTCTCTACTATATACTAGGTAATGTGAGTCTTCATATAATAACATATTTCAAGCATCTCCGACAATCTTCATCTTGATTGAAATAGATGAATATCTCACTCCTTAGAAAATCTACGCAAGAATCTTCATTTCAGCGAATATCACCTTCCACCTTACTCAATGCCTAATTTTCTTTAACAGCTCCTCCACATAAAAGCATGTTCCCATTCACCATAAGTCTTTTCTGAGTATCCTTGGTGATGTTACCAATAGTCTAACTCTCCAAACTTGTAATGCAATTTCTTGCACCGCGGTCTAACAGAACACGTCACATAGCTCGCCATTATTAGGATAGCTTTCGATATTATAGAACATCTACACCAAAGTTCACCAACAATTGATTTCTTCAATACTCAGTCAAGCTGAACCTTGGAGCTTCCTTGAAAAATCTCAACCGCTACCACCAATGTCTACTCCAACTATCATAGTTCAAAATAATTATCATACTCCATCATAAGAAGTATACTCCCAACACATAGATTGTATCAATGTCAATCAATGCTCATGACACTCTTGCGTTCAAGTCAATGTTCATGTCACACCTTACATTTCTACCAATGCTTGTGTTACACATTGCATCAAAGTCAATGCACGTGTTACACCCTGCGTCCAAGTAAGTCAGTATCAATGTGCTTTTGTGGATTGACTAGCAATTAATATCATTTACCATGATGTCATAAACATGCCATAAGGGTACTCCATTCATCATCATAAATGAGATCAATCTCTCCAACATGTAAAGAGATATTGTCAGCACCTGACACAACACTTGAATCTCTATTTCCACATTGGTTCCAATCCAATGCATGGACTTCTCAGGTTTTGGATCCAACAAAGTTGTGATCGTCACCACGGTTTTGTCATGTTTCTTTCTCCTTCAACTCATCTAGTATATTCTTGTGCAATATTTTTGATAGACCTTGTCCTTCGAACACGTCTTTAACCCTAATTTATCATACTTGGTGCTTAGGCTAAGAGCTATCTATCAATTGACTCTAACAATAATTGATGGTACAATTGAAGAGATTTTTGTACAACACTAGCCATGAGCAATAAAATAAGAAGCAGAGAATAAATAGAAAAGAAGAAAACAAGATAATTTAATTACGAGATTTAAACAATTGTACCTATATCCTCAAAGCATTGTAGAACCACCAAAATATTATTATAGAATAATAATTAAGTTATACAGCACTCATGGGCTCAAGGCCCAAGGTCATGATGTACTTCTAATTGGTGCAATGCAAGTAATAACAATTTGAGTCTAATATATAACATTAATACTTTCATCCATATCAATATAAGACTTCATAAAATAACATGTTTCAATCATATTCAATACTTAAACTAATGTATTTTTAATAAGGGAAGGAAATGCTTGTACAAATTATCTTGGAAAAATAGGAACCGGAAATTCATTTTCTTTTACTTCAGTTGATTCTATTCCACTTGAACTCTAAGTTAACGTTAGCTGATGCCTTGAGAATTTATTATCTTAGACCTTCATTCTTTTGTTTTCATTCAGTTTATACCACAAAAACTCAACTGCAATGTCATAATTTTTTAACTTCGAATGATGCAGTGGTTCACTTCAAATGAGATAATAAATGTTGTCATTTATTTCCAAGAAATTGCAACCAAATATGAAACTAATCAATAACCATTCGGCCAAGTCAGTAGCTATATCAGGATAAAGGGAGAGCATCTTACATAAGCTATATAGTTAATACCCCAAATAATAATTACATACTATAAAAATTTATTTTAGAAGAAATTATAACAATATTTCATACAACCCCTAATCTCAACAAATTTTGCTAAGTTGAATTCTTTTGCTCATCTAATTGAGAAATAACAGCCTCGGTTTGAGATTCTCAGTTCAACATAGCTCCCTGCATAGCTGTGCAGGTGCAAGCCTTAGTCCACTAGGTCAAGAAAATTACAACTTCACCAGCCATTGGTGAATAAAATCATTTACAAGAATTCACAAAATCAATTTTCAGATACAATTTCCTTTAAGCTAATTTTGCTACTTCTTCTCCCTTCCACTCTGTAAAACAAATGGCCGTGCAAGGTTTAAGATAAACCCGCCACAGGCTATAGTAGGCATCCAATATCATTATCTGCAAAAGTATTAACTTGTCATTGCCACAGGATCTCTATTTCTAAAGGAACTTACGCTAGAAGACTTAAAAGAGGTTCCCTCTCATGTTAACATTTAATCTCAAAACCATTTAACAATTTGAAGTGATAGGCAATATTGGACTAATTTTCCAACATACCCCCTCCACAGAAGTCTGCCGGATCAGAAAAAGTTACTTTTGACCTATGACTAAAGGGGACATTTTTTGGCCTACGAGAACCAAAGAGAAGTTAAGTTTTGGCTCTGATACCAAGATAATGTTCCATCTTAAAAACTAATTGATAATAAGATGAGTATCCCAACAAGTATTTAAACCATTACCGAGACAAAGGGATAGGCGATATGGGACTTACTTCCCAACAAGTATAGAGTATAAGTTTTTTAGAGAATTGTATCAAACATGTTTTGGAACAAAGCACGTTACCTGAACTAAAATCAAGATGCATCTGAATGATCAACAATGTCTTCATTAAATTCACCAAATATATTTGGGCATTCATTCCATTTCCCTTGAGCTCTTGCTTCCCAGTATCCGCCAATATATCCAAATGTTCCATTTTCACCTCCTTGGTAGAACCACCTAGGTTTCCAACCATTTTCTTGCATTTTCCTTGACTGCATGAATAGGTGGATTCTGAATGAGATCTTAAAACTGATCGTATAGGTTATATTACGAACACTTACTTCAAATTTCAATCCAAACTTAACTATATACACATATACACAACAAGCTGCCTATCATTAATTAAGGTTGCCTTTAATATGTGGATAGAAAAAGATAGAGCAATATATCTTGTTCTATTCTAGTTCCAACTCTTGCAGTGGAATCAAACAGTTAATTTTTTAATCTTTTATAATGTTCTCCTTTTGTCCTATTCTGTACCAAATGCTACCTAAGGGTACTTAACTTAATCACCAAAAAAGTACCTTTGGCAGCTCTAATGCCTGTTTTTAGCCCTCGTTCCTAAGTAAGAACTGTGAGAACTAGAGCACCATTAGAGGGTGCTGGGTGCTGACAAAGCATTGCTTCGGAAGCATAGGAGCTTCCTCAAGCTACGTTTTTATTGTGTTTTTTACCATCAAATGGGCTCCATATGTGGTGTATGGGGTAAGGTTGTAAGTCCCATTTAAGAACCTTTGGTGGGTGTTCTTTAGGGTTGAAACGAAGTTTTAGTTTAAGTTGCTTTGAGTATTAGGAAGCATGACAAGTAAAAAATGTTTCCGGACCAACTTAAAGGGTTGGAGATGCAGATGCTCTTATATAAACATAAGAGAGCTTCTCCAGTAACACTATATTGGGTGAGGATCCTCTCCCTTACGGGATAAGAAAATATCTCAAAAGCAAAAGTGATAAGTAATATGATAGGACATTTTTACCCTCGAATTACAATGAGTTGACAGTTTTACCGTTAAGTGTAAAAGTAAAAGTAACAACATTCGCCGAAGGAGAGGAGTGTGATTCCTATACATTAGGCTTATTCCACCCAACATTTACAACAAGAACTCCAAATACAAGAGGGGAAAAGAGAAAAGAGAGAATGCATGCTTCTTTTACAAACTACTCAAAAGGGAAGAACTTTCAAACATACCATTCTTTGCCTCTTTTCCAACCTTTGTTTCTCTATATTAGCCTTCTCATATTCCCCATTCTCTAGGTGCCGCTGATCGGGTCTCAACCTCGAATCCGTGGGTGGAAGCTTCTCCTTTAACCCAAATACCCGGGATCAGAAAAAGGCTATAACAAACAATTAGATATGCATATAGGAAGAGAAAGGAAAAATGCATATCAAAGAATGATATAATGCATCATTGTTGTACCTTCAGTCCTGGAGTAAGCTCATTTAGTGTGATGGCAAATGATGTCAAATTGTAGCGAGTGAGATTGGCAGGTGGCATAGTCCTTTTCCACAACAATGATGCATCTAATGAAGTGAAATCTTTTGGCTTCACATTCACATCACCATTAATATAATACAAGCTTTCATCCCACTTGCCAACTAATGTGGCAACCTTTTGTCCCATAACGTCTTCAACAAACCCTTGTACCTAATTAGACATAGGATACATGTTACTGAACAAAACATTAGGTGAAAAGGACAGAAAATAAGAAGTTTGGGATTTTTGAACTAATGGTAATACCACATTAAAATATCTTTTTCGTCAATTAGCACGAATACATGATTGTTTATTAATTAGAATAAAAAAACAAACTTGTCTTTTAAAGATACAACAACTTCAACTTGGTACTCAAAATAAAGTATCACAGAATAATAAGATTCCTAAGAATGAAATGCCCATAGTATAAAATTAGATCCATGGACGATTTAAAGTGAAATCAAATATGCTCCCAAGAGGACTACGGTGGTGCTCCCATTTTTGTAAACTTTGGAGAATTTAATTGGTAACTCACTTCTTTGGAGGACCAAGTGTGAAGTGTCACGCTTGCATCTTTATAGGATTAATTTTGACATTTAACTCTTTTAATTGTTAATAAAAACTTGATTAATAATATATTTCCTTTCCTTATAAAATAAATAAAAAACAATTTTTTAAAATAAGTTAAAATTTAGGGTTTTCTTATACTTACTTTCTGTAAAAAAAAAAATCATTTTTATACTCTTATCCTTAACCTAAGAGCTGAGGTTAACAAAACAGTAATTTAAAGAAGGTAAAGTTCATGGGATTTACAAAATTATCAAAATAATGGCGAACTGCATACTTTTTCTCCCCAAAAAGTTAATAATATAAATAAAGTAGGAACAAACTAAAGCACTATAAGTATATAATAGATCAGCAGGCTTCAACAAGTACAAAGCAGCAAGTACCTGGTGGGGATTTCGGTCAAGAATTGACTGCTCTTTAAACTTGAGTTTGCATGAATGATGGCGATTACCACGTATATCCATGTTTCCATGATGATCACAATATATTTTGCCAAGGATAAGATTATAAATTGTTGTTGTGACCTACATAGAGAAACAACAACATTGTATAAGATGAATTTAGAATATAAATAGTCCATGCAAACAGAGTGATATCAAGTTTTATTTATAACCTTGCTCCACTGGAATATTTCACCATCATCAAACTCTAGGGTCAGAACTCCAACTGGGTCAAGTTGAATTGACCTCCCCCAAAACTTTGAACGGATGTTGCTGTCAGCCCAAAACTTCCATCCTTTACCTTCACAGTGGCATGCAATCACAGTTGGATGGTGACTGACCTGTTTCATATATAATTATTGTCAGAAAACATCACATTTTGTCTTTAGTATAAATTTTTATAATCTTCATCCAACCGAGGGAGGATTACACAAAGAAATCCACTAGCATGACAGTAACTTTTGAAATGAAAAAGACTGTCAAATGTAATCAAGTCAAACATAAGTGATGGAGGTTATGTTCCCTGTCAAGATTGTATCAATTAACTAATATGACATAGAACCTCGTCTAAGTGCAATGGAGGTCACTACCTTTAAACCATAAGCCATCTTGATGGCCCCTTCTTGGTAAGTTTCTGTTAACATATAGTATGGTTGTTTTGGTCTTTGATCAGCGTATTTTTTATTTATTTACGCCAATAACAAAAGAATGACATAACAAAACAGTTCTTCACTCTTCCCAGTAGCAGATGCCTACACTCAGTTAGTATCTCCTCTTTAATTTCGTTCCACTACTCAATTTAAGTTAACAATTCGCTGGGCTTGCAACATATAGATGTCATATGAAAGTAAATTTGTTTGAAATCTACACAATGATATATAACGTTAGGGTTGAGTGACAAACATCCAAACCAAAACAAAACCACAAGCCATATATGGTTAAGGTACTACTAACCTTCTCAGAAAAGAAGCGAAGTCCTTTGTCAGGGTAATCAGCTTCATAAGTTTCCCCTAGCAGAGGGTTAAAGGGTTTACAGTGACGACCTTCAGATGATGCATATCCAGAAACTGCAAAGGCAGCAACATTCAGCGCCCGTTGGAGACTATTTCCCTGAAAATGAAATTGAAATGGTTAAAGGGACCAAATTTAATAATGATACAATAGTTTGAAGCTTAGATTGTTTATGCAAATAAAGAGGAAGAAGTGTATCTTACTGATTTTCCATATTCATAAGCTCGATCCAGAAGATAAGAGTACTCCAAGTCCTCGAAACATTTTTGAAGAGATGATATCGGCTCGTTAAAATATACAGGAAGACAAACTCGTGTGAGATCTTTGCCCACATTGTCTTTGATCATCGACCAAAGACTAACGCCCTTCTCTTTCTCAACGGGATCCGGTAGCTTTCTTCTTCTTGCTATCTGAGGATACACATAATTATTCTCCATATTAGTGCATTGTGTGTTAGCTTCCCCAGACTTGTTCACCTGATCCAGAGCTCCTATTGACCCACATTCAAAACCAGGTTCTGTAAAATCCTCTCTAGTATCATAATATATGATTTCATCTTCATCTGAGACCTCCTCTAGCTCCTGTTTTTCAATATCATCGGATGATTCAGTTGTACTGCATTCTGAAAACCAAGAACTGTATGTGAGAACTAACACAGCATAACGAAAAGACGAAATCATATATATGGATACTTGCAGACAGATTAGATGTAAACTATACACAAAGATATTTCACAGTTATCAGAAGACAAAAATGGCATTTCATACATATATATGGTAATTTATAGTACATATGATTATTAATAAATAGAGTATCCACAGAGGAGAAACATGTTTTTGAAGAATAATTCTTTTTCTTGTTCAAGTGAATGAGAAGTTAGTAGGCTCAGGACCTCAAGCTCATAGTTGAATTGGATTATAAATAAAATCAAATGTATTAGCAGAAACCAAACAAGTATAGGGATGTGAACCAGAATCTAGCAACACTATTAATTTAACTAAAACATACACTTAATAAGCACACTTGGCCAACAAGGTAGACTTTTGAAAAATAATATGAACATGACACTAAAAATGTAAGGAAATAATGAAAGATCTAAATGTTGTATAGGTCAAAGACAAGAACTGCATGAAGATGCCTGTAAAATACTCATAAGAGGTGGTGGACTTGAAGCAAAACAGCTTAGATAAGATAGAAAAATATTGGTTGATATTGTAACAACATTAAACAAATTATTTTTCAACACAATTCAAGAAGAGTTGAAACAATATGACGTCAGCAATATTCTTTGTATGCTTCTAAAGACAGAACTATAGGCCCCAATGATAACTATCAACACAAAGATTCTGAATATGCCCATACATTTATTACATCAAATAAGGATAAGAACAGACAAAGCAGAAGTATAAATTACAATGAGAAGCATAAGTGACAAATATAGTGGTACCACTAAATTTTCCACGTCCTAGCCTTGATAATACATTCTTGGTTAATTGGTATTCACTGTCATGTATGGCAGATGCATCGGCTTCAACATTAGCTGCCTGTTAATAATGACCAACAAAAGAATAATTTACCAAATCTCATATAAAGCTTTCACATCTAAATCTGTAGAAATGCAGAAAGAACAATGATAAGATAGTTGAATTCGAATATAATTTAATATATATATATATATATATATAAAGCAAGGAAGGGAAATGAATAAGAGGATGGAAACAATGGCAAATGATAATAAATTATGAGAACCATGAATTGTACCGTTTCTTTTGGGTGGGGGATACCATCATACAAAGTCACTGGTGACATGACTCTTTAAGAGACAGTGTAGAGAAACCAACAGATCTACCAAAATGCATGACCAAATGAACCAAACATTGTCATGTGATCTAACATGCAAATTCGACCTACTTCTGGTATATCACAAAAAATACCACCTTAGTTTAAAATTGTACCAATACAAGTTAGTTGTTTATCTTATCATATGATGCTAGAGCCACGTATATATTAATCAAGTATATCCTTGTGTTTTTATAAACTCAGAGTCACATTAACTATTAATATATAGTTATATATATTACATATGCAAAGTAAATTAATAATAACCATAGGCATTTCAGAGGGGAAAACCTCACACCAGGGATTTGGGAGAAAATGCATCAACATTTATTTGCATATATGAAATATTTTCATAGATCATGTTGAAAAATTAAAACTCTATGGATTATAGGCATCACAAGACCCAAAAAAAACACTATGAAATTAGAACCCTGAAATGAAATCTAATTAAATACAAGATAATAGGGGAAAAACTATATTATTATTAACTTTGGCAGGCTAAAATGAAAGTTGGAAATATGACAAATAGTTAAGTTCAAAAAAGTGAAAGCTGTGAGGCATTAGAAAAAATGTTTCGTCACTTTAAAGAAAAAGGGATTTGCACAAAACAGATCTGACAACAAGCTTTAAAATATTAATTATGCAAGCAATTTCAGTTAACATTATTCAATGGTAAAGCATACAACTAATAAAATTGCCACAACAATTTAGAATACTAATATTAATTAAAAGGAACGACACCAAAGCATATGTCTGACATGAAACTTCTAGAATATCATGCAAGTAATTTCAGTGAATGTTTAATCAACCTGACTCATTATTAGTCGACCTAAGTTACTTTTAGAAAATAAGCACTTGGACTAACTAAATTGTTGTGTGATTCAAGATTTAGAGAACCTACATGACCTATTAGACTATTACACTTTTATTCTACTAAATTTGAAATGTTGTTAAATGAGGACACAGGAGTAACTAATACCTAATAAGCAATGACAAAACTACTAGATTAGTTTTGTTTTCAAGTTGGTACTGTATATTGTTTTTCAGTTGGTTTTGTGGCTTGAGACCCATTTTTTAATGGTAAAATAATAGATAAATTTTGTAAATATAAATTTGGATTAGCTCCTATAGTAGAAAAGATAGCATAATCACGTTTGGTTTGGACATGTGTGGAAGAGACCGATAGAAACCCCCATAAAGAAAGTAGATCAAATGGAGGCTAGTCCAATTCCTAGAGAAGGGGGAGACTAAGAAAAATCATAGGTGAGAATGATGAAGAAAGACTTAAAGGTCAATGCTCTGCCAATAAATATGATTTATGATAAAATATTATGGCATCATTCGATCCATATAGTCGACATCATCGAGTGAGATAAAAGCTTGATTGTTATTGTTTCATTATAAACTGAATTACACTGAAGAAATTATGACAAGAAATCCAGAAGTTATGAAATTACCTCCAACTGCCTTATTGTATCAAGCAAATCTGTTCGTTCTTGAAATAAGATTTTAAGCTGCCCTTGTAAATCAGAGAACTCAGTGAGCATGATTTGTTCACACTCTTTTACAAGGTTCTCATTGGTACCCTCTTCAAGCAAGCGCTTTTTAAGCCTCTCAGTTGATACAGATATGTGATTTGATGCAAGTGAGATATGATCATTGAGTGGTTGAAGTGAATACAAGCCACGAGTTGACACCAAAGCTTGAATCCAAGCCACACGGTCTTTCCTTGAATCTGTTCTCAGATGAAGAGTCTTTGTTGATGTAAATATGTAGAACTTCCTATCATCTGACTTGCTCTCTCTAAATGATGAGATCTGCTATACAATATGCGTATGAGATAACTTCAATTTCAGTCAAAAGAAGCAACATTTTAAACAAATATTATCTTGGTTCAATGGTTGTGCAATGATAGTTTAAAGTTTTTTACTTTGTCAACTTACAACAAATGACATTGATTTCTAAATAAAAGTCATACACATTTATACTATTGTCTACTGCACTTTTTTTATTATTCTATGTACAGAAAGAAAAAGAAAAAACATAATAATGATTTATAGTATAATATAATGATAGGAAACAGTAAAATACTAAACAAAGTTTAGAGTGCAAAATTGAAACACTGTACAAACTATATCAACTACTAGAAGAGTGATATTATTCAACATGCCAGCACGGGGAGCGCAAGTAGGGAAAATTACCCACATTGAGAAAGAAAAAGTGATACACAGGAAGCTTGAAATGAAATAACCTCACCAGTTATATCATGATTTCAAGTACTAAAGAATGACTCAAATTCAAGATAATGATGTTAACAAACAAAAACTTACTGTCTCCAACTTTCTTTTGTTTTTCCCTTTTATCCAAGAGGAGAGGAGTGATTCTTGAATTTGAACATAAACAGTAGGAGGAGAAGCACACATTTAAGTAATTACAATAAAATATTGAACTTACATGATACCCCACCACAATGGTGAGATAATCCTCACGTACATGTTTTCACTTTTCTATTTTTGAATTGTATAACAAGAATAAAAAACAATAACTTGAAGAAAAAAATCTCTGTATCAACTTTTCATGATTGCTGCTTTACATTGACGTCAAGGCATTACAATTTACAAAGTAACTCACATCTTCAACAAACCCCACCACACACAAACACACTCCAATACCCTAACTACTACCTATTTAAAAAATCAGCTCTAGAATGTAACGCTTTCAAGTCAAGTTATTCAAGCCTTCTATTACCATTATGGAAGAAAAGGGAAAACAAACTGAAAAACCAATAAAAAATTATATTCTCTACAATCCAAAGGTTTCACAAAGAATGCAATTTGGTGTGTTTAATGTTGATTTTTACCTGTAGACTAAAATGGCAAAGAAACAAGGTTGGAATTGCAGAAAGAAATGGTATACTAAGGAAAAAGTAGGAGGGAGTAGAAAGGTAAAAATAGTATATGAAGAAGAAAGCAAGGAAATTTTTAATGCAGAGAGCACAGAGAAGAAGTTAATGCAGATGAAGGGAAGAAACACAGAAATGAAGAAGTGATAGATGATGTGACATTAAGTTAATGCCATAGGGCTATAATTTGTAGGCTATTCCCTACACTTCTCACTCAGACACCTGTTGATGTGACCCACTCAACATTAACAACCAGTTAAAACCGTAAAACCAAGAAATTAAAAAGGTTTGGGGTTTTTGAAATCACACACAAGCTCAATGGTAGAAAGTAGAAAGTAGAAACTAGAAACTAGAAACCCAATGGGTTTTGACATTACTGCTCAGGCATCAATGATCAATTTAATTTTTTTATGTCTAACTTTATTTTTTCTTTTCACTGGCAGCATAAGAACTATCTAAATCTGAATCATGTTAATGTTAATGTTGATGTTGATGAAATCAACGAATGAGAACTTTGTACCAGAAACCATAGCATAAAAAATAACAATTTGTTGTTTCTTTTTTTGTAAAATAATAAAGGTATGTTTGAGTGTACAGAAAAGATGCAATGAGATAGCGCCAAAACGGTGAATATGAAAGTGCCAAAGTGAGAACGAAAGACCTGACCCACACTATAACGGGTGATTCAGATTCACACTATCACAAAATCGTTAACCTTTCTTAATGTTTCCATTATCATATATTCCTTTGAGTTCAAAAAATCAAATAGTTTATTTTAATGTAAAAAAATAAAAAGTATTATTTTTTACCTTGAGATGTACAACGCCGGAAGACGACGGTGGTTTGTGATTTTTACGGCGCATGGTGGCGGAGGCGGAGTCCATCCTGGAGAGGCGATTGGCGGAGACTTCTCCGATAAGGCGAACATCGTCGAGAGGAGAGAGAAGGTTGAGATTTTCCGGCCACCGGATCTTAGCGTAAGTTAAGACTCCATTGCGGAGGAGGAACCACCGGGATCTCCATCCTTTGCCGTAATTCGTCCACTTATACAGAATGCCGGCCACCGTCGCCTCCGATCCACCGCCATTAACGAGTTCAGATCCACTCGCCGCGAAACTCGCCGGAAGGCTCTTTGTCCTTGACAGCAACGCCGTGTCTGGCTCCGGCGAGTGGCTTCCGATCCCTGGATTCTCGAGGGAGATGCAGCATAAAGGGTGCATTTCCTTCACTCGCATTTTCACTACTCTAAAAAAATCTTCTTCCTTTTTTGTGTCAGTTCTTCATTGGAACAGAAACTGCAATGAAAATCGAATGAGTTCAATGGTTTAGGGTTCTCAACAAAGCTCTGAAACTGAGAGAGATTGTAGATCGAAGAATGAAGATTAATTAATAAACAGATGAGAGAAGAAGAAGAAGATGCATTGATTAAATTAAACTATATATTAAACTAAATATATAAGATCAGTATATAAAAAATTAAAAAATGTTCTATTTTGTAGATAAGAGTTTGTGCTTGTAAGTGAATAAAATTTTTGTTTGGAAGAGGGAGAGACATGTAGAAACAGAAGTGAAGATATATATAGTTAGATACATAGAGTATATGGGTAAGGAAGGTTGGTGATTCTGTAATAAAGATAGAGGTCTTAGAATAGCTTATTTCAAAGTTTCTATTATTATTTCTACTCATTATTTATCAATCATAGTTAATTGTAATTTTGTTATAAAATTATAATTGAGTAATAGAAAATGTAGACAGGTACTTGGGGTTGTTAGAGGGCTTATTGGTTTTATTAAAATAAAAACATCGATTGTGATGTATATATAAAATAAAAAGGCTTTATTGGTGTGGTAAAATCTCATGGTATCTATAAGTCCTTTCAAAAAGATTTGTTGTTAAGCAAAAAAGTTGAGATAATTGTTGCATCAGTGTATCTAATTATCCATCTGAAGAACGTTAATTTATTTATTTTCTTTTACAATAAAATTGTGTGAGAGTTGAAACATGGATAAGGTGCATTTATTGTCATCATTGAATGCTTATGTATCCTATGATTTTTTACTAATCAAGCTGGGGTGACCAATGCTCCCTTTGGTGGGAGAAAAGAAAGTGAGAAAGGATAAATTTGAGAAAGAGATTGAAAAGAAAGAAAATATAAGAAGCAAAGTAAAGTTTGGTATATTTTTAGTATAATCAATGATATTCTCTCCTTCTATAGATAAAGAATAAGAATTTTCAATCCCAAAAAGTTCATTTCTATAAGTGTTACTCTCAAAAGTTAAATTATTAACATTATGCTTAACCTAAGAATCTAATGAGATCACTAGATCAACACCTTTTTAGTACTTTTGTATTGTTTGTTTGTATAGAAAAATAATATAAAGAAGTGATTTTACTCCTCTATCTTTCCTCTCCATGTGAGAGGAGGAAAAAAATTGGTGAATCTCATTTCATTTTTTACTTTTTCTTCCCCTATAGGAGAAAAAAATAATATTTATCTTCAACTTCTTTCATCTCATTCTCTTTCTCCTCTCTTTCTACTCCACCCAAGATTAAATAATCTATTCTCCATTTACATGATGCATTAGTTGAAGGATGTCCTTTTTTTTCCTTTACAATTTTAACCTTTACTTTTGGTGGGGCATCATATCAAAGATGGGAGCACATCTTCTCTCTTATAAATTGTGTTACTCCATATATCATTTCATGTGATTGATCAAACAAATACTTAATTACTATCAAATATGATCACATTAGAGAGAAGCACATATTCACTCTCACAAATTCTATCATTCCATAAGTCGATAAAAAAGGGTGTGATGTTAAAGTTGTTAGTTGATTTCAGTTTGTTAGTTGTAATTTTGTTTTCGTTGATCGATTAACTAGTTATTTATTAGTTAGACATTGTAGTACATAAAGGGTGATTCCCTTCTTCCTTGTAACTCAATTCAATATCGAAAGTTTCAATTTTATCATTCATGGTTTTCTCACACACTTATTGATTCATCAAGAAGCCTTTTTCATGTCTCCTACTATTTTAACATGACATTAGAGCAATAATTATACAGTTTTCGCTTATGCTTCTATTTCTCCATTTCATGTTCTTCTTTCTTCCATCTTATGCATCTGTTTTCAAATGTGGAGACTAATTGTGTGATCAATGCTTTCTTTCTATTATCATGACATTTAGTAGAAGACTCTTATTATAATCAAGAACCTGGTGGGAGCATAGCTGTACTGAGTAGAGAGAAGGTGGCATTTCAACAAGCACAAAGAAAAATAAAGATTGCTTATTATGGAAGATCTTCTTTGAAGAAAGATGAGGAAGATCAGAAGCCTTATTGAGTCAGAAGGAAACCATGAACCACCGTTTCATTGAAACCATGCAAAAGTACTTCTTGTTTTAACACAGAAAAAGGTTGAATATGTTGATATTCATTCAACACATGAATATATAGTCACATTGCTAGGTGTTTGATCTTTTCCAAGAAAGAAAGAGAAAGATGCAGCAATACAGTTCAAGAAAATGAAAGAAGTCTCTCAACGACAACAAGAATCACTTCACATTCTTTTCTTATTTTTTATCATTTACCCCAAATATCTCTTTTCTTTATTACTTTATTTTCTTTACCCCATTTTTCTCTCATTAAACATACAACATTATAGTGTGTAATTTTTTATTTATTGAAATAACATATAAGGATCAGTATTGCTTCATGTTCAGATTTCAAGACTAGGAGACGAAGATTTGCTCACCGGCAAGAAGATGTATTAGAGTACTTGTGATGTTCAACACAATCATTTCAAGCTTGGAATGCTTGACACATTCTAACTTGAGGTGATGTTAAAGTTGTTCGTTGATTTCAGTTTGTTAGTTCTAATATTGTTTTCGTTAATCGATTAAGAGTTTAATTAATCGATTAACTAGTTAGTTATTAGTTAGACATTGTAGCATATGAAGAGTAATTCTCTTATTCCTTGTAACTCAATTCAATATCGAAAGTTTTAATTTTCCTATTCATGATTTTCTCTCATACTTCTTGATTCATCAAGAAGCCTTTTTTATGTCTCCTACCATTTTAACATCTGAAATTACTTAAAAAATACAAAAATGTGTAAAACTGAGCATATTGAGTCTAAGAAGGTAGTGAATTGATCTGCATTATAATTGTTATTTGTTGTGTAATCATGAATTTACTCTCTTTAATATATAATTTTTGTGATTATTCGCCAGGCAATAATTAAGGAATTACAAATTGAATATATTTATCTGTGGATATATAGAGTAGATGATAAGGAAAATTGGTGCACTAGTTATAAAGATTTGAGGTCTCTTATTACTAAAAAATAAAAATAATATTGTTGTGGTGTATAGGAAGAGGACCATGCTGAAGTGACAACCTCAAGTGAAATCTCTGTCTTTAGGAAATAGATTAGTGTCTTTGTTTAATTATACGAAAAAAGAGGTTTTCAATATTTCTCAATGTTGAAATTGAAAACATAGATATCGTCAGACTATTGGCACTTTTAAATGCTTATTTACTTCCTTTAACCAATCAAATGTTCTACAAAATAAAAAGTAAAATTATAATAAATTAGTAGAGATAATGTGAATATATAATTTGGAGTATCAATGGCCTATCTCATAGATAGATGCAAGAAGATAAGCGGAGAATGTAGTTATAGTTTCAATTTGAGGTTCTAAATCTACACTTAGGGTTAGAATCTATAACACAAGTCATGGTCATCAATTGAGTTGGAGATTGGTCAATGGTGTTAAAGATTATTAAAAGTCATCAAGCCATGTAATTCAACCGGATCCAATGCTACTTTATGCTTGACTTGTTCGACATATTTTCTTTTCATTTTTCTTCTAGTTTTGATTTTAAAACTTTTAGAGAGGGATTATAATAAGTTAGATCAATTCGACAATTGTTTGAAACTTGACTTGTTATTTAGTTTAATAAACTTCGTTCATGATACAAACAAGTCAAACTTGAACTAAAAATTAAGCCCGTTAAATATACGAATCGAATTTTGAGCAAAATACAGTTTGATTTATCAGGTTCATGAGTTGACTTGATTTATATATGTGCATAAATGTTTATATATATCGTGTACATATATATGTGTGACTCAAGTAAGATCAACTCTCATATAGATATGTGAAAACAATAAATATAGATCATACAATCATATATGAATGATTATGATTAAAAATTATTTAATTATCACATGATCAAATCATGTCCATTTATCTTTAAATTTTAACCATTCAAAGAAGATTCAATAATTCTCATTTATCACAATATCAATTGTTCTCATTTGAGTCAATTCCTATATGTATATATATTTGTATGTATATATGTATGAGAAATGACTCATGTAAAAATATTTTTATTGTGAGAAATAAAAATAATTAATATAGACTAGATCTAATTTTAATGATCAATATTAAAAGATAATGTTTTAAGTGATTATATGATCACTAACTAATTTTTAATCTTAATAATTTAGGTAGGATTGTATGGCTTAGTTCCTTAGGTTTATTGCTCTCACAATTTTTATATGAGCTATTATCATTTGAATTATTCTCTATAATTATGTGTGTATATATATATACACGTAGAAAAATTTAATTTTATACGTATTAAATAAATAATAATCATTCAAACTGAGAAACTGAACAAATCGACATATGAAGAGTAATTCTCTTATTCCTTGTAACTCAATTCAATATCGAAAGTTTTAATTTTCCTATTCATGATTTTCTCTCATACTTCTTGATTCATCAAGAAGCCTTTTTTATGTCTCCTACCATTTTAACATCTGAAATTACTTAAAAAATACAAAAATGTGTAAAACTGAGCATATTGAGTCTAAGAAGGTAGTGAATTGATCTGCATTATAATTGTTATTTGTTGTGTAATCATGAATTTACTCTCTTTAATATATAATTTTTGTGATTATTCGCCAGGCAATAATTAAGGAATTACAAATTGAATATATTTATCTGTGGATATATAGAGTAGATGATAAGGAAAATTGGTGCACTAGTTATAAAGATTTGAGGTCTCTTATTACTAAAAAATAAAAATAATATTGTTGTGGTGTATAGGAAGAGGACCATGCTGAAGTGACAACCTCAAGTGAAATCTCTGTCTTTAGGAAATAGATTAGTGTCTTTGTTTAATTATACGAAAAAAGAGGTTTTCAATATTTCTCAATGTTGAAATTGAAAACATAGATATCGTCAGACTATTGGCACTTTTAAATGCTTATTTACTTCCTTTAACCAATCAAATGTTCTACAAAATAAAAAGTAAAATTATAATAAATTAGTAGAGATAATGTGAATATATAATTTGGAGTATCAATGGCCTATCTCATAGATAGATGCAAGAAGATAAGCGGAGAATGTAGTTATAGTTTCAATTTGAGGTTCTAAATCTACACTTAGGGTTAGAATCTATAACACAAGTCATGGTCATCAATTGAGTTGGAGATTGGTCAATGGTGTTAAAGATTATTAAAAGTCATCAAGCCATGTAATTCAACCGGATCCAATGCTACTTTATGCTTGACTTGTTCGACATATTTTCTTTTCATTTTTCTTCTAGTTTTGATTTTAAAACTTTTAGAGAGGGATTATAATAAGTTAGATCAATTCGACAATTGTTTGAAACTTGACTTGTTATTTAGTTTAATAAACTTCGTTCATGATACAAACAAGTCAAACTTGAACTAAAAATTAAGCCCGTTAAATATACGAATCGAATTTTGAGCAAAATACAGTTTGATTTATCAGGTTCATGAGTTGACTTGATTTATATATGTGCATAAATGTTTATATATATCGTGTACATATATATGTGTGACTCAAGTAAGATCAACTCTCATATAGATATGTGAAAACAATAAATATAGATCATACAATCATATATGAATGATTATGATTAAAAATTATTTAATTATCACATGATCAAATCATGTCCATTTATCTTTAAATTTTAACCATTCAAAGAAGATTCAATAATTCTCATTTATCACAATATCAATTGTTCTCATTTGAGTCAATTCCTATATGTATATATATTTGTATGTATATATGTATGAGAAATGACTCATGTAAAAATATTTTTATTGTGAGAAATAAAAATAATTAATATAGACTAGATCTAATTTTAATGATCAATATTAAAAGATAATGTTTTAAGTGATTATATGATCACTAACTAATTTTTAATCTTAATAATTTAGGTAGGATTGTATGGCTTAGTTCCTTAGGTTTATTGCTCTCACAATTTTTATATGAGCTATTATCATTTGAATTATTCTCTATAATTATGTGTGTATATATATATACACGTAGAAAAATTTAATTTTATACGTATTAAATAAATAATAATCATTCAAACTGAGAAACTGAACAAATCGAGTTAATAAGTTGAACTAGACAATTTGCAAACTCTTGATGACTCAAACCGATTTGAGTTGGCTAATCTAGTTGAACAATTCATGAACTTCAACCAAACTGAAAACATAACTTATTTTGATATCAAGTCGAGTTTCAAGTTAAACAAATTATTATGAAGTAAATCTCCTCTTTTTTACAAATTATTTATCTCAAATTTTAAACAAAAGTACAATTAATTGTCAAATTGGATTTTGAATTAAAAATAAAAATTATAACAATTTTTTTTTAATTATAAAGAATTATTTGGGAAGTCACAATTTTATTTTAACATAAGTTGATCACTTGGAAATAACACATGAAAGAAAAGATACTGTTGTGCAATGACTCATATCTCTAGATAACAGCAATACAAGTTATGGGTTTGGGCTGATGTAAAAGGGTTGGTGTAGAGGGCAATATATATTGATGTTATGTAAACCTAATGTAACAAGGAGAAGAATAGTAAAACACTAATCCTTATTCTCTAATAATATATAGTGGTAGCCGCTCAACGCTCCCGGGGACGTAGGCACAATTGGTCGAACCTCGTTACCAAATCTCTTGTGTTATTCTCTTGTCTCTATACTCTTTACTATTTGATTGTTCGCTTGTTCCCAACAGAAAGCGATCGTTGCGCAGCGTTGGCCACAAACAATCAAATAAAGGACATACAAGCACATAGAAGAAAAGAAACAAGAGAATTTGTTAACGGGATTCGGCCAATTGTGCCTACATCCCGGGAGCACTAAGCGGCTACCAAGATATTATTAGAGAATTAAGATTACAATCCATAGCACATCCATGGGCCTACCTGCCCATGGGGTATTCCTATTTGGTGCTTATATCTAGTGCACATTATAACAAGGGACTTGAGTCCAATATATAACATTGATGTTCTACTCTATTCTAATTCTAGGCAATGTGGGACTTCATATAATAACATATTTCAAACATCCCCAACAATCTCCACCTTGATTGAAATAGACGAATATCTCGCTTCTTAAGAAATCTACACAAGAATCTCCATCTTAGTGAATATATGACTTCACCTGTTATGTGGAGATCATCAGTTCAGTCTGTTGCTGCTATGTCCACAACTGAAGTAGAGTACATGGCAGTTGGTGAAGCTTCTAAAGAAGCCCTGTGGCTTATGGGGCTGGTAAATGAGTTAGACATTGAGCAGTTCCACTGCATTGTGACAGTCAAAGTGCTATCTTCTTGGCTAAGAATCAGGTGTATCATGCTAGGACCAAACATATTAATGTGAAATTTCATAAGATCAGAGAGTTGGTAGCTTGTGGGCAGATACTATTGTGAGGTCCTGCTAAAGGGAAAAGACCAAATTCCAGGGGCAAAACACCAGTAGAGTGTTATAAGTGCAAACAGACTGTGCATTACAAAAAGGATTGTCCCAATGAATGGAGTCCTAGCAAGCCGGTGGGGAAAGGTGGAGTATCTACATCTACAAATGTTGCACAGAAAGATGACTCTGGTTACAATAGTGAAGTTGATCTACTATCTGTATCATCAAATTATAGTACAGATGAGTGGATATGATACTGATTGTTCCCACCACATGACACCAAACAGAGAATGGTTCACCACATACAGGGTATGCAATTTTGGTTTCGTGTATCTCAGAAATAATAAAGCATGTGAAATTATTTGTATGGGAGACGTTATGTGACGTTATGTGAGGTTACGCCAAACAGAGAATGGTTCACCATATGGTGTAGTGAAGACGTTATGTGAGGTTAGGCACATACCAGATTTGAAGAAGAATTTGGTTTCTTTGGGGACATTGCAGGCCAGAGGGTTTAGCTACAGAGCTGATGGGGACAGTGATATTCTTCGAGTATGCAAAAAGGTGCTCTGACTGTGATGAAGGGTAAAAGGACTGCAGGGAACACTTACAAGTTGTTAGGGAGAACAGTTGTAGGTGGAGTTGCTGGAGTGGCTGAAGAGATCTCAGCAGATTTAGACCATGGTGCTACAAAATTATGGCACATGCATTTGGGACACATGAGTGTGCGTGGTATGACAGAACTATGCAAAAGATGACTATTGATGGGAGTCAACAAATGCAAGCTAGATTTGTGCAAGTATTGTGTGTTTGGGAAACAGACACGAGTTAGTTTCAAGGCTGGCCAACACAGGACTCTAGACATTCTAGATTATGTCCACACTGATGTATGAGGACCCACTCAGGAACCATCCCTAGGAGGTTCTAGGTATTTTGTTACCTTTGTTGATGACTTTTCTCGCAAGGTCTGGGTATATTTTCTGA
>NC_032014.1:15025514-15037417 GCF_001865875.1 Lupinus angustifolius | reverse complement strand
TGAGCAAGGTGGAGTTCCGCTGCATTGTGACAGTCAGAGTGCTATCTTCTTGGCAAAGAATCAGGTGTATCATGCTAGGACCAAACATATTAATGTGAGATTTCATAAGATCAGAGAGTTGGTAGCTTGTGGGCAGATACTATTGCAGAAGGTTCACACTTCAGAAAATGCAGCTGATATGTTAACCAAACTGGCTATCGTGGACAAGTTCAGGCATTGCCTGAGCTTGTTGAACATTCACTAATGAAGGACTATGGAGCACCCCCAACCCAATGGCGGAAGATGGAGATTGATGATATTCGCCAAGGTGGAGATTGCAATGACTCATATCTCTAGATAACAGCAATACAAGTTATGGGATTGGGCTGATGTAAAGGGGTTGGAGTATAGGGCTATATATATTGATGTTATGTAAACCTAATGTAACAAGGAAAAGAATAGTAAAACACTAATCCTTATTCTCTAATAATATATGGTGGTAGCCGCTCAACGCTCCCGAGGACGTAGACACAATTGGCTGAACCTCGTTACCAAATCTCTTGTGTTATTCTCTTGTCTCTATACTCTTTACTATTTGATTGTTCGCTTGTTCCCAACAGATACAAAAATACATGAGGAAATCTCTCAAAAGATGTGTCTTCTCTTTTTCATATTTGGTACCCATACAATATTTTTGTGTCTTGGTTTCATTGGGGAACCAACTCTACCTCTCTTGCCATGCCAATCCTCCTACACGGTTCTTCTCCAAGAAACCTACGTCGAACACACATATATCTATTGACACGTACACATCTGATGTCTTATACTTTGTGCCACTCCATGTGCCATAAGTTTATGATTGGTCAGAAAAAAAATATTTAAGTTAAAATTTAATTATGAAGTATTTTTATGACCAATCACAAGCGCATTACACATAAAGTAGTACAAAGTGTAGGACAGCAGATGTGCTCCCGATACATCGACCCTGGGTGTTCGCTTTTGCCCACTTTGTGATATTTGCAACTCATTTTTGTATGACTATATATGATTCATATATTCCCTTTATTTATTTATTTATTTATTTATTCTTATGTATTAATAAGAATTCTAATTATAATAATGATTAATATTAGTAATAAAATGAGTATAAATAATAATTGATAACAATAATAAAATATAGTAACACTAAATAATAAAAATGGGATGCCCTTTTTACTAATAAAAGAAATTAATATAATATATTTTTTCTATGTAATAAATTCATTCACCCTCTATTTTTCTTAAGAAAAAAAATCTTAAATAAATTGATTTTTATCACATTTTATACCTACTTCAATCTATTACTTACAAAACTAATTGACAAAAAATATAATAGAAATGAATATGATGGCAACAATTAAAATAATATTTATCAACCTTTTAAGAAGAGATGTTGTAGCGAGTAAGTTTGTTACATCAATGTCTTGAAATATGTGAAAAAATAATGAAAAATGATTGACTATCTATTTAAAATTTATTATAAAAAAATTGATAATTGAAAAGCAGACGTTGAGATGTGATAAATTCACTATCTTGAGGTGAGGATGATGGACTACCATTAAGGATGGTATCTTTTCTTTAACTCATAAAATGAAAATCAAGCCAATAAATAAATATTGTTTACCCTATAAGTACATAAGGCTTGATTCCTATTGCATACAAGGAAATATAGGAGCAAAATGATCTCTTATAAGACAAAAATAAAAAATATCTTTTTCTCTTCGAGAATAAGTAAATATAATAATAATAATAATAAGTATTTACACAAGCCTAGAATATAAAATACTTTATACAATTAACGAGGACATCATCTTAATATTGTGGACATGTGTTAATATCTCTCTTATCCATCATCTACAATTGGGCTTAAAATAAATTTTTTTTGCTTTAATAGCAAAAAAGGTTGTGACGATTCCAATAAGTTGTGTAATTGGTATTGGATAAAAAATTTGGAGGTAACATCCCCACTAAGATTGATCCTTATCCCCCGTTTTTTATAGGACAAAACATAAACTAATTTATTCAATGTTGGGAAGAATATCGACTTTAGTTTGCATATTTTGAAATAATTTCCCTCAAAATGAAAGGTCTTGTCCATGTTAACACTAGTAGCAGTAGACATATGAACGATGAATGGCAAAAACAAGACATCTTAAAATTGTTGTTTAAGGAAATATAAATGACATTGTTGTTTAGTTGAGCGCAAATTAAGTTATTTTCATTACAATGTTCTCCATATTGCACTCAGTAATGAAGCAAACTATCAGCTAAGTTGTCTCCAAGAGAAAACATCATTTTCAGTATGATATTGCACTACACAATGGAAATCATCAAACTATATCATCACTATAATGTTGTTGCTCTCTATGCGTGTGTATGTTTCTGTGTATCAGGAAGTGTTCTTACCATCTTAGAAATGCACATATATAGACATGAAACAATCGTCTAACAATTCAAAAAAAAAAAAATTCTCTGCATGACCAAACGGCGAATGATGTGTGCTAGCTGTAAAATTAATATTGAAATTACCAAACAATGTCACAAATAAGTATAAAGTAAGGGGTTGTTATATTCATAGATGGTAAGAAGATCTTGCTCCTGAACTTGACACAATTTTGATGAAGACACCAATATCACCAAAAAGAACAAAAAGAAATAAGGCCTTGAAGACTTAGAAGAAAAGCCTTCAAGATCAAGATTACCATTGACAATCTGGGCAAAGCCGATGAGGCCTGCCCACCCCCTCGCACTTATTGCCTGGAAAAGACATGAAAAATGTATTCATCCGTCCTAAAATGTCTGCCCAAAATGTCATATACGCCCGTTGACATTTCAAACGTGCAAAAAGGGCTGCCTGCATGCATTATTAAAGAAAGTATTGAACATCAAATCTGCAAATGTATATGTATTTTGTTAAATGTGAGAAAATGTTTTTTTTTGTTATATATGCATTTGTATATCAAATGTAAGAAAAGTATTATCATTTTCTTATTATAAATACATTTATATATATTTTTGTTTTATTTAGGGCAGCCCGCAAGCCCACCCTGCCCATATTTAGGGCTGGCATGACATGAAATTTCATGCCTTATTTAAAATAGACATGCCCACGCATGCCCTAATTTAGGCGAGCATTGCACGGACACGAGCACATGGCAGGTAAGACAACCCTAATAGCCAATACAATGAAGATGTATTAGATTTTTTTAAGATAGCTACTTCTTTCCTTAAGCCTTTTATTAAGTTTAACCTAATGCTCAATGAATAAAAAAAATTTGAAAAGTATTTTTACTTGGAATTAAAATGCACTAAATTTTCAAAAGTTAAGTAACAAGTTACTTTACTTGAGTAATGAATTACTAGACCTAAGTAATAGGTTATTGGAACCAAGTAATGGGTTAGTGGGAATGTGTAATAAGTTACCCAAACTAAGTAACAAGTTATCCAACATTTTCTATACAGGGTAACGGATTACTCATGAGAATAACTGGTTACTCATTTGGGCAAAAACTTTGGGCAATCAGTTATATAGTGGAGTAACTGGTTAATGAGAGTTGTTATACTGGATTTTCACAAAATGAAACATCTTCACCCAAAATGAATGAATGTCATTTCAATCGACTTATAACTTCATGTATGAGTATGATGATTGTTTAGAAGCCTATTTAAAGACACTTAGACATTCAGATTCACACACACTTTCACACAAAATTTTGAACACTTTTGTAAGCAACTTGTGAAAATAATTCCGAAATTCTTTAAGTCATTGTCAAGTTTTTTTGTTCCAAATTTTCATAAACTTTAAACACTTGAGCATTTGTGTTATTCTCTTTGAAAGAATTTAAGGATTGCAAGTTTACAAGAGACAAATTCTTTCTACAATCTATACATGGAAACATTCTTCATTGTATAAATTTGTTATAAACACTTTTCACAAAAGGATGTGGTGGAAAAGGAAAAAGAGAAACTTATAAGAGGTGTTTTTCAGAAGGTGAGATCATGGTGAGATGTAATAGATTAACTCTTCAAATCAATAAATTTTGTTGTGTGAGCAAGGGGACCGGACGTAGCATTCAAGTGGACAAGAAGGTAAACCAATATAAAAATTGGTGTATTTGTTTTTTTTCCTTCTCTACTATATATTTATGTACTTTGATTTCTGCAACTTACTTATTCCCTCCAATATACTCTAATCATTTTTAAGTTGCAAAAATTTATCATTGTCCAGAAAACTAATTCACTCTCTCTTAGTTTGTCATCTTATACTTACAACAGAGATATACTAAATCTAGTCTTTTAACAATCAAATTATTATCTAAGTTATTTTTAAGGATTATTATTAGTTTGTGTGTGTAAAACATAAAATGCTATGAAATAAAGATGTGGAATTACGATGTCAGATTGATCTCCTATTCATTTTCCGCAGACTCTAGAACTAATCAAACAATAAAGTCATGAATGATTCTTACACAACATTGGACCACAAAATTACTAAAAGCTAATGTCTTCGTCCATTTAACAACTTATGCAATAAAGCTAAATATCTAGCAACTTTACATAAAAGATTAAGAATTATAACCCAAATAACATACATTTATGCCTAGTAGTCAATGCATGGATAGTTGCGTTAAGTTCAAAAAACCTCAATTCTACTAATCGCCAATGTTTTGGTCATACTAATAGCTTATTAAACTAGCTCTATGTCTAACAACTAGAATAACAAGATTAAGCTATATGAACCGTTAAACATACATCTATATCTAGTAGTCTATATTAACAAGTTTGAGAGTTATCCAATGCTTATATTAATATATGTCTAGCAATCATATGAACACATGCACAATGTACACATGTGACAATTGAGCATAAATCTATTTCTAGCATTATACAAAAAGAATGAATTACATGCATTAGGTTATAGAACCAGAATTTCTCTATGAGTTCATTTCCAAAATCAAACTTAGCAAATCGTCATACACAAAATAAACATAAAGCGCAACAAAATAATTCATAGCAACCAATACTTCAATTTAAACAAAAATCAATTCCAAAAGTTATATCAAATGAATATTACAATCAATCCCAACAAAGGATGAATTTAACTAAGCATTTTCATACCACACTAAGAACGGAAAGATGCAAAAAATTTCAACTCAAGGAAAAGTGGTACCTCCTCTATGAGTATATATTAACTCCATCAATCATACTCTCTTACCTTTACATCCAATTTCCAACCTATACTAGCCTAAGGACTAAGGAAAATTGAAAACATCTTAAATTTGACGAATGGGAAGTAAAAATCGGACCCTTCTTCAACTTTTTTGATCCCCTTTTATCATTCTAAATTTTAAACTACCGCAGTGGCGGTGCCCTGAGCACAACCACTTTACCTGACCCGATGCTTCAGTTGGACGAGCTATGCTTGGCGTGTCTTCCATGCTCAGTGTGGTTGCGCTACTCGCGACTCCTATGTTGAGCATAGGTCAGCTGATTTATGACATTGATTGCTTTTGGCAAATTGACACCAATCCTTGCTTATTTAACTCTTTTTCAGTCTTGAAATGTCATGGAAACTCAAATCAATGAATTAGTACGATAATTCATCAAATTTTCAATTATGAACGTATAAAGTTAGTGTTTAGAATTAAAAGTCTTAAATTAGCTTTATTAATTAAGATAATTTTCACACCTAACAACGTGTATATGAAGAGGTAGTTTCTTCCTCCTCTACATAAAATTTTAACCCCTTTGAGCACACCAAAGATTCCATAGTGAGTCCTACCCAATATTGGACTAAGCCTTTTAGAAAGTTTTTAGCAATTCTGTTCTCTTTTGTTTTAATGTTCCAACAAGCGAACTATATAAGTGGATGTGCTTTCTCTAGTAGATAGCACATTATAGTATTTGAATGCTCTTCGACTAGGAATGACAATAGAACAAGCTAGAGTCGGGTTTGTGCTTACCAACTTCGAACTCGAAATCTAAAACTCGAACCCAAATCCAAATTAAACAGGTTGAAAATAATGCTACTATCTCTGAACTCGTCGGGTTTCGAGTAACCCAAACCCGATAGGAACTTTCCCAAAACATGTATTTATATATATATATATATATGTTATATATATGTCAAATTTCTGTACATATATATAGGTTTTATATATGTATTTAAATCTAATTTTATAATTTTACATGTATTAATTGGGTTTGAGACGAGTTCAGAGTAGTGTATCAATTATACCACACAAACCCAAGTCCAGCCACATCGAGTTAGGTTCAGACGGCTACCCATGGGTTCAATTTCTATTTTCTTCTCTATCTTCAATCCTTCCTACAAATTGGAGTGAGTTATCTAAATTAAATGCTTCACTAAGTTTATTTAATAAAATCACTACTTAATAAAATATGTGCAATTAAACAAACACATGTTTATATATTTGAAATATTATACCAAAAATATGAGAATCTTACATGTTTTATATATATTTTATTGTTCTTGAATTGAAACGGGTGTCTTATTTATTAGATGTTTACCAAATCCCATGAATATTCGAATAAGCTTTTGTATGTGCATTAGGAAGCACAAGTGTGTGGGAGCACCATTTCCAAGTTATATGGGATGGTGTAATCCTCATATTTTAATATTATTCTGTACATAATGACGACTAACTTTATGCTTGAAATGTTGGGTGAGATAATGATGTGATTGATGCCTTGATCCATATATATAGGAACATATAGGAAAAAAAAGTTAACAAGAAGGGCCATTTTCGTTGACCTTAAACATAGTCGGTTACAGTCGATTTATTCATTTATTTTTATCTTTTTTTGTTGTACTCAAAATTTAATTTACCTTTATTCTAAAAGCTATATATTTCAAATGATAGGTAAAAACAATCATCTATGATATACATACATGTAATATGTGTGTGGTAGTTGTCCTTGGAAATATGATGAGGAAAACATGTTATTGTTATATAAAATTAGGGTTTGTGTTAAAGTGTTCTCAGAGCAATCTTTAGACTTATTATAACGAGTATCCTTGTAGTAGAGAAAAACATAGTCTCTTACAAATTCAAGTATGGATTTGTCATTATATTAACCAATAATTTCTAATATAAAATGAATGTAATATTTATGTATTATTATTATAAAGATCTATATTCAATATAACATTTATCATTCATTTGCATTACTTTTTTTAAGAGTCAATAATGATTAATTATGATTGATGAATGATGCATTGATAATATATAAAAGTAATACATTGTCAGTACATATATTTTTCTCATATAAAATTAACATTTATTAACATTCCTCCATAAAATAAAGAGTGTAATATTTTTACACTGATAGTATAAAGATGTATATAACATTATCCAACTTTCATTTGTATTACTTTTTTAAAAACTCAATAATAATTAAAAATGAATGATAAATTATAAAATACAATATAAAAATTGTTATTTTTTTCTCAAACTAAAAACATCTCAAACTACTTGTTAAAGTGATGACAGCTAGCTTACTTGATAGTTGGTACCAGTGATCCATTGATCCACCTATTTAGTCCTTATGCCCCTTGTAAGAGTACTGAAACCTTAATATTAGAGCTTGTAATTTAGATTCATGTGCTTTCTTATCTCTCCCTGATTCCTAGCTACAAAATGCTGATAATAACCAAATTAAACATAAGATTTCAACATGATAAACAAATATCATGAACTAAAATAACCAGAAATTGGTTCCCAATAAAAACTACTATCTTCCTATCTATATATGCATGGAGAATTTCAAAGATTAGACCATGTTTAGATGAATGTTTTAAATTTAAGCCTTTGAACACAACATATGCAATCTCAATTCAGGCCGCATCAAATTGCACCCTCTTACAACTAACCAGACTCCTCTCCAATAGAGAGGCCAGTTAGAATTTTTAATGTATATTGAAGGGTTAAAATGTAATTCAGTATAAGTCAAAGGGATAAAAATGTCTTTGTTTTTTAGTTTTCATGTGTATTTTTATCCCACTGTCCTCTCCAGTAATGGAGAGGAGTCTGACTCCTTTACAACAGTGTAAAATTATCATAAACACAATCACAATCTTAATTGAAGTAGGACATAATCAAGTTAAGTACGGATTCTCTCCATTAATAAAGATGTAAATTGTATAAAAACAAAGAAAAAATAATACGATAAGAAATTTTTATACTTTTACATATAATGAAATAACATTTTTGTCATTAAAAATACAAGGTAAAATAAGTAGTTTGTCTTTTAACATTTTTATCCTTGATTCATGTGAGTGTCCGGAACATGGGAGTGCATCTGCTGTCTCACAAGTTGTATCACTACATGTGTTATTAGTCCATCATTAGTTGAAAAAATATATTTTAGTTAAAAAATTAATATTTAATTATTTTTTTGACCAATCACAGTTGATGACACATGTAGTAACACAACTTATGAGACAAAAGATGTATACGCATTGGAACGTGGTCCCAAACCCATCATCTAACCCATTGATTAATATATACATGTGTATAAATTAAATGATAATGAATTATATTAAGAGAGAGTAAGGTGAGTGTTACTAAAGAAACCAACAACCAGCCATCAAATCCATGTTTATGATAGTACCAAAATAAACAACTTCCCTCCATGAGAGAGGTTCAGATCAGTCATCAAATTGTTGCAGTTGGGAAACAACTCATTGAAGCACTAACAAGTAGTAACAACCGTTTGGCCCCTCCCCCTGCTCCTCATGTTTTCTATCATTTCTTCACCTTCCCCCACTATGTACCATTTCAAAATTTGTTATATGATATTTTCATCCAACTTAATATTTACCTAACAATTACGGTATGTGCCTGCTAATACTGGAAATATTCTTTCCATGTAAAAAGAGATCTCTTTCTTCATTCAATTAATGGTGGATGAATCTACTCAAAACTACCCCTCTTAATATTTTTGTTACATTGGAATAAATAAAACAGAAACTAAAACATAGGGGGAAATCTATTTTCAAAATATGGAGTGATCTTAGAGAGTCAATTGAGCATATTAGCACTAACCTTATGATTGCAGACCCTTTGACGAAAGGGTTACCGCCCAAAATATTTAAATATGGGGATTATGTTTGCGAATGAATGTTGAACATTATGTTATTAATAAAGTCTCAATATTTTGACACTTTTGATTAATATTTTATTTTCACACTTCTGTACACATGTGAGAATGATAATGTTGAAAATAAAATTTTCTTTCTCAATGACATTATTATATGATTCTTATTAATGTGTCACGTTAAGAATAAAGCAAATATAGTAGTACATGGAAGGGACTATATCGAATAAGTGATGTAAAATCGCCATGACTCTTATTAATTCTTGTTTTTAATCATGACTTGTAATGTAATGAATATGGAAAACATATTCTGAATATGCACATTATGTTTGATGTTTATAAAATCATGAATTGTATTGTCACATGCGATAAGTGAGAGAATGTAAGAAATATGTCTCTTCTGACAAGAGTGAATATATTATTTCATTATTTGAATGACATAACTCTTGGATGAAGAGTTATCAATGAAATGTTAAGACTTTTGGGAAAGAGCATATATATAGTGATTGATGGAAACTCTATACTAACAAGAAAAAGGACCAGAAACATTGTCCATATCTCTGCCCATAAAGATTGCTCTATCAGCCATCACTTAAGCAAGAGCATAGTAAGAACGTGAAGGGGATAGAAGAGTTTATCTATAAATCAAGAACACCAAACAACAACTAAACAGAGGATCATATCCCTATGGGTAAAGGTTAGTAATGTATAACTATTCTTATGATGTGAAAACTATAATTTCTCAAGATCCATTTACACATGGTTTTTCATGATATAACTTACATGTGATATCATAACACAATGTTTAAGAACTTATAGTATTCCACTAATGATGATTTGATCCTCATGTTTTGAAATATATTCTTGAATGTTTAGAGAACTCATAATTATTTCCGCTGCATTATAATAAATAAAGCGCAGAAAAAGAACATATCATCATTGATTGCGCTGTTCATATTTAACAGAAAGAAACTAAACTTATTATATAGAGTTAATTACACTTACACCCCTGAGTTTTAGTGAAATTACACAAATCACTCCTCACTTTTCTACACCTACACAAACCTCCCATAGTTTTTATACTTTCATTACAATGACCACCATTACATGAGAAATAAGTGTAATCTTTTAAACAAAAAATGTGATAAAGACAATTAAGTTAAACAAAACATGTTATATTGTGAGGAAAAATCCAAATAATATACAAATTAATGTATCTTTATTATTTTTGGTTACAAAATGCATCAACAATTCTAAAAAGATATTATTTAAATCGCTCTTATATTATATCGTAACGAACCAAAAATAATAAAGAGGTATCGACTCATATATTATTTGGATTTGTCTCCAAAATATATCATGTTTTGTTTAACTTAATTACATTTATCACATTTTTGCTCACAAAATTACACTTATTTCTCATGTAGTGGTCAATGTAATTGAAAGTATAAAAATGAGGGGGTTTGTGTAGGTGTAGAAAAATGAGAAGTGATTTGTGTAATTTCACTAAAACTCAGGAGATGTCAGTGTAATTTACTCTATTATATACCTTCTGCACTATTTCATATTACATGTTCGTATCTGCACTATTCATTCGGCTTTGTTTTATAAAACGTGACTCTACAAAAAATTATTTTAGTAAACTAGACATTATTGCTAATGTTACCTAATGTGCTTCTTTTCTTATATTTTAGAGAGAGTTACTACTGTTTGTCTTTTATATTCATGTATATATAACAACTATATATATGTATTGGAAAGAAAGACTAACAGGATATATGTATATTATTACGTTGACATATATATATTAGAGAGAAACAGTAACAAGCATAATAGTATATATCTTATATATATAACGTTAACTAATATATATTATTACGTTAACATACATTTACTATATACATTAATAGATATGTATTATATATGTTATATACATATATAACATTAATAGATTATATATATATATATATCATTAATTAATAGATTATATATATATATATAATTAAGTTATAATTTTATTTGAAATTTTAATGTAATTGTTTCATGAATATGTATGCAACTTTATAATTAAGTCTAATTTTAGGAAGTCATATGTATGTATAATATTATGACTTGTTAGATGTTGAGAATTATTATGTGATAGGTTTGTTAATTACCAAAGTGGTCAAATCTTTATGTTTTTTAATTCCAAGTTGTATAATCATAATTATTTTGTTTGGAATTATTGTATGATAAGTTTGTTAATCACCAAAGTGGTCAAATCGTTATGTTTATTTAATTCCAAATTGTATGATCATATTTCATTTACTTATTAATGATATGTTATGAATGATATAACAATTATTTATTTATGAGTAAATTGAAATTCATTATTATATGACAATTAAGAATCGCCTAAAGGTTAATTATTTGTTCTCATAATCAATGAGCATGAATATTGGTAGTATAAATGTATCATTAGTTATATATATATATTCAAAGATAGTAAATGTTTCTAATATATACATGCATCATTGTCAACTTATGCGAATTTTTTTGTAACATTATGTCTAGTATGGTATATTGATGGATTACCCAAAGGTAAACATTAGTATACACATATGAAGTAGTCTGAATTAATTTAACATATTAGCATGTAACTCAAGGTCTTAATGTTTTTGTTTAATTTTATTGATTGCAGTATCTGTTGTTTTGCATTCACAATTCTCATCTTTTCCAACTTTCAATGGACTTAACTTCTCTGAATGGAGTGAACAAATCTAATT
>NC_032014.1:15004952-15025414 GCF_001865875.1 Lupinus angustifolius | reverse complement strand
TAGATTATATATATATATATATAATTAAGTTACAATTTTATTTGAAATTTTAATGCAATTGTTTCGTGAATATGTATGTAACTTTGTAATTTATGTTTAATTTTGGGAAGTCATATGTATGTATAATATTATAACTTTGTTAGATGTTTAGAATCATTGTATGATAGATTTGTTAATCACCAAAGTGGTCAAATTGTATGATCATATGTCATCTTGGAATTATTGTATGATAGATTTGTTAATCATCAAAGTGGTCAAATCTTGACAATTAAGTTAAACAAAACATGTTATATTGTGAGGAAAAATCCAAATAATATACAAATTAATGTATCTTTATTATTTTTGGTATTGAGTAAATTGAAATTCATTATTATAAGACAGTTAAGAATCGTACATAGGTTGATTATTTGTTATTATAATTAATGAACATTATGTTGGTAGTGTAAATGCATCATTAGTTATATTTATATATCCAAAGATAGTAAATGTTTCTAATTTATACATGCATCATTGCCAAATTATGTGAATTTATTTTAGTATCATCATGTCTAGTATGATATATTGATGGATTACCCAAAGGTAGACATTAATATATACTTATGAAGTAATCTGACTCACAAAATTACACTTATTTCTCATGTAGTGGTCAATGTAATTGAAAGTATAAAAATGAGGGGGTTTGTGTAGGTGTAGAAAAATGAGAAGTGATTTGTGTAATTTCACTAAAACTCAGGAGATGTCAGTGTAATCCATGTAACTCAAAGCCTTAACATTTTTGTTTGATTTTATTGATTGTAGTACATATTGCTTTGCATTCACAATTCTCATTTGTTCCATCTTTCAATGGACTTAACTTCTCTGAATGGAGTGAGCAAATCTAATTTTACCTTGGGGTAATAGATTTGGATTTATCACTTAGAGAAGATAAGCCAAGTGCTATTACTAATATAAGCATTGAAGAACGTAAAGTTCATTATAGAAATTGGGAAAGATCAAACAGATCGAGTCTAATGTATATGCGAATGAATATTGCTGGCAACATTAAGTAATCTCTTCCTAAAACTGAAAGTGCTAAAGAAATGCTAAAGTTTGTGGAAGAGCGCTCCCAAACTACTGTCAAGTCTGTTGCTGGGACACTAATGAGTACATTGACCACCATGAAATTAATGGTTCTCGTATTATGCATGAACATGTCATTGAAATGCCAAACATTGCAACAAGACTTAAGACATTGGGAATGGATGTGGATGAAAACTTCCTTGTGCAATTTATACTAAATTCATTACCCTCTGAATATGGTCCTTTCCAAATGAACTATAACACCATGAAAGATCACCACGTTAGTCGATTAACCAGCATATTAAAAACGTGATTAAAAAGGGCAAAGTACTCATATGTTATGCTTAACTCCTATACATGTTTTAGCAATTATATTATGCCTAATATGCACATATAACATGTAAGGTTAATGCATGAACATACAATAAACTAGATGACATGTCTCATGAATATGATATGACAATTATAATGGCTTCTGAGACTTGCATCTAGGTTTATCTCACCTATACTCACTCACTAAGGCACACATCCCATACTACTTAGAATTATGACTCTATTGATATAACTTAGTCTAGATATGACCAATGAGTTCTAGGCATGTTGATTGTTGAGTCATCTTCAAACTTTAATTAACTTATTGTCTTCATCAAAACATAGGCAAAAACATTGCTAGTGCAATCCTTGACACTTTGCACTTTCAAGACCAAATGAAAAATTTGTCTTTATGGGAAACAGAGTGAAGGTTCCAGTGGAAGCCGTCGGGACTTATCGTTTAATCCTTGATACTGGACATCATTTATATTTATTTGAAACCCTTTATGTACCTAATATATCTAGGAATTTGGTTTCTTTATCTAAACTTGATGTTGCTGGATACTCTTTTAAATTTGGTAATGAATGTTTCAGTTTGTATAAATATACTCATTTAATTGGTAATGGTATATTATGTGATGGATTGTATAAATTAAATCTTGATAATCTTTTCTCTGAAACACTTTTAACCTTGCATCATAACGTTGGAATTAATTGTGGCTTAATTAATGAACGTTCTTTTCACTTGTGGCATAAACATTTGGGACATATTTCCAACGAAAGAATGAAAGGATTAGTAAAGAATGAAATCCTTCCGAATTTATATTTTACCGATCTGAATATTTGTCTGAATTGTATTAAAGGTAAACAAACAAAATGCACAAAGAAATGAGCCACAAGAAGCACTAAGTTTCTTGAAATTATACACACAGATATTTGTGGACCTTTTGATGTTAATTCTTTCAATAAAGAAAAATATTTCATTACCTTCATTGATGATTATTCATGTTATGGACATATCTATTTATTGTCTGATAAATTTCAAGCGCTAAAAGCCTTAGAGATTTACGTTACTGAAGTTGAAAGACAATTAGATAAAAAGGTGAAAATTATCAGGTCTGATCGAGGTGGTGAGTATTATGGAAGATATGATGAAATTGGATAACATCCAGGTCCATTTGCTAAATTCCTTGAAAGTCGTGGCATATGTGCACAATATAGAATGCCAGGTACACCACAACAAAATGGTTTATCAGAAAGACGTAATAGAACATTGTTGAATATGGTTAGGAGTATGTTGAGTAATTCATCTTTACCCATTTCATCGTGGACTTATGCTTTAAAGATTTCCATGTATTTATTAAATAGGGTTCCTAGTAAGGCAGTTCCAAAGACCCCTTTTGAACTGTGGACAAGAAGAAAACCTAGTTTAAGGCACCTGCATGTTTGGGTATGCCCGACGGAAATTAGAATTTATAATCCACAAGAAAAGAAACTGGATGCAAGAACAAACAGTGGTTATTTCATTGGTTATCTAGAAAAATCAAAATGGTATAGATTTTATTGTCCAAACCATACTACAAGAATTGTTGAGACTGAGAATGCTAGGTTTATTGAGAATGATGAGATTAGTATTAGTGAACACCACGTAAAGTGGAAATTCAAGAAGTGAGGGTACACGTTCCATTTACTTGTGTCCCTAATAATGTTGTTCCTCAAGTTATAGAACCGATTAGTAATGATGGAGAACAACAAAATAATCCCATTACTGAAAATGAAGTTGATGAACCTATAGTGAAAGAATCACAAGAGATATCATTAAGAAGATCTCAAAGATAAAGACGATATGCTATTTCTGATGATTATGCGGTTTACCTACATGAGTCAGAATGTGATATAGGAATTGAGAATGACCGAATTATGTTTTCATATGTCATGGATAGTGATAATGTTGATAAATGCTTAAATGCCATGAAAGATGAGTTAAAATATATGAAACAAAATGAGATTTGGGACCTTGTTGAGTTACTATAAGAATCTAAAACAGTTGGTTTTAAGTGGGTTTTCAAAACCAAACGTGATTCTTATGGTAACTTAGAACGTTATAAGGTCATACTTGTAGCAAAAGACTATACTCAGAAAGATGTCATTGATTATAAAGAGACGTTTTCACCAGTCTCTAAGAAAGACTCACTTAGGATTATCATGATATTTGTGGCTCACTATGATTTGGAGTTACACCAAATGGATGTGAAAACCACCTTTCTAAATGGGGATTAAACAGAAAAGGTCTATATGGATCAACCAATAGGATTCATTGAGAAAGGAAAAGAACACATGGTCTGTAAACTTAAGAAATCAATATACGGACTTACACAAGCTTCGTGACAGTGGTATCTTAAGTTTAATGATACTATTGTATCCTTTGGGTTTAATGAAAACATTATTGATCGATGTATATACCTAAAGGTTAGTGGGAGTAAGTTTATCTTTTTGGTTCTATATGTTGATGACATCTTGCTTGCAACTAATGATCTTGGTCTTTTAAACGAGACTAAGATTTTTCTCTCTAAAAAATTTGAAATTAAAGATATGGGTGAGGCAAGCTATGTGATTGGAATATAATTATTTCGTGATAGATCACAAGGACTTTTAGGTTTGTCTCAGAAAGCATATATTAACAAAATTTTGGAGAGATTCAGAATGGATAAATATTCAGCATCTCCCGTTCCAATTCAGAAAGGAGACAAGTTTAGTATGATGCAATGTCCAAAGAATGATTTGGAATGGAAGCAAATGGAAGAAATTCCTTATGCATCTATAGTTGGGAGTTTAATGTATGCTCAGACTTGCACTCGGGTCACTTATTTTATTTTTGTCACAATAGTTTTGCAATTGGAATGTTAGGAAGATACCAGAGTAATCATGGTATAGAACATTGGAAAACTACAAAGAAAGTTCTGAGATACTTACAAGTTACAAATGATCATATGCTTACTTATAGGAGATCAAATCACCTTGAGGTAGTTGGATATTCAGATTCAGACTTTGCCAGATGCATAGACTCAAGAAAGTCTACTTTCGGTTATATGTATTTATTAGCTAGAGGAGCTGTCTCATGGAAGAGTGCGAAGCAGACTGTCATTGTTATATCCACTATGGAAGCTGAATTTGTGACATGCTTTGAGGCCACAGTTCATGCTAAATGGCTACAGAACTTTATTTCAGGACTTGGGGCTGTCGACAGTATTGCCAAGCCGCTGAAAATTTGTTATGCTAATTCTGCAGCAGTCTTCTTTTCTAAAACCGGCAAGTATACCAAAGGTGCTAAACATATGGAGGTGAAATACTTTGCCGTTAAAGAAGAAGGTCAGGAACTTAGAGTGTCAATTGAACATATTAACACTAACCTTATGATTGCAGACCCTTTGATGAAAGAGTTATCGCCCAAAATATTTACTGGTCATGTAACAAATATGTGTATTATGTTTGCGAATGAATATTGAACATTATGTTATTAATAAAGTCGCAATATTTTGACACTTCGAGCTCGTTAATATTTAAGTTTCTGATTAATATTTTATTTTCACACGTATGTATACATGTGAGAATGATAATGTTGAAACTAAAATTTTCTTTCTAAATGACATTATTATATGATTCCTATTAATATGTCACGTTAAGAATAAAGCTAATATAGTAGTACATGGAAGGGACTATATCGAATAAGTGATGTACAACCGCCATGACTCTTATTAATTCTTGTTCTTAATCATGACTTGTAATGTAATGAATATGGAAAACATATTCTAAATATGCGCATTATGTTTGATGTTTATAAAATCATGAATTGTATTGTCACATGAGACAAGTGAGAGAATGTAAGAAATATGCCTCTTATGACATGAATGAATATATTATTTCATTGTTTGAATAACATAACTCTTGGATGAAGAGTTATCAATGAAATGTTAAGACTCTTGGGAAAGAGCCTATTTATAGTGTTTGATGGAAACACTATACTAACAAGAAAAAGAACCAGAAACATTGTCTCTATCTATGCCCATAAAGATTGTTTTATCAGTCATCACTTAAGCAAGAGCATAGTAAAAACGGGAAAGAGATAGAAGAGTTTCTCTATAAACCTAGAACACCAAATAGTAGCTAAATGGAGGATCGTATTGCCATGGGTAAAGGTTAGTAATCTATAACTATTCTTATGATGTGGAAACTATGATTTCTTAAGATCCATTTACACATGGTTTTTTATGATATAACTTACAACTGAGTCCTGTATCTTCAGTTTTATTGAGAAGACTCTTCTAGCTTCGATATATAATATACCAACATATTTTTTATGAGTATAATATCTATATACCATAAGTATAAATTTTTTATATTGTCGGTACATCATCTACCATTGATTTGCATTACTTTTGTTTGAGAGTGAATAATAATTAACATATAAATGATGAATGATTCATAAACAACATAAAAATCATTTACACTGTTAGTATATATATATTAAATCCATTTTTTATTACCACATATGAATAACTCAATCATGCCACATCAAATATCAAATAGTATCCATCACTTCTGCATGATTGTTATTGCGAATCTGCATTCCATCATTAAAAATTATTAAAATATTTCGTTTTATCTTTTCACTTACCATAACATATATGGTATCTTATCAAGTGTTCTACTCCATGTGTTACTTGTTGTGTTTGATAAAAAAAACTTAATTATTAAAATTTTAAATTATAAAAAATGGCAAATGACACACTTTTTGGAATAAGTTCATTTACCTATAGTCCTACACCCAAATGACATTTATGTGGAGATACTAGTTGAAAATCACATTTTTCTTTAATTTGTAGCTTAATAAATGAATATAGTGAAACTTATGTGGTCATTCTAAAAATTGTGCATAATGGAAAATGGATGAAGTTCTCTTATACATGTAATTGATGGTGTTACTTATAATAATATGACTTCATTTGAGTTCATAATGATTTTACACTTGATGAAAAAGATTATGTGTGTATTTACAATATACACATTTAATATTATTAATAATATATACATACATACATATATATATATACATACATACATATATATATATATATATATATATATATATATGTCCAAAAACTCTATCAATGAGTGAAAGAAGACTTATTTGAGTTGTCAATTTCAACAGTTTGTTCTTGGTGTTGCTAATAATTCAAGTTTGAAATATTCTCAACTATATGTCATTAGTCATATCCTGTTTTATCAAATTATTCATCTTGTTTTAGGTATTGTGGTTCAGCTACTATATAAACATATTTTATCAATGAAGACTACCAAACAAAACTATATAATAAGATAACAGATGAATTTCTTGCATACAACATAATGATTTATATTGAAAAAGAAATAGTTAAATTTTTTACCTCTGATCCAACTATGTATGTTTCTTTATATTTTTGTTATTCAATTAATTTTAATTATAAGTTGTAATTAAATATTATTGTTCTTCTAAAATTTAAATCTACATCAACGATAGATTAATAATATGTACCACATCTAAACAATCACTCTCCAATATCAAATTGGAGTGACCCATACTCCAAACAAAGAAAAAATTCAGGAAAATAGGAAGAATAAAGCTCAAACTAGAGTCGTCGGAGGATTGGAGATTCTTGCAATAGTAATATTTGTGGTAGTAATTATGGTTGCACATGATAATTAAAATCCTCAACTATTAAATCCAATGTTTAACAATAAATTACATGCTTACACGTGATTTCACTTGCCTTCATTACTTTGTAATTGATGGAGGGGACCTACCATGCCAAAGTCACAATTTGGTTAACCAATTGATTTGAATTGTGGTGTAGGACGAAAGAAATTAATGTATAATATCGTGATTACATTGACCAATGTTGCAAAACAAATATAATTGATGTGGGGTGCATGCAAAAGTAAGGACTCTAAAATGGTTGCATTGCATAAGTACATGGGAAAAATTATGATTGGATTGTTCTGTCCTTGTAATAGCAAAGTTGTATCACTTAAAGGAACATACATCTTCTTTCATATATTATTTTTGATACAGTAAAAACATCAATTATAATAATAATTTGGAAATTTTAATTTATATGTCATGTTTTCATTAACACGTGATAGTATATGAGACAAAATCTGAGATAGCTAATCTCTGCTCCACTTAAAGATGGGTCACTAGGACATTTTTGCACGTGGTCTTTCTATGATGGCCGTTGTGTGTAGAGACATATAGCCTTGCCTATAGTGTATTTACCTAGGGACAATTTCTATGGCAGTCGTTCGGGCCATTCTTTTTCCCTTTTATAAAGTTGATTGATTTAATGTGTCCAAGCAAGCAAATAAATAATAGAAACTGTTAATTGTACAACAAACATCAAGAATTACACTCAATAAGGCAATAATGCATCAACTATATAGGTGAATTGGGTTCTTCAAATATAAGTGCAAAATAAAGGACCGATTTTATGGTGTATCATGTAAAATTACCCTACCACAACTTTGGAGTCACATACTCATATTTTTTGGTATTATTAATATTGTACCGATTATTATAAAGGTCTTAAAGTATATATCTTATTATAGTAATTCACTAATTAAACTATGTATAAGTTATATTATATATTTTATAACAAATATAATAAATTTATAAATATAAATATTATTAATTGCAACATTTATATAACTAAGAGGTTTAAAGTTCGAATCCTTAATGTGTTATTTTAAAAAAAAAATTTGTATTTTTGTGGACAAACTGATATTAACAGATACTATAGAATATTGTTTGATTGGTATAATCAGATTTTGTCCAATTTTGATCAATTTAATTGCATGTCTAGTATAATTATCATATGTATCAATATGAAGACAAGTTTGCTAACCAGTACGGTATTTATAATATGACTTTTGGTTAGAGAGGAAGAGACTTTAAATATGTTTATTTGGTCTAAACAATAAGAGTAAGAATGTACTCCTTTAGTGTTTGTTTGCGGGTTAAGTTTTGGGGGGAATAAATATATTTATGAAATGATCTAGAGTATTTTTTTTCTCTTCATTCTCCTCCAAACCCTAACTATTAAACAAATACTTAGAATTTTCTCATTATGACATTTGAAAGGAAGAAATTAAATTGTGGGAAGGATTAGTGGACTTTTCCTACCCTCCTAGCTAGTTCTATAAGGTGATAGGAAATACATAAGAGTTATTTCTCTCTTACCTTGTTTTCCCTTTCTTAAAGTTTAGACACACCTCGTTGCCTTATGGAGTGTTTGAGCTACAATGTGGTTTCAACTTTCAACCACAAGTTAAACCAAGCAAAAAAGGAGAGTGTTTATCATGTTAATTTTTTGATGTAACTGGTTAATGGTTATTTGGAGTGTCATAAAACAAAAGATTAGAGTATTATTCAATTTTTTTAATTTTAAGTAAATCGTCTGGTTTACTTCCCGGGTTATTCTGGTTTGATCGGGTTTAACATGGTCGAACCGCAATTTATCCAGTTCAAAGCGGTCCAACTCTCATTTGTTTAAGACTACAAACTAGAGTCGTTTTCAATTTCGGTCAGTGATCAGACTGATTAGACAACCTTGTATAGTCTGGTTCTCACAATACTACCTAAGATAGCTTGTTGCAATTTTTTCCTTTTTAGCGTTTTTCGAGTCCCACTTTTTTATTTCTTTCCCGCTTTTGTTTAGTTTTTTTTCACTTTCAAGCTTGGACTCAATTCAGAAGTCGTGTTAGGCCAACATAAGTTCTAAAGCCCATTTTATGAAAGACACTAAAAAGTCGTGTTGGACGAACAAGACTTCTGAATAACTCGTTTATTTGTTAACTTGCCAATTCAAAAGTTGTGACTGACAATATAGTTTTTTAGTAGCCATTTTTTTAAAGTTAGATTTGATTTTAAGTCATTAAGGAAATACTAAAATGATAAAAGGAGCCTCACGACTCCAGACCTAATATGATAGCCATTAACTAGTGGGGTATAAGGGACTCGGGTTTCAAATGATGTATGTGTTTACCGGAAAGTTGGTGTACACACAATTAATGATGTCGCAAACAAGTATAGAGAAGAGGTTGTCAAATCCACAAGAACATGCTTGATACTAACCTTTCAACTAAATATATTAACTCTAAGTTGCTTTGAAAATGGGTTTTTGGTTGGTATGATTAACTAATTTCTTAAACTATTTGGAATAAAGATGTTGGGATCATATTTTCTACTCCCTCTCAATACACACATTATTGAGATAAACTAATTCATTTAGCAATGATTCTTCCACACATATGACTTCGAATGTACTAAAAACTAATATCTTATTCAAATTTGTAGCTTATGTAATAAAGCCTATGTCTAGTAACTTTTTACAAAAGATGAAGAACTATGACTCATAAAATCCTACATCTATGCCTAGTAGTTTATGCATATGATATTGAGTAAAATATAATATTTTAATTGTATTAACCGTCAATGTCTTAGTCTATGCTAATAGCTTATTAAGATTACTTTATGTCTAGCAACTAAATTATCAAGATAAAGTTATATGAACAGATAAACATATTTCTAAGTCTAGTAGTCTATGTTAATAAGTTTGAGAGTTCTAAAGTTATTGAATTAGCTCTATGTCTAGTAACAAATACAACAATATGCATGAGATACAATTTTGATATAAGTCTATGTCTAGCAAATATACCAAATGATGAGTTATGCAAAGACCGAATCATGCAAAGATTTCTCTAAGAATTTCATTCACAAGCATGCAATAAGATGATCAAACTTAAAGCAATCATTAAACACATATATAACTCAAAAGAATCAAAGCTTAATGAATAATGTCAAATGAATGAATGTGTAAACATCAAGCTCGTATTAGATTCAATCCTAACAAAAGAACAACTCAACTACTTATGTTCATAAAATATAAGTAAGATATGGATAAAACACAACTCATTGGATGATAGAACCACACACAAATGATCATAGATTAACTCTTGTAATACTTACACATTCTTCTCATGACTCAGATGAGCCAAACTGCCCTAAAAACTAAAAGAAATTGAATACAAAGTGTTCATGTTCGAATATATGCTTTACAAACCCAAGTTAAACCCTTTAAATAGTGTCAGAATTTCGATTCCCATACTCAGTGCACTGCCTTGCGTTGAGGGCACTGCTTCGTATGGCTAGATGCAACTTTTCAGCACGCCGGGTTGCACTGAGCCTACCTCCCTTTTCTGCTGAGCGGAAATTTGACGCTTAACGTATATGAAACATAACATTTTCATAGAAAATTTTCCAACTTGCATTGAGCACAAGAATGACGCTTAATGCAACCATTTTTTCATATTTCACCGATTTGATTGTTCATTTTGAAGATCCATCAGTTATGAACAACATATCCAAAAGTTAGCTCGATCCAATTTTACTTGGACTACTCATGGTTGAATCCTTGCTTTTGTCCGGAACTTAGTTTTTTGCAATAATCCTTGATTTTAAGATCAATTAGCCAACACATTACATTAAGTAAAGAATTAAAGTGCCACAAAATTGGTAGTTCAAATACAATATTTTGACACTTAACAATTATCCCCAACTTAGAAATTTGTTTATCCTAAAACAAAAGTCCAAGCTAGATTTTTTCAAAAATATGTTTGGGTTTTCACAAATATGAATCATTTTAAAATGATCATGGAATGCAACTCAAACAAATATTGTTCTCACAATTTGACAAGTAACAATAATGAACTTCAAGATTTAAGGCAATGGTTGATGTCCACATTATGCAAATCACATTAGTTGTATAACCATTATAACACCTTTAAAATAAACAAATCATATGTCGTTAAATCAGAAAGTACATTTCTCTCAAAGTGTTTTTCTCACTCTCAAGTAGTGTAGGTATCTCACTAGCATATATTGAATAAACAATAAAATCAATTTTGATATTGTCTCATAATCATCAAGATAATATACAATATGAATCATTAGGGTCTTTTTTATGGTTATAATGTTGTTGGGCTATAAAGAACATAGTTTTTTTGATAACAAAGATTGTAGTAGGCTAAGAGAGCAATTCTCAAACTCACTAACACCCAAATGTATCAAGTTTCTTCTTATACTACAAGTTAATTATGTACCCTTTTTACTTCTATTATACCATCATTCATCTTTTCATTCTCCTCTTTTTATGAGGTTTTGATATTTCCTTTTATGGATGAAGCGATGGTTTACAATACAATTTTACAACATATTCTTTCTTTCCAAAAAATCCACATCCACTATTCCTTCTCCCCAATTTTAATACAATCACAATATATAACAATATAATATGAGCTCTCTTATCCTACTAGAATTACGAGATGGTTATTATTTTCATTCATAGATTAAAGGTTATAATCAATAAAACATGTAAGGCGCAAATGAGTTATCAAAAGATGATGCATTGTGAGTAAGCTTTTTGGCCAATGGTTACATTTCAAGAAACAAGTGTCTTGATCATTTCCATATATTCTACTAACCTAGTTAATTAGATATGCATGCGACACCAACAATACAAGTCAATAACATATACTCATAAGTATGCAATTCATAGTTTATAAGCTCAAAAACTCACACCACTCAATGTATCATGCATTCCTCCTTATTTTAGACAACTTCATGTTACAATTTCTAAGGTCTATATGATCATAGAATCTAAACATTACAATTACAATTATGAGTATAACCACACTATTTCCAAAAACCAATAATTCACTAAGGACTCATCTATTCATGCAAGCCAAATATTGACTCAAACTAAACCAATACATTCTAGATAAGGCAAAATTTCAAAATAGCCCCAAGCAATATACATTCTAAATAGACAGACACAAAATGCAAAAAAAATTAAAAAGGGAAAGAAAACTTCACAAAATTAGAGTTGGGTTCCAAATATAGTCCATTGCTCCATCCCCTTCACAGACTTTGGACTATCCTCAGTCCAAGAGAATCGAGCATGAAAGTGCATGAAACAAACATCAAAAGTACAAGAACAATGAAAATGAAAAACATAAAACCAAAATAACATTGGGTTTCCTCCCAGCAAGAGCTTCTTTAACATCAATAACTTGACGAATGATGTGTTTTTAAGGATCACAAAGTTTTAGCAACCAAATCAACACAATATTTGATTGCTTATACTGCTTCAGTATGATATTCAACCTCTTTAGACATAAGTCAATACAGGTTCTCCTCTTATTATCTTCTCTACTCTTTCACCCCATTCCATGACTCACTTTTTATTTCTTTTCTAATTTTTTTTAATAACTATTGACTTGCTCTTATTTGTTTTAACATCTCTCTTAACTACATTATCGCTCTCCTCTTCAACAACACTTTTATCCTCATAAACAAATGTCTCACCAAGATAATTACCAATCAAACTATCAATCATTGTTGTGATGAGATTGCATTGCTCGTCATAATTACGTTCAATGTTGGTATGAAGTGATTTTTGTTGCTCTTTTGCTAGCTGCTCTACTAATCAACCACTCATTTGCTTGGCCATTTGCTCTACTTGAGTCTCCAAATTCCTCAGGAAGGTATCAGTGTTGTTTTGGTTAGCCATACTCATCTCCATGAACTGAATTCGAGTATCCTCTAGTTTGGAGCTTGTGTCCTCGTATGGTGGTTGGTAAGGTGTTTGTAGGCTAGGTGACCATGCATCATTCATCCATGGTTAATCATATGCTTGGTTGAACCATAGTTGTTGTTCTGATAATAACCATGTTAGTTTTATCTTGGTTGAACTCTCATTTATTGTACCTCCTCTACTTGAGGAGGTAAACAATAATAAGTTGGATGATCACTGTAGCACACAACACACCTCTTCATTTGTCGGCCAAGAGAAGATTTGGTAAGTTGTTGAGGAAGACTAACCATTTGTTTGGTGAATTAGTCCAACATTGGAGAAAGCATCCTGATTTGTGCCAGAAGTGTATCATGGGTTCCAGGTTGTGAGACAACATTATATAATCCATGGTGCACTCTGAATATGCTTGAACAACTCAAACAAAACAACCAATACGTGCACATCAATATGCTCAGAGAGAATAAAATAAGAAAAGTAAAAAAAATAGAAAATTAAAAACTTAAAACAACATTTTTTTTTTGCAATGCTAAGTACCTAGACGCAAGTCCTCGACAACGTCATCATTTTTCTAATCGACAAATTTGTGTCAAAACAACCAAACACTGTCACAAACAAGTATAGAGAATTGGTTGTTATATCGACAAATTTGTGTCAAGGACTTGTTTGATACTAGCCTTTGAACTAAAAATTGCTATTCTACGTTGTTTTGAAAAAAAGGTTTTTAGTTGGTTTGATTAACTAATTACTAACTCATTAAACTATTTGAAATAAAGATGATGGGATCGAATTTCCTACTCCCTTTTAATAACACATAATTCAAATACACTAATTCATTTAACAATGATTCTTCCACACAAATGGCCTCAAATGTACTAAAACCTAATGTTTTAGTCAAATTAGTAGCTTATGCAATAAAGTTCTATGTTTAGTAACTTTACACACATGATGACGAACTATGACTCAGAAAATCATACCTCTATATCTAGGAGTCTATGCTTATGATATTGAATAAAATACAATACCTCAATTATATTAACAGACAATGTCTTAGTCTATGCTAATAACCTATTAAGATCGCTCTATGTCTAGAAACTAAATTGACAAGATGAAGTTATATGAATCGTTAAACACGCATCTATGTCTAGTAGTTCATGTTAACAAGTCTAGTAAATATACCAAATGATGAGTTATACAAGGTCAAAATATGCAAGGATTTCTCTAAGCATTTCATTCACAAAGCATGCATTAAGATGATCAAACTTAAAGCAATCGTTAAGCATATATATATAACTCAAAATAATCAAAGCTTCGTGAATTAATATCAAATGAATCAATATGTAAATATCAAGCTCATATTAGATTCAATCCCAACAAAAAAGAACTTAGCTACTCGTGTTCACAAAATGAAAGTAAGATAGAGATATAACACAACTCATGCAATGGTAGCACCACACATAAATGAGCTTAGATTAACTGCTCTAATACTTACACTTGTTTTCATGACTCAAATGGGCCAAACTACCCTAAAATCTAAAAGAAATTGAGTATAAATTGTTCCTATTCGAATATATGTTTTATAAGCCCAAGTTAAATCCCCGAAATAATGTCAGAATTCTAGTTCCTATACTTACTGCACTACCTTGCACTTAGTGCACCGCTTTGTATTGCCATATGCGACCTTTCAACGCATCGGCTTGCGTTGAGCGCACCTTAATAAACTACATTATTGCTCTTGGATAAACATTGACTGAGGAAAGTGGGGAGGTGCCATCCTGACCGAGTCACATAAGAGGTATTTGGTGCATCAGGCCAATTCTCTTGTGCATCAACTTTGTTGTCTTATGCCAATTCTCTTGTGCATAAATTCTCTTCGTTGAGCCTTCTTCATCCAGGTGTATTTTTGGGATATGGATTATGAAGTAGAGTTATTTTCTTTGTAATTCATTAAGTGTTTGTTATTGGTCGTTAGTTTGTTACTTGACTAGTTTGTCAAGTAATTAGTATATAAGACTTTCTTTTCTTTGTTGTAAAAACAAATTTTTTTTCACAATCAATAATACAATCAAAATAAAGGTATTCTTTTTAATGGATTATTTTATGGTATCAGAGCTCTTATTTTGAGAGCTATGCTGCACAATCCATTCCCTATTACACATTCACACGCCTACTGCATCTTCTTCATTTCTTCGACATTTTTGCATCACAAATAAGAAGCAATTTCAAAGTCATGGAAACTAGTTCAAGCACAACTCATGGAAATGGAATTGAGGCAGCAATGGATCCTACACAAAACCCCTTCTATCTACATTCAAGTGAGAGTCTTGGATCAGTTCTGGTTTCTCCACCCTTGAATGAGACCAATTATCACTCATAGACTAGGTTCATGAGGAAAGCATTATCATCCAAGAACAAATTCAAATTCATCAATGGATCTATTCCTACAACACAAGAATTAGATCCAATCTTCGATTCATGTGATCTTTGACTCAACAGATAGCTCAAAGTATCATCTACATCGACAATGCAAAAGAGTCATGGGAAGACCTGAAGGAACGTTTCTCAAAAGGAGATCATTTCAGATTCTCAGACATATTGCAGGAGATTCACTCAATGCATCAAGGAGATAGATCCATCTCCAACTTCTACACTGACTTAAAGACCTTGTGGGAAGAACTTGAGTTCCTTAGACATACGTATCTGCTCTTGCACAATCAGATGCAATTGTGAGGCCTTGAAGACCATCAAGAACCAAAGGGATTATGAATACGTCATATGCCTCCTTAAGGGAGCAAATGACCAATAAAATGTAGCTAAAACACATATCCTTCTAATGGAGCCTTTACCATCAATCAACAAAGCATTCTCCTTATTGCAACAACAAGAAAGGCAATATGAAGGAAAAATCTATGTTGATGACAAAGGTTCAATCAACAATGTTAATTCTACACCATCATGGAAAACTCAATTTAACACAGGCAATAGTAGAGGCAACATGGAATACAACAACAAAAATACAAGGAAATATGGAGGAAATGGAGCTACTAGAAGATCATATGCACCCCCTAACAACAATAACAAAGTATGTACATTTTGTGGAAAGGACAAGCACACTGTGGAGACATTCTACTTCAAGCATGGATTCCCCCCAACTTTAAATTTAAATCAAAAGGAACAAAAGGTGGATCCATTTACAACTTAACTACCGAGGCTAGCAACACATAAGGGTCAAATCATTAAGCACAAAGTAGAAGGTCTGAACAAACATTTCAGCAACATGATGTGCATGGTGATTCTCCATAATTAAGCATGAACACTGAGCACCACATTAATTAGATGAGCCTTGACTCAACAAGTGATGAACTTCCTTCTATTTTAGGTAATTTCACAAAGACTAAATCTTGGATACATTATAGTGGTGACACTGATCATGTTACTAACAATGCATCAAACTTCACATATTATAATGTCAGTAAGCCTATTATTGTCAAATTGCCTAATAATCTTACCATCACTGCAACTTATTCTGGAACCATTAAACTAACTCACAAAATTACTCTTGTACATTCCTGGATTCAAGTATAATTTAATATCCATTCAAAATGTAAAGAAATTTTTTCCATATGTGAAGTTTGATATGAATAAAGTTTGTGATTTTTGTTATATTGCCAAACAAACAAAGCTGCCTTTTCCTCTTAGCACTACACACACTATGCATCCTTTTGAACTTGTGCACATGGAAATTTGGGGACCACTTGGAGTTCCCACCACACATGGACACAAGTATTTTCTTACCATTGTAGATGATTACACTAGACACACTTGGGTATTTCTCATGACTACTAAGTATGAGACAAGAAAGCTTGTTCACGACTTTGTGGAATTTGCCTTAGTCCAATATGACGAAAGGGTTAAGGCTATTAGGAGTGGTAATGGTTTAAAATTCAATACGCCTTCCTATTACTCCCAACAAGGCATAATGCATCAAACTTCTTGTGTGGAAACACCACAACAAAATGCCATTGTTGAAAGAAAGCAGTGGCACATCCTAAACACCACAAGATCTCTTCTATTCCAAGCCAATCTACCTAAAGTCTTTTAGGGGTATGCATTCAGGCATGCTGTATACCTTATCAACAGATTACCTACTCCCATTTTAGAGCTCAAATCTCCATATGAAATGTTATTTGGTAAATTACCTACTCTTCATGACCTTAGAGTTTTTGGATGTCTTAGTTATGCATCCACTTTAACCAACCAAAGAACAAAGTTAGACCCTCGAGCCAAGAAATGCATTTGGTATATTTAGCAACCGAGTCTCTTGCAAAATCAGAGGGTAATATGGGTCTCCACGGTCCTGCCTCACTTGTTGATTCGAAGATGCGACTTTTGGAACACGTGGTGGACGTTGAGCAGTTGTTTTAATCCTTTTTGCATGACCTATTTCCTTTTGTAGCTGAAAAATCTAGTTGATTTGGAGATTTAAGGAAGGATTCACGGAAAACCTATCTTAGGGTTTGGAATTGGGGTAAAGGGATTTCTTAGAAATCAATGATGGAGAAGAAGGTTTCTGGAGTGGAATGGGGTTGGAGTATTTGGTTTTAGGCTAGGTTAAAGTTTAGGATTGATATTGAACTTGATATTGAACTTGAACCTTTCTATATGCTTGGTTCTCGAATGCAAAACGAGATTCTTGGAAAGGTTGATGACACTTGTATTATTGCGCTTAATGGGGATCTTTTCTTGTTTAAGCCCAAAGTCCTTAAGTTGCTGCTTCAACCAATGGATTTGAGTGCAAGACACACAAGCAATGATGTATTCCACTTCTACGGTGGACAAAGCAATGCATGCTTGCTTTTTGCTATGCCATGCCACTAAGGAACTGTCTAATAAATGACAAGTCCCACTAGTGCTCTTCCAATCCAACTTACACCCAGCGAAGTCGGAATCAGAGTAACCTACCAAGGATAATGAGGCATCCCTAGGATACTATAATCCCATATTTATTGTTCCTTTTAAATATCTCATGATGCGTTTAACAGCACTATAATGTGAATCTTTAGGAAAAGCTTGAAATCTAGCACACATACAAACACTAAACATAATATCGGGGCGACTTGCAGTCAAATATAATAAAGAGCCGATAATCCCACGATATTTGGTTACCTCGATAGCTTTTCCCTTTTTATCTTTATCTAGATAGCATGAGGACACCATAGGAGTAGATGCATCTTTACATTGCTCCATATCAAATTTCTTTAGTAATTCCTTGCAATATTTCAATTAATGAATGAAGATGTCACTTTCCATTTGTTTAATTTGAAGCCCAAGGAAGAAGGTCAGCTCACTCATCATCGACATCTTGTACTCGCCCTGCATCATCTCAGAAAATTCCTTACAAAGGATGTCATTAGTAGATCTGAAGATTATATCATCAACATATATTTGAACAAGTAAAACACGATTATCTAATCTACGGATAAAGAGAGTGGTGTCGACTATACCTCTTTCGAACCTTTTTTTCTAATAAGAACGAACTCAATATTTCGTACTAGGCTCTAGGAGCCTGTTTCAGGCTATAAAGGGTCTTCTTGAGTTTATATACATGGTTCGGATATTTGAAGTTTTCAAACCCAGGTGGTTGGTCTATGTACACCTCCTCTGGAATATAGCCATTTAAAAATGCGCTTTTAACATCCATTTGGAAGAGCTTAAAATTCATGATATATGTGAAGGATAAGAGCATCCTAATGGCCTCAAGTCTGGCTACAGGAGCGTAGGTCTCATCATAATTGATGCCCTCCTCCTGGTTGTAGCCTTTGGCCACTAAGTGAGCGTTATTTCTAATGATCAAGCCCGATTTATCTAGCTTGTTATGAAAGACCCATCTCGTACCAATCACTGGATATTCTTTTGGTTTAGGGATCAAGTCCCAAACATTATTACGCTCAAACTGGTTTAGCTCCTCTTGCATAGCTATACCCCAGCGTACATCCTCGATGGCTTCATCGATGATCTTTGGCTCGATCTGAGACACAAATGCAACAAAATTATCGAAATTGCGTAAAGAACTACAAGTTACCACCCCCATAGATATATCACCTATCACCTTGTCTAGTGGATGATCCTTTTTGGTCTTCCATGCAATCGGCATGTCCTGATGTTCATCTTGTACTATTTGTTCTACATCTTCTTCTTTTTTCTCGTTCATGTCCCTTGAATAAGCTTCTTCTAGCGTACCTGAAACATCATAAGGAAAGACCTTTCTCTTCTCTTTTAGAGAAGATTCATCAAAATGAACATGAACAGACTCTTCTACTTGCATGTAATACTTATTAAACACATGAAAAGCCTTACTATATAATGAATACCTTAGGAATATGCCATTATCATCCTTGGAGTCAAATTTTCCTAAAGCTCTTTTTTCATTATTCAAAATAAAACATTTGCACCTGAATGCGTGAAGATGAGAAATATTCAGTTTTCGACCTTTTAAAATCTCATATGGAGTTTTTGAAAAAGTAGGTCTAAGAAGTATGTGATTCATCACATAATAGGCAGTGTGTACTACATCAGTGATCGAGGCCTACCCGATACAAATAATATAACAATTAAAATTGCATTACTAGGAAGTGACTACTAGGTTGTTTCCCAAGGATTATCTTTCAAGCAAAACTTCAAACACCTTATACTCACACACACAAGGGGGTTTTTGTTATTGGATAGTTGTTGAACGATATTCTTGTGACAGGTTTTCCCCTCTCAACAAATTGTCCCCAGCAGCAGCGCCAATTTGTTGAAAGCGAAATATCTCTTTTCGTGTGTGTTTTCTTTCTTTTTGGTTAAGTAAGTGAACTCAGTTTTATTCTTTGTTCGCCATCTCGGCTTTGTTTAAATAAATTTCAATGCCGGTATAATGGTTTCAAGAATATTCCAGTTACAACTTACTTCTAATAATCATGTAAATAAGTTATACCTTCTTTGCCCCATCTCGACTTTGTTATAATAAATTCTAACGCCAGTACAATGGTATCGAAGCAATCCCCTATTATATAATTATTAAGTACCTTTGAATACCATCTCGGTTTTGTGGAAAAAATTCCAACACTGGTTTAATGGTATTCTAATATACAAAAGTGATGAACAGCTAGTTGTTAGAAACAAATAAATAAAGAAAGAACAAAAGAATAATAAAGTTAAGTGACCTTTATTTATTTACTCCCTTTCGGGTTCCTTTTATTAACAAACCAAACTTCTTCCTTAAGGAAGGTTGGTAATAAAGAATAAATAAATTGCGGAATGTAAATAACAATAAATAAAAGTTAGTAAGTTAGTTTCATCACTTTTGTATATTAAAAGGTGTTTCAACAAATAAATTTATTGACAACACTTTACTATTTTACAATT
>NC_032014.1:14971799-15004852 GCF_001865875.1 Lupinus angustifolius | reverse complement strand
AGAATGAATCATATGAATATGTCAATGCACAAATAATGAGTGAACATATTTTGGTTGTTTTTGATTTGATTTGATATGCACATAAACACTTAAGAAGAAACATAAACTAAGTATTAACAAATTCTTGAGGAGACAAGATCATTTTGAATGATGAAAGTATTTCTCAACTTCTTATGTATTTGAACTACTTAGACAAGTTCTTATGTTTTACTTTGATTAACTCCAAACACCAAGGTCTAAAATCCTCCTTTTAGTGTATGTCCTAAAATGGTAGAATAATGATCACTTATATTTATTACTAAACAATATTACGTCCACAAAGAGACTAGGTTGTCACACCCTAATCTTGGCTATTTTAATATTGAAGTAGTAATGAATATAAGATCTTAAGAAAAGCATGCTTAACTTGGAAAATAAACTAAGATCTTAATGAATATATGTATTTGTTAAGTGTTTAAGACAAGTAATTTTTATGACTTGAAATCAGTTTTTAGGTGATCAATCTAAAAAGAGCATTAAGAACTTCTCAACCAAATAAAATTAACCAAAGCACCAACTTGAATGATTAAAATTCAAATTTAGAATAAAATAAGAAGAAGAAATACATGATCAACCTTCAAATGAAATTGTTAGGAGCATGAGCCATCCATCCAAGGATTAGATGCTTTAAGTTCCAAATGAGATTACAAAATGAATTTTTACATCTCATTTGCCTTCTCTTTTCTCCTCTTGAATTATATGAAAAACTATTCTAAAACTAGCCTAAAAACTACCTAAAATGAAAGGAAAATATGGAGGAAATAAGAGGAATAAACTAGGAAGAATTTAGAATGGATGTACAATGTTTTAGAATTGAGAATTTCATGCCTTTATATAGGCCAAGGTGTTGGGCGCTCAACTGCCCTATTTGGCAGCTAAGCTGCTGACCATTGGCCCATATGAAGAGCCACTTTGGCCCCTACTTGACCGCTATGGTGGGCTAGGTTACATGCATGGTGACACCTCCTCCTTCTTTTCATAACCTTATGTCATCCATGAGGTCATGTTCTTGGCCCAGGTAATCAATTAACCAGTGGGTTTAATCGATTAACACGTATTAGAAACAGAATGGCAGATTAGCTTATTGCACAGTTATTTACTAACAAACAAGCAGAGATACAACAGATATTTTTATGCACAATTAACAAGGATATGGCAAAGTAGCAGTATGAAAAATATCAGCTTAATACACAAATTAAAACAGCTTGAATTATAAAAGAGATTGAGAGAGAACAGCTTGCACAATAGGATTTTTATCCTGGTTCGTTTGAGGCCTCTCCTTATGATATTGGGAGATTTCTCTTCACTATATTGAAAACTTTGTATTGTCACATACACCAATTCAATTACGTGACTCTAGACGCTTCTTTCTTGAATTCCAAGAACCTCTAACCTTGGTTTGACTATCCCTATCGCCCAAGAAAACCTTTCTCGAGATCCAGCCCAGCCAAGTTTCTCGCTCTAAATTCAAGACCTCCAAGCCTTGGTGAAGATTCACTAAATCTCAATGGTGGTAAGACACCAAGAGACAAAACTCAATGCACAAAACAGTATACAAAAACAGAGTTTTACTAAGCACTAATATGCTCAAATTACAACAATGAAAACTCAAAGATTAACCCACACTCAAGTAACACAAGCCATTGTGAATGTATGCGAGTTAATACAAAATAGATAACGCAAAATTCTTTCTAAAAAATCTCTATACAGAATGCACAAACATGCAAGAAAGAATGACTGAGATTAAGCACATGAAATCTACATGCAATACATCATGAACAATATCAATTAAGCATGTTAATCTCTCTTTCTCACACATGCATCTCTCTTCTGCCTATACAATATAGTAAATCACGAATTCAACAAAATGATATGCAATGCTACACGTTTCTGCAAGTTAACAGAATTTATACAAAACAGATTTGGCTCCACAAACTGTTTTTCAGTTACGCAGTTAAAACAGAAAACATACACGTTAATCGATTAAGACACCACGTTAATCGATTTTCCAGCATATAACAATATGTGATTAAATGGTAAACTACTTATATGTTATGCTTGACTCCTATACATGTTTTAGCAATTATGTTATGCCTAATATGCACATATAACGTGTATGATAATGCATGAACACATAATAAACTAGATGATATGCCTCATGAATATGATATGTCAACATTAATGGCTTGTGAGACTTACATCTAGATTTACCTAACCTAGACCCACTAACTAAGGCACACATCCCAGACTACTTACAAATATAACTCTACTGATATAACCTAGTCTAGATATGACCATTGAGTTCTAGGCATGTTGATTGTTAAGACATCTTCAAGCTTTTCACTTTCACTCAATACATCCATATATGAACTCAAACAAGCTAGCCAATAATGGTTTGCTAAATTGTCCACTTACTTTTTTTCTTTGGGCTACAATCAATCCCCCTATGACCACTCTTTGTTTACCAAACACCACAATTCAAAATTCACAGCCCTTTTAATATATGTTGATGACTTAATTTTGGCTATGAATGACCTAGATGAGATTGGGGTTGTAAAATCTCATCTTGATAGAGCTTTCAAAATTATAGATCTCGACAACCTTAAATACTTCCTCGGGCTTGAAGTGGCTCGTTCCAAATATGGAATCACTCTCTGCCAACGAAAGTATGCCATTGATCTCCTATCTGACTAATTTCCTCACATCTCAACATGTGCCCACACCTATTGTAAAATCCACCCGTATGCATCAAAATGATAGCAGCCTATGCCCCAATCCTGCTCTTTATCATCAATTAGTGTGTAGGATCCTCTATTTGACTAACACATGTCCTAATATCACTTTTGCCATCCAACAATTAACTCAGTTCATGGCCAACCCCATTTTAAACCATTATAAGGCCATCAACGGAGTACTTCGATACATTAAAGGAATACCTGGACAAGGGTTATTTTATTCCACTACTCCTTCCATACACATCAAGGGCTATACTGATTCTGACTGGGTTACTTGTCCAGACACAAAACGCTCTATCTCTGGGTTTTTTATGTACTTAGGTAGTTCCTTAGTTTCATGGAAATCTAAGAAACAAAATACCGTCTCTAGATCTTCTTCTGAGGCTGAATATAGGGCTCTTGCCATTGCTTCTTGTGAGGTCCAATGGTTAACCTATCTCTTGGGATAATTTAAGGTTCCTTACAAAGAGCATGCCCTATTATTTTGTGATAATGATTTTGCCAGGTACATAGCAGCTAACTCACTGGTCCATGAGAAAACCAAGCATATAGAAATTGATTGTCATGTGGTACGAGAGAGACTGCAGAACAAGCTTTATCATCTCCTACCTATTCATATAACTCAACAAGTTGTAGACATCCTTACTAAGGCTTTGGAGCCTTCAACCTTTGCATACATTTTATCCAAGCTGGAAGTGATTAATATCTACTTTCTAGTTTGAAGGAGGGTAATAAACTACATTAGTACTCTTGGATAAACATTGGCTAAGGAAAGTGGGGAGGTGCCATCATGACCGAGTCGCATAGGAGGTATTTGGCTCACCAGGCCAATTCTCTTGTGCATCAGCTTTGTTGTCTTAGGCCATTTCACTCTCTTTGATTTTTTTGATTGGGCCTTATTCACCCATGGATATTTTTGGGATATGGATTATGCAGAAGAGTTATTTTCTTTGTAATTCATTAAGTGTTTGTTATTGGTAGTTAGTTTGTTACTTGACTGGTTTGTCGAGTAATTAGTATATAAGTCTTTCTTTTCTTTGTTGTAAAAACAATTTTTTTTCACAATCTAATACAATCAAAATAGAGGTATTCTTTTAATGGATTCTTTTACACCTCCCTTTTCCATTGAGCACAAACGTGGCGCTTAACTTGTACAAAACATAATGTTTTTGCATAAATTTTTTCAGCTTGCGTTGGGTGCAAAAATAGTCCTTGGCGCAACCATTTTTTTCATATTTCATTCATTGAATTGTTCATATTGAAGATCCATCTATTAGAAACAATATATCCAAGATTTAGCTCAATCCAACAGTGAATTAATGTGGTTTCACAATTTTACTCGGGCTACTTACTTGCGTCTATAACTTAATTTTTTGTAATAATTCCTCCGGTTTTGACCTATACAAACACTCTAAAGGTGATATTTGATAATTTAATATATTTTATGTTTTTAAGATCAATTAGTCAATAAATTGAATTAAGGAATGAGGCAAAATGCCATAAAATTAACAGTTCAAATATGATATTTTGACACTTAATAGTATGATGTCTTCATCTCTTGAGATTATTTTTACATGATTTGTGATACCTATTCTTATTTTTATGTGAGACATTCAGTTTTATTTTATTGGTTCATTACTTTTACTTTTATAAACTTGTAGTATGTGAATTAGATATGCAAACAAAATAAGGGAACATGTAAATATGTTTGATAATGGTGCATGGTTTTAAGAGAGATTTATTATCCTAAACCATGTTTTAAATCTTATCTTAGACCAATAAATGTATGTTATATTAATTACAAAATTTAAATATTCATTATTATTATTATTATTTTTTGTTTTATTATCATTTAGGGACAGAGTTTTAAACATGAGTTGGACAACAATTTTTTTCCCGTACGGTTTTGATTTTCGCATGGTGAAAATAATATTTCTCCCCTGAATCTCTCTGCCCAGTTCCTGAGTTTGCTTACATGGCAAAGTTAGAATGACATGTAAAGTCCAGCAGTCTCTGCATCCAGTATCTAATTTGCATGAGTGGTCCTCTCTCAGCTTTTTGGAAAGAGGTACCTGTGATCATCATAATACAGGTTCTGTTCTGAACACGTATAGATTCTATTGTCCAACATTTTCTCATAGAGAGCATGATAAACCTCTTTGACTTGACTATTATTAGTAGAGTAGTAAAATTAGCTTTTAATTAGGTTAATATTATTTCTCTACTATTTATTTATTTTCACCCACCACTTGTCGTTGGGTCTCCAATATTTGTTCGTTATGAAGCTTGAGAGATGAGAGGGGACAATGAAGAGTATATAGATGGTGCCACGTCTTGGCTGTTGATCCTGATGAGTTAAGTTTACATATTGTTGAGGGTTGTGGATAATGATGAACGCTAATTGGTCAGAGTTCATGGCTAATATTAAAAGAAAACAAACCATCAGAATTGGATTACTAAAATATAGTGAAATGCTTGAATAACTAGGTATACAAATTGTAGATAATAAAACTTACCCATTCAAACATTTTAAATAAAATTAGCAATACTGAAAGGTTACTTCGCACGCTGTGATATTATTATTCATCATGCATGCATGTTCATGTTTCACAACTCATCCTGGTTGTCCTAACATGTTCGGCCATGGTCCCAAATCTTGACTGGTCCAACACAACATTTGAGAAGCTTTATCATGCATGGTCCAAAGCTCGCACAAAAACCCAAATAAGTGTCGGTACGATTGAATAAGATGGCAACCACACAATGACATGTGATGAACTAGACCAAGGCCATGATACCCTTATATACAAGGGCTTCACTTAACAATGACTGCTTTCTAAGAACTGTGTTTCAGGGTTGCTGCTTTGGTGCAATTCTCCAAAACATGGACGCTGACAAAGATGTACATAACACATGACTGTCCTCTGCTCAATCATGAAAATCAATACATTTATGTTGACCCACGAGTATCAAGTATTGGTTTGGGAAATCAGTATAAAGTAAAGAAAAACGGCAACAAAATCTGAAAAGTGAATGAAATAAACAGGGAAAGGCTAATATTCAAAGTAAATGTATGGTTATAAAAGAGTGTAAATTGATCAACCTATTCATATTTGAGTTTACCAAAGTGCACAAAAGTATACAGAATGTATTTATTTTCACCAACAATTTTAATTTTGAAAATTAATAATGCATTGAAAGCATCCCAATTCTAGGCTTATCAATCAATGCACTTGGAAGAAAACGTAGAGAAAGCTAGATTTTTGCAGAGTCGGTCTCTCATTGTTTAGGAAACAATCATTCAAGGAGAATATCGAAAACTAGGTGTCCCACAAAATATGAAGTTCAAACCTCAGTAACTTAATATTCACTTGGTAAAAAAACAGCAATCTAGTGCTTCATGTACTGGTGTGGTGCTGAAATTTTAGTGGATTCCACCAGTAACCTGTTTGATCAGTATCCAGAATACTTCTTAATCGACATTATTAAATTCTGAAAACATGCAATGATTTTTAGAAAAAAGTAAAAAGAAACACATGAAATCAAAGACATTGCCACCGTCCCAATGACTAATATGAAAGATAATGAATGCATCTTCATATGTATATGCTTAACTTCTCCATTTTCCTAGATTAACAGAAATCAGCCCCACATGTCCAGTCAATAAAACCAAAGACAACTTGTTTCACATTCATCTGGTTCTGATGTGTTCTATCCCAACTAGGACAATGATGCCGCGTGCCCGCGACCCCACGTGCACAATATTAACAACCTCCGTCTGCACTAATTTAGTAAGTTTATGAATCTTTTTCCAAAATTGAAAGGCAAGCAAAGAACAACCAATTAGTCAACCAGTAACATCTGAAGCATCACACACTACTGTCAGAAGGCACATGCTAAAGAAACAACTGGCCTAGCAACTTTTTATCTTTCAATTGGTGATGGTCCATGTTTCTGTTTACAGTCGGCACCAGACACGCCAGACAAACACATGGTCCCTCAAAACAAATCTTACAGGCTAGAAGCACACCCTTCTATAACCAAACTAAATAGATTAAGGAGTGCCATTTGGTATGTGTTTATTTGTAATTATTATGTGATCATTTTTCTTCGTGATTACCACAGGAATAGAAACACTAATGGTCAATGCATGCACCTGAATGGGCAGTGTAGAAATAAGTGATAGACAAGAGTCAACAAGACATAAATAAACCAATTGTCAGAACAGAAAACTTATCTCAAGGCTTACAAATTGTCTTTGCATCATCCATCTGCAAAAATTAGAAACATCTGCCAGCTGTATCAAATTTGCAAAACCATAAAAAACTCCATACATACAATACACGCATGACGAATCCTCTAGTTTGAATGGAATATAAGGCAAAAGCTGCAATTGAATGATATACAGTTCCCCTGTAGCATGGATGCACTATATCACATGTCTACATTTATTATCTGTACGCTTGTAAGCGAGAGTACGGAGAGGCAGATAGATAAATGCAGCAACCAAGCTCCAGAGCAATTTTAACAGATGAGTGAACATTTCGGACCAAGTATTTGCAAGATAATAATGAAGGTCTTCAATATTAACTGTGAAAATAAAGATGCCAATGCACTAACTATTGAAGACGGCGTTATTCATTGAAAACGACTTAGAAAGAATCCATCCGTCAGGTTGCACAAGTTCACTTCACTGTGCTTCATGAAATCCTACAGCATTAGAAGAAAAAAACGTACAGCCATCAGATCCTGCACCATTTTTACTTTGAGTCGTCAATTATCATTAATTATCTTTTATATTGCTGATAATTTTAGGGCCCCTTCTCCTCTTCACAAACAAGAGAGAGATAGAGGGCACAGACAAAATTCAGGGGAAGGGACAAAGAGGGAAAAGTAACTGTCACAGTTGTCAATCTTGTTTCATTTGCAAATACTCTAACAAGCCAATCCAAAAAATAAAGTTAAAAAATTAGATGTTGCACTTAGGGTTAGTTTGGGAGTTGGATTTTGGAGAGGAAGGGAAAGGGAAGGTTTGGGAGCCATGAAATATACGTGTGAGATAACTCCAAAGCCTTCTCTTTTCCTTCCTTCCCCTCCAAAATCCAACTCCCAAACAAACCCTTAAAGAATTAGTGACAAAGCTTCCCAAGAACCTCATCAATTATAATTAATCATCTTTAGTATTGCTGACAATTTAAGGGCCCCTTCTCCTCCTCCCAAACAAGAGAGGGAGAGATCACATGGTTGCAAGCACCCATGCACAGACAAAACTCCTGGGAAGGGATGAGGGAGAAATAATCATAAACTGTCAAGCTGTTAATCTTGTTTCATATGTAAATTTATAGAAAATGAGAAGTTGCACTTAAAGAACTATTGACAAAGCTTCTCCAAGAACCTAATCCTCCATTTCTCATGCTTAACAAACAAGAACCTTCCCAATCATTAAAATCGCCCCAAATTAAACAAGCACGATTGAAGAGCTATGATCATGAAAAATCCTGATCACAAACACTTCTTTATCATAAATTTTTAACTCTTCTGACAGATCAATTCATCATTTAATCCATTAGCATGCATCACAATGGTTCATTTAGTATCCTTTGTATTTTCTCTCCTGCATACTGTTTCCCAATTCCCACTATTTTAAGATACTCAATCTCTCTCTTGTCTTCACAAGCTCAAAATTGGAGGAAAGGCCGTACTACACTTGACATAGACAATAGCAAAATAAAAAAATAGTCCTTCTCCCTATCATCGCTTTTCCTTTTCTTTCTCCTTCAGTTTGTCAAACCGTTCTCATTAATATGGTGTCTAAAAAGCTGAAAACTCACCCCAGGCCCAAATATGAGGACAAGTTACAATGGATTGAACAAATAGGAGATAAAAATGAGAACAATCTAGACTCTCATTCATGATTATAAATAATAACTCCTTTTTCTTAGGGGTTAAAAAAAATGAGCCCATGATTATTCAGCAACAGCATCCTACATACAATAAACATATTTTTTTTCCAAATTAATTTTATATTCTTTAATTGCATGTAATATGAGCAGTTTCTCCTTTCTTACTTTTTGGGCACCTTACTAGTAACTTTTCAGCAATCTAATTTGGTAGGGAAATTTCTAAACTCCAACCATGGTTGAATATGGCTTGGCAAAGAACAAAGGAACTCAAATCGATGATGTCTTTGAGGATATAACCGTAATTCCATAAAAATAATAAAGAGGCAGTATTTTCATTAATGTGATCATACTTACAGCATCTTCAGCAAAGCCTTTTCTTTTGCTGTGTAAATTGTTCTTTTTATTATGGGCAATGTAGCTACAGTATCAACACAGATTATATTTATAAGACACTATTTGTTTGTATAAAAAGCAAGGTTTTAAACTAAAAGTCCACCACTGCAATTACAACCACAGTATTACAGTTCACCACGACACCACCACAATTCTGACCACGGGATATGCATTTTACCGCAAAACACAACAAAACCATAAGTCCATAACCGCAATTTAAATCATGCTGCTAAGCTTACAGTTGCTAATTCATTCAGTACCACAATTAACATTTAACAATTACCTTCTCTCCATTATTTTGCATTTAAACTAAACATTATCTTCTACTTCATCTCAGCAAACATCTAAAATAGATAACTCTCAGAAACTACTACTGCATTGCATCCTAATACAAATCAAATAAAAAAAACAAGGATTTAATATCTATGCACCAGCCGTGTAAGATTCTTTTTTATCCTGTCACATCATCCACCATTGACATATTAATCATACAAATGTTTATGACATTCTGACCGTCTCTATAAAAATGTTTCATATTAAGCATAGATATTAAATAGTGTAATATCCATGAACGGTTAAAAATTTATATACAGTCACTACTCACTACCGTTTATTTGTATTACTTTAGGATGGCCGACAATGCATTAAACTTTTACACCATCATGCATATTTTTCCCCCTCTATATTAAACTCGTAAAAATATACATTAAATAATCAAATTACCTAACTCTAAAAAAGCAAATCACGGTTTTTACCTCACAAGAGTTGTAATTTGATAATGTATAAGGTGAGCAAAGCTTCAAGGTAACCTAAGCACCCTCCAACGAAAACATCAAGAACGTAATGCCTCCCAAGAACAACCCTAGAAATTAAGGTGCTTAACGCCCAACACCAAACGACGCCGATTAACACCGTAACGGCCAAAACCTCATCTCCCCTAACCCAACGATGAATCAGCAATGTGACACGTGGATGGTTGAGATCAGCGACGGTATCGACGATGAATGTTCCAGAGAGGTAAAAAATCGATGCAATGAAGCAAACCCTGGAGGAGTGACCGCTAGGGAAGGAGAAGTTATCGACCGAAACGACGGCGTTGTACTCGTCGTGTTTAGCGTAGGGAGGGCGAGATCGGCGAACGATGGATTTGATGAGAGCGATGAAAAGAAGGTCGAGGATGGAGCAGAGGAGGAGAGGGAGGAGGAGGTGAGATCGGAGGGAAGAGTAGGGAGAGGTGGCGAGGAAGAGGGAGAGAGTGACGGGGAAGAAGAAGCGGAAGTCGGCGATGAGTTCGAGGAGGCGGAGGAGAGGACGAGGGATGAGGGGTTTTGTGAGGGTGTGGATGTAGAGGGATACGGTGGCGTCGAGGTTGAGGATGTGGCGGATTAAGGGTGGCGGTAAGGTGGTGGTGGTGGTGGTAGTGGTGGTGGTGGTGGAGGATTTGGGTGGCCGTGGTAGTCGGGCCATTGTAGTGATTTGGTTGGCTAAAATGGATTCATGTCCAAAGGAACGAAAAACTGATTCGAGATACCAAACGAAGCTTTTTTTGGTGGAACAAAAATCTTCTATACGAAAATAATTGTCCCTATTCTCGGTTAATCAAATATTACTACTTGTAATACTGTTTATTTAATATTTATTTGATGGATACTTGTCAAATTCCTATTAGCTACTAAAAAATATTAGTATAGCAGTGTAAGATTCTATTGAATCTCAAAGATTAAAAGTTAGATTATTATGAATGACACTTATTTAAAAAGACAACATAAATTTTATATGAGATTAATTTCTTATACAAAAAAAGTGAATAATAATACAAAAAACTCCTATTAGTAATAACTGGTTAGTCATAAAGAAATAAGATACAAAATCTCAATTATGGTTGGATAAGAACTTACCAACCTCACTTTAATTTTGAAACATTTGGAAGAGTATTCTCGTATTGTTTTCTCTTGGGAATTAATTTTCTATTACATGTGTTTCATTTTTTTATATATTTTTGTTGATATTTTAGAAATTACAGTAGTATACATGTATTTATACTTATTTTTCAACCATCTATTTATTTATTATTACTCTTTTTCACTATTAATTTTTACATTTTAATGTAAATTTTTATATGGATTTAAATACAATTATTTATAGTCTAATTATATTAAAATTTAATATCTTCTAATTCCTTTTCAAAATATGTACATTAAATATTAAATGAAATAAACAGAGTATTTTTTGGCTTTAAATATATTGATAACCCCATAAATGCTAGTCATTTTAAAATTTATAGCTACATTTTATTTTTTGTTTTGGTTTTTAACTTTCTTTTCTGATTTGGTTACAACATTCAGGTTTGATGAAAAATATTCATACAACATGAAAGCCATATTATCATAAATTAAATAAAAAAAATCATACTGTACTAAAATAAAATAATATTAATTTTAAAAAGCTTTCTAAAAAATCTCTTTTAAACAAACACAATCCTTGTTGTTACTGTAACTTGTAACAATTATAAATGACACAATCCTTGTTGTTAGCTCTTTTTAAGACGTTTCGTGGTACTGCTAAAGTTGTGCAAGCAGACAATCAATAATATCGTCCCCAGGATAAAACAACATAATTCTATGTTATATGATTTCTTACTGCAATGTAAGAATCGCTCTCGAATACACCCACAATATGATTATCACTCCCAATTCTTGAATTCCCACAGTATGGCTATCGTGCCAATTCTTTTTCCACACTACTGACTACCAGTGTCAGTTCTCGAAATTCTCACTTTGGCTGCATGTGCCAATTCTTAAGTGTCACAGAAAGAAAGAGGGAGAAAGTTGTTGGAAATGCGTCGGCGGAATAAAAGGGGGGAGAAAGAGAAGTTGAGAGATAAACGCCTTCAACTTGGTGCAAACAATAATGAGGGAATGATGCCTCTATTTATAGTTTAAGGCCTCCAACGGCTCTCTAACGACTCTTTCACCAACAACTCTATTACCAACGTCTCTATTACCAATGACTCTATTACCAACGACTATATTACCAACGGCTCTATCATAATGGTCGAGATCTCCTCCAACAGCTTTCTAACGGCTCTTTCCTTGTTACATGTGTGTGTTGACTTGGTCAACACATGGTCCAAGCCCAAAACGCCCCAAAAAATTAAATAAATATTTAAATATTTTATTAAAAAGAATGTTGGGCCACAACTTAAGGTTATAAAGCTTTTCAACTTCCCTCCTCCAAGCGTAGTGTGAATAGTGAGTTTTTTCATTTCACTTCAAAACATTATTCTTTCAAAACATTAAGAAATGATTTCCGGGAAATTTTGTGGTCTCAATAAGAATGTGCATAAACAAATGTGTCATGCAACTTGAACATTTGCATAGTGAATAAGATTCAGATTTTACTAGAGTGACTCATAGTCTTGAACTCTATCTCCGAAATCAAATAACACATAATCTTTTTAAAGATGTATACTCTAAAGCCCGTGCATTAAAGGTCATGTACATCTATCCTAATATAATGAATGCTCTAGAAATTTATGCCCCAAAATTTCATAGGAAGCGGTCCCTACTTCTACGTTCACATAGGTGAATGTTTATCAAGAGTACTCCTGTAGTCTAGGTACTCCACTCCAATTAGAGTATAGATCTCATTAAGAGTTTAACTCATCCTTACATATGCTGCAGGAATAATGCTTCTTATAATTTTATAGCATGTTCATTCTCATATCACTTCATGACTTATTATTACTCATTGAACCTATTTATTGGGATCTCCAGTCAGTTAGGCCGGGTTACCATCATGAGTGATCCTCATTCTAAGAGCAATAGTCTCATACTATGAGAAGTATTATGGACTTTCTCTCTACCTAGTACTTTCGTCAAAGGATCTGCTAACAGCTTCTATAGAGAGTAACTCTCTAATAATGTTGTGTTTACGACGAATTTGTTGTTTCTTACTGTTATAAAAGTGGTTCTCAATTTTTGTCATAACTGCGATACTATCAAAATGGATCAACATAGCTGAAATCACTTTTTCCCATAGGTGAATCTCTACAAGCAAGCTTCTCAGCCAACTTGCTTATTTACTAGTTGTTGATAGTGCTATCATCTCAGCTTCCATTGTGGATTGAGCCGAAATAGTCTATATCTTTTAGTTCCAAGAAACAGCCCCACCAGCTATCCTAAATATATAGCCACTGGTTGCTTTGGAATCATCTGAAAGAGTGTTCCAATCAGCATTATTGAATCCTTCTAGGACAGTTGGAAACCTTTGGTAATATAATCCAATGTTCATTGTTTTCTTAAGGTATCTCATTACCCTTTCTTTAGCATGTCAATGCTCTATACTAGGTCTATTGGTAAACCTACATAATAATCTCACAACATAGGCAATGTCGGGTCTTAGTGCAATCAGTGGCATACCGAAGGCCGCCAATGATGCTAGCACACTCAGCTTGCCTTACATCTTCACCAGTGTTCTTAAAAAGTTTTACACTTGGATCATATGGTGTGCTAACAGGTTTATAGTCGAAGTATTTATAGTTCTTTAAGATGTTTTCCATATAGTGAGATTGATCCAAAGAAATTCCTTCTTTTGACCTAGTAATTTTTATACCAAAGATTACATTTGCCTCTCCAATGTCTTTCATATCAAAGTTGTTATACAATAATGATTTCATATTATTCACAACATGAATGTTGGAACCAAATATAAGTAGGTCGTCTACATAGAGACATATGATAGTGCAAATGTCATTTTATGATTTGTAATAAATGCATTTGATTTGTCACTTCATTCATCTTAAACTCATTCGAGATCATTAAGTCTTTAAACTTTTCATGTCACTGCTTAGGTGCTTGCTTAAGACCATACAATGACTTATCTAACTTGCACACCTTATTTTCTTACCCATGTATTAAAAAACCTTCAGGTTGTTCCATATAGATTTATTCTTCCAAATCACCATTTAAGAAAGCAGTCTTAACATCTATTTGATGTACTAATAAATTATGTATCGCAAAGAGCAAAATTAATACTCTGATGGATGTTATTCTAGTAATAGGTGAAAAGGTGTTGAAGAAATATACATTATCTTTTTGCCTGAAATTCTTAGCTACAAGGCGAGCCTTGTATTTATCCACTGTGCCATCAGGTTTTAGTTTCTTTTTCAATATTCACTTACAACTAATAGGTTTGCAACCAAGAGGCAAGTCAGCTAAATTTCAGGTCTTGTTAGACTCTAGAGAATCCATGTCATCATTTATGGCATCTTGCCACAAATCAACATCCAAAGAAGTCAACTTTGGAGAGTTGATGGATCTTCTTCCAATATATAGACCATATAATCATGTTCATACTCTCTAGCAGTCATTGTTCTCTTACTTCTTCTAGGTTCTATTTCTAACCATCGTTATTATCATTATTGTTAATCGCAAGTATGTTACTAGTTGTTGTGCCCCACTATTCCTCAATTTAAAAGGGAATTTCATTTTATTGAAGTCTACATCGTTAGACTCAATGATCATTTTTGTATTGAGATCATAAAACTTGTACGCCTTGTTGTTTATAGCATACCCAATGAATACACATTCATAGGCTCTACTTGCGAGTTTAACTCTCTTGAGGTATGGTATCCGGACATAGGTCAGACAACCTCAAGTTCTCAAATAAGACAAGTTTAGTTGTTTATTCTTAATAATTTCATATGGGGAAATTTTGTTTTTAGCCTTGGGGACTCTATTTAGCACATAACATACAGTTAATAAAATTTCACCCCCACCAACAGGGTGCTACACCAGAACTTAATATAATAGTTACATCTAACTCAGTTAAAGTTCTATTCTTTCTTTCAGCTTTACTATTCATTTCAGGTTAATATGGTGTAATTGTTTCATGAATAATATCATTTAATTTATAAAAATCATTAAACATGTTCAGATGAATATACAATACTAGTTTATTAACCAAAGTATTAGTAACTAAAAGAATGAAGCAAAACATATATAATATAGTCTAATAGAAGTTTGTCAAATTACATTATTACATATAGATAATTATAACTGATTTACAGAATTTTAATATCATTTCATTTCAAAAAAATGTGATGATCGGTCCATCGTTGTATGCTTAGCCTAAAAGCATTTAACGAATACTTTGGACAGAGACAAAATCTAGTTGGTAAATCAACAACTTAGTTGAATCTTTTATCCTATCAACTGATTTAACAAATTTAGAAACATAAACAATGCATTTAACAGTGTATGAGTGTAACATGAAGAACTCAAAAACAACTCTTGACAATAGTAGTTATTTATGACCATCATCTCAATATAATCACAACTCTGCTTCAATAAAAATAACTAAGTTATCAATTTACACAATAATCAAAACAAATAAATTAAGTGAAGAAATTCAACTTTTCTGAGATGCACCAAAGTTCCTTATTTCTCTGATATGAACACTACATAGAAGGTCTTATTTCTAGTAAACAATAAAAAAAGTGGCAGATTGAAACTTTTGAAACAAATCAAAATTAAGAGATCATCAAAATAATCCTTGAGAAGCAAAATATCTCAACTTGATCCCAAACAACCTCAAATAAACATTGACAGGAACTAATGAATCACTAAAATCTCTATTGGAAAAATAATACTATTATTTTAACTCACATTTGAGTTTTCTAAGAATCAAGAATGAATTTGGGTATATAGTCTAAACATATTAAAAAATGCACCAAAAGGTAGCTAAAAATTGCATCAATATAAAAAAATACAGAATCATCATAAACAAAATATGTGAAATTAAATTCCCAAAAAATATGAAATGAGAAGAAAAGACATACACTCTAGATTCTCTTTCTAATAACAAGGCATTTGGGAACGCTAGCCCTCTTCTTAGTGATTTGGTAAACGAGTTTCCCACTTGGGGTTTTCACAATTCTGTGCTGGTTGGATTTGGTGGCGTAATTGTGACGCTTGCGGTAGGTGAGACATTGCATCATTTTCAAATATCAATCTCTCTCTTTCTCTCTCTTTTTCAGCCTCATCCGACACCAGTAGGATGTCGGTTTTCAGAACGTGGGCAACATTTCTCACAGTGAGGAAAATTTTCATCTTATGTTGCTAACGTTTGATATTTGTCCTATCAAACATAAATGACTTATTCAGGTCATAAATGTTCGGTCTAGTAATATTATCTATGAATATCATTGCAGTAGAAACGTCTTAAAATTGTTTTTACCGTAACTTGCAACAATTATAAATGACATGAAATAATACTCACTGGTTGAGTCACGATTAGGTCGCTCTCTTTAAGACGTTTCATAGCACTGCTAAAATTGGGCAAGCAGACTATCCACCCACCACGTCATCTCTAGGATAAAACAATATAATTCTATGTTATATGATTTCTTGCTGCAATGTAAGAATCGCTTTCGAATACACTCACAATATGACTACCACTCTCAATTCTTGAATTCCCACAGTATGGCTATCGTGCCAATTCTTTTTCCACACTACTGACTACCAGTGTCAGTTCTCGAAATTCCCCCTTGGCTGCCTGTGCCAATTCTCAAGTGTCACGGAAAGAAATTCCCACTTGTTGGAAATGCGTTGGCGGAATATAAGGGGGAGAAAGAGAAGTTGAGAGATAAACGTTTTCAACTTGGTAAAAACAAATAAGGGAATGATGCCTCTATTTATAGTCTGAGGCCTCTAAGAGCTCTTTCATCAACAGCTCTCTAACGACTCTTTCACCAACGACTCTATCATAATGGTCGAGATCTCCTCCAACAGCTCTTTTCTTGTTGCATGTGTGTTGACTTGGTCAACACACGGTCCAAGTCCAAAACGCGCCAAAAAATTAAATAAATTAATATTTTATTAAAAAGAATGTTGGGCCGCAACTTAAGGTTTATAAAACCTTTCAACTTTTATTCTCCAAGCAAAGTAGGACTAGTAAGTTTTTTCATTTCACTTCAAAACATCATTCTTTTAATAAATTTCAACAATCCTTATTAGCACTTCCTCTATTTTCTTATTTTACTCAAAAGTTGTTTATTCACAAGGTTATGAATCTTGATAATAGTAGACGCCTAGGATTACTAGAGATATGATTTTTCTTCAATTGCTCGAGTCTGGAGTGATAATATCAAAAGATATCAGTTGTTCCTATCATCCAAAAGTTACTAGTTATGGCAGCATGGAGAATAAGGGACACAAGTGGGTTATGAACCAAGTTTTTATTTTACAAAAAAATAATTTTGCTTTTGATCCTTCTAAATTTTGATTTTTTTGTTGTTGCAAAATCACACTTTTGGTGCCTTGTCATTTTTGTCTTACAATCCGCGAACTTTGTTTATGTTAACATGTTAATCCCTCCATTAAGACTTTTGGTAACTCCACTTTTCACCTACAAAATGACATCATTTAACTTCAACCCCATCTATGCCACTACAAAAACGACACATGATGTTACCAAAAAATTAATAGGGACGAAATTAAGACAAACAATTAAGTGAAGGGATTGACAAAAATGATGAGATACCAAAATAAGACGAACAATTGAGTTAAAGGACTAAAAAAGTATAGCATATTGAATCCAGGGACAAACTTCAACTTTTGGATCCAATATTTTGCCATCCTTATTACTAGGGTTTATCAATAAGAGTATAAAATAAAAAAATGTATGTACTCTTTAAATTTTGTACATTGTCATCAATTCATTCACTATTTATCTTTAATCATAATTAACTCTTAAAAAAGTAATCCAAATAAATAATGAATAATATAATAATAGTTTATAAATCTTTACAATAACAATACATATGAATTAGACTCTTCTCAAGTATTGAGCCCAAATTATATCACATGATACCTAAAAAAATTGAAGGGTCCAAAGTTTCTTTAAATTTCTTAATTAATTAAATTAAAAACGTATAAAAATATTTCACAGGAGGAGTTCATTTCAATGCATATATATTATGTACAGAAGAGAAGTTCATTTTAATGCATACATATTACACTCAAATACTTCAGAAAAAAATATATGCATTAACAGTATATGAGTTTCATATACTATCATTGTATCATCAATCATTCATATTTAATCATCACTAACCATTAAAAAATAATTCAAATAAATTGTGAATAATATAATGACTTAATATAATTTTTTACACTTATATTGCATGGATATCAATTATAAACACTTTTAAGATAATACTAAAAAATAATGAGTCACATATGCTAAAATAGATGTCTTTTCTTTTTAGATCAATTAGTTAGGTTAGTTAATTAGGTTTATCTTTCACTATATAAACTCTTGTATTCTCTTCCTTTCACAGTTCCTTGAGAAAATAATGAGAAACATTATTATTTTTCCTTCTTCATTCTTCAAGATTTTTTTTCCTCATTCATACATTCTTTCATACTTCTTGATTAATCAATAATATTTCTTTAATGGCTCCTACCATTTTAACATGGTACCAAAGCATAATTATTTCAATATCACTTCAACTTATTCTTCTCTTTCAAGATTGAAGGAAGATTCATACATGGCTCCTTGCTGGTTTTCTGGTAGCGGCAGGCCCGATGCAGGTTGTTGTGGCCAGTTTTCTTTCAGATCAAAAGTTGGAGCAGAAATCCAAGAAGCCAAGGATGGAGCATATATCAGATACTGCCACTACACATGTTAGTCCAATTTCTACTGAAGAAATCAAAAACAATTTTGGTGGAGTTAAGCCTATTATGATGACACTTGCTTTTCAAGTTGACAACTATGGTTCTTATAATAATTGTCATGGCTCTAGGAACTCATTTGCTGATGATGAAGCTCCTTTACAAGACAAGGATTCTAAACCAACCCAATTAGGTGATAGAGTTGCATGCTAATAAACATGAGACACTTACGAAGACTAGAGTGTTATGTTGGTTCTGATTAAGAAATTATCCCCTTCTTGCCTCTCACCCTATCACTCTTTTCGCTGCTAATGTTGGTGTTTCAAATTCATAACGTCCAAGATTCAACAAAGAATCATCATCAATATCATCTATTTCTTCAACAATGCCATTATCATAATCTTCATTATGGGTGCTTGCATTCAACCAAACAGAAGTATCTTTATCTTGGACAAGACGGCCATATGGAAAGTGAGGAAATGTCTTCTTCTTAGCAAGATCACCATAAAAGCAAGCCCTTCACATATGATAAATTGAAGCTATGCAAACTAGCCAAGAAAGTCTCTCAATGACAACAAGAATCATTTCACATTCTTTTCTTATTCTTTATTATTTGCCCCCTACAATTATCTCTTTTCTTTACCTCTCTCTTATTAAACACATAACATTATAATAGTGTGTAATTTTTCCTCTTTGAAGCATCATATGAGATAGAGATTAAAATCCATTTTATTTTCTCTCTTTCATCGACTATGATTAGTTTGGTTGGCTAAGCTTCTGTTAAAATAGATGGTTAAGTTTTGGATGAAGTTATTTCTGCCTATGGTAGTTAAGTGTTAGTATTGCTTCACATTCTGATTTCAAAACTGAAAGGTGAAGATTCTTTCACTAGCGAGAGAAAGTTTTAGAATATAATCACCATGATTCAAGAGAATCATTTCATGTTTGGAATGTTTGACACAATCCAACTTGTGAACATGTTAAAAAAGATGTGTTTTATATTTTAGATCAATTAGTTTAGGTCAGTTAGTTAGATTTATCTTTCACTATATAAACTCTTGCATTCTCTCCCTTTCACAATTCATTGAAAAAATAATGAGAAACATTTTCTTTTTCCTTCTTAATTCTTCAAGATTTTCTTTCTTATTCATGCATTCTTTCATACTTTTTGATTAATTAAAAAAAATTCTTTAATTGCTCCTATTATTTTAACAACATACCTTATTAAACATTGTTGTAAGTATTCAAAAACTCCATGAAATAATTCCCAATCACATTTAAGTTCAGTGAGTAGTTTGCCTCCATTAAGTATCATATCTTTCTTCATATGGATAATTTTGTATTTATGAGACATACATGACGTAAGTGTGGGAAAAGTTTTGTTTTGATCTTTACAAGAAAAAACATCATGATTTTTGCACAACCTCAATAAACTCATCAATTGATTTGGTCACTTGTTTGCAATAATTGAATGGCACTAATAAAACCTACATCGAAGACATTCAAATCTGGAGAATTGGGAGGTTGTTCCAAACCCACCTTTAGAAGCTGCTGGACAAAATTCTTCACCCTCCATAAAAACATGACACGGTCCATTATCATGTTATATGAAAATTGTTTTTATGGTTAATGTTCCCGTGGCCATTTTTCTTTTATAGTTATTGGTAAAACCTTGTTTATTAGGAACATTCGACTAACTTCTTTAGTGATGGAAGTGAACGGTTTTGTTTCGAGTGTCCCATATGCTCTATTAACACTTGACCTTCTTGCTGGCACTTTATTAACTAGAGAAAACATTCCATTTTTTCTTGAGAATGTCCCATTACCTTCATCATCAAATAGGTCTAGCCACAACAAGTCTCCAACTAAAAGCATGAACTTAACTATGACGTTTTTATTTTTGCAAGTACTAAATGGTTCATCCTCATTTGCAAGAAGGGATTGAAATACTCTCCAATACTAGAATGTAGGGTAAATGTGAGTTTTATGAAAAAGTTTGAACAAGAAGGTTGAATTCTTCTCACCAAAGGAGAAGAATGAAAAAGTGAACGATGAAGAATAATAGAGAAAAACAAAATGAAAAAGGATCTTAACTGAATTATGAATTTATTGATTTAAACAAGTATTGATTCTCCATATTTATAGCTGGGAGAATATCAACAACTAAAATAACTAACCAACTATCCAAAAAATCACGTGTAAATAATGTGAAAATATAGAAACAAAATAATAGCTTGTATCGCAAGCAACAAGGAATACAATGATGTGTTCTGCAATTCTGGTCGAGGGATGTTGCATTTCCTGGGAACTTAGTTGGTGTGTGGCCTTGACCGAGGAAATAAGCTTAGTCTGGTGCATCTGATGCATGGCTCTAGCCTTGACCGATGACTTGGTCTGGTGCAACTGATACATGGCTCTGACCTTGACCGAGGACTTGTTCTGGTGCATCCGATGCATGACTCTGGCTTTGACCGAGAAATCATGCCTGACCTGATGCTTGGCCTTGAATGAACCATTGGAAATATTTGTCTCGGTCATAATGCATAGGCACTGACCGAGATGTGTGAAATTGGCTTGGACAACCTTGCACCTTGACTCAGTCAGAGGCAGGATACGAGCCATTCTTGGTGCACCAACTTCTGGCCTGATTCCTGGCATATGCACATTTTCCTTGAGCTTGGACACATCTTTGCTAATCTTGGTTGACTTTTGTTTGATTGTGTTTGTATTAATTCTAGACAAGTCATTCATGGCAACATTAACATTAGTGATATTAGCATTATATGATTCATTTTTATCTTTTAGTTTTGATACCCCTCCATAAGTTGGGGCACATATGTTTAGGAGACTCAACTTGGTGCGTATATTTCTATATACAATTAGTCCTAAGGCCTTAGTGAAGGCATCATCAAGTTGTAAATAAGTAGGCACATGAAGAAGCTTAATCAAACCTTGGATGCACTTTTCTCTTATGGTATGACAATTTATCTCAATATGCTTTGTCCTTTCGGGGAAAACAGGATTAGATACAATGTAAAAGACAGAGTGATTGCCACAATACAACAAAGTAGGCATATAATATGCAAATTGTAAATCTTCCAAAACATAATTAAGCCAAGTGATCTCACAAGTAGTTAGAGCCATTGTCATATATTCAGCCTCACAGGAACTGCTAAAAACAAATATTTGTTTCTTTGATTTCCAGGAAATCAATAAGTCACATAGATATATGCAATATCCATTCACAAATCTCCTAATGTCTAGGTAGGATGCTTAGTCACTATTACTATAGGCTTTTAATTGCACAATGGAATGAGCAGAGAAAAACAAACCAAGGGCTGGAGTTCCCTTGAGGTACCTTAGGATCTTTAAAGCAGAAGTATGACGCAGAGTGGTAGGACAAGCCATGAATTGTGTTAACTGGTTAACACAGAAAGTTATATCAAGTCTAGTGTTGGTTAAATATATTAACCTACCAATTAGCCTCCTATAATCAAGATGATCATTAAAAAGATCACTATTATCTTGGTGTAAATGAGCTCCACGGATCATGGGGTGGATGATGGTTTGCATCCAATCAACCCTGCATCAATTTCTAAAGCATACTTTCTCTTATTCATAGAAATTCCAGCCTTATTTCTAGCAATTCGAAAACCAAGAAAATAATTTAAATCTCCTAAGTCTTTGGTTTGAAAAGTCTTACCTAGGATATGCTTGAGGTTATTAATCTCAACAATATTTTTACCAATAAGGATGATATCATCTGTAACGCCCCGAAAATTACTCCAACAATATTGCCCAAAAGTGGGTAATTTTTTTTATAATGTAAACCTCCTCATTTACATTTAATTCCTTTTTGAGACATCACATTTAGTAACCTAAAATGCGGAAAAGACAACAATAATTCGTGGAATGATCATTTATTGAAATAACTGAAAACATATACAAAGGCAAAGCGGAATACATTTTAATCATAACTGAAATGTCTACAATAGTCTGGTTTATTCAGAACATTATAAGTACCCTACACAGATACTTGCCTCAAGGGCAACCAGAAATAGAAATGACCACTAGCGTCTAGCTCCGGGGTTAGCGGGTGTACTAGAACACTCGCTGGGATCCTCCTCCGTCTCAGAATCGGAAGAAAGGTCCACCACCTCAATGGAGTCCTCTATACATACCAACTCCAAACAGTCTTCATCTTCAGCTTCTCGCTCCTCTTCCGGGTTGTTGGACGAACCCTATGACTTTCTTCCCACTCTCGCCTCTGCCTGAAGATCAGGCGGCGTCGGTATCGCAGCTCTCTTCCCCGGTGGGGAACTGGGCACATCATCCCTACTCCGTCTCCGAGCAGATGGTCCAACATCAGTGGGTCCGTGAGGGATCACAGACTGAATGGATGGCACAGTAGGCGCAAATCTCCGAGCAGGCAAGGTGAATGAAGCCTCCAAGTTTGCATGCTGAGAAGGGAAGCGCATGTAGAGCCGTCACAAACCATCTTTAGCTCTAAGGCACAAGGGCCTGTGTAGGTATATCTATGTCCATCACTACTCCATGTCTCCTCCTGGGACATCGAGAATCGGTAGCTCCGAATCCTCACCGTACGGTCCATCTGAACAAGAACACGAACAGAGAACAAGCATAAAGAAACGGAAAGAAGAGAGAGTAAGACATCTGATGAATATAATTCATTGTCGGCATGGAATTACACGGAATATCACATCCAGAGCGACACACATAATATACATAATATAGATCACAAACATAATGCACAATAATGAATGTGGTTATAACTCAGATCATGGGGATTAATATCCACGATCTCCATGTATGAATGTTATGTTTATTTCATCAATCCTTACACCAATATCCTCCCAATATACTATTCGGAAATAACCAAGAGTACAGGTCCCATAACAAGCCGATTTGATCTCACCAAAAATTATTCCTCGCAAGGATATATATATGATCGATCGGTTCTGAAGAACTGTCCATTTCAGGATGGTGTCTTATCAAACACTTTCTGGGCATCCCTCTCATTGATCCTGATTACAAAGAGGGTTTGTCAGAGATCGTCTAGTTTGTGCTGTGAGAACTGTCCGATCCAACAGAATACCTCATCTAGGAATACAGGGGACTCATCTCACCTAGACTCTCCCTGAAGACTTTGCTGACGAATCACCGCCATCGTCGTCCCTCTCAACATCGCAGGGCTCGTTCGTCTCCCGTAAATTTCCTCTCCACTACTTCGTTATTTATAATGAATATGCACACTAACCGAAGTTAGCCGATTAAATATTTTAATTAGTCTTTTAAAATGCTTGGCCCATCCTAAGACATCTCCCAAAGGAATACTTCTTGTGGGACCCGATCTTACGTTATCACGTAATATAGGAATAACATCCCTACAAATCGTTGAATTACCCTGGACGACCACATGACCAAGCCTCTTACGTTTAGACGACCTCGCTGCGTGGTATCATGTAATCCTTTTTAGGCATAGCCATGCTCACGACATCCTCGTCAGAATCCTTGTCCACATATGGCGCAAGAAACAAAAGTAACAATATAAGTCTGTTGATTTGGGAATCGGACTCAATCCTCTGAGCCACAATCTTTCCCAAGTGTAAATACACTTCACACCCAAGCTAGGGCTATTTCCTAAGCAATAAATTAATCAGAAACAGTCACAACTTATGTTTTTCATTCGCCCAAGCGAGAGACTGTCGCTCAAGCGACCAATTCATCAAAACAGACTCAATTTCCTGCAAGGTTCTCGCTCGAGCAAGGGGACTGTTGCTCAAGCTAAAAATCCATCAAAAACTGGCCAAAATACATGTTTGGTCTTTGCCCGGGCGAAATATGGTCGTTAGGGCGCCAAAAACACCCAAAATGGGCCCTCTAGCCCTCGCCTAGGCGAGAAACGCTCGACCAAGCGAGGCTGGCTCGCCCGAGCGAGGGGTTTCTCGCCCAAGCGCTATTTAGGACCATTCTTCTCTGTTTCTCACTTTCCCAGGCGATGATGTCTCGTCCGGGCGAGGTGGTCCAGTTACCAGGACCATTTTCCTCGCCCTTTTGGGCTACCAGATCGAAACTCTCCGTTGTTTTCGATCCCAATGCATTTTCGTTTCTCGAGTGGTGTTCCTTCACGGATAACAATCACGAGACTTGATATTTTATACTATCTTAGGGGTATTCATCCTAAAGAAACATCATACTTAATCCAGACACGAAATCGTTTGGTTAAGTACGAGTTTCTAACAAAAGAGAAATAACTCCCAACTTTTGAGATAGTTGGGATATCCGGGTGTCATATTCGGACACCACTGTGTCACAATGTATTCTCTCTCACCTTGGGTTGTAGCGTGGTTGATAACCTTCACGTGAATGTATCAGTTGTCCGACTTTGAACGCCTTGAAACTAACACAAAACACAAATCAATGATTCGCGAGTTAAATCGCTTTCCTACTAACTCTAAGATAAAAACATCATTTTAATCCATTCTAAGACATCCGAGACTTTCATCCATCCGGTTCAAGATTCTTAATCCCGAACCATCCTTTATCCTCAAAAGTCTCGCTCCCGATCCCTATCGTGTCCATGATCATTTCAACACCTTTTCACAAGGATTGATCTCATGATCAAAACGACATTTCGATTTAAAATATTTCTTTGATTTCAAAATCATCATCTTTCATCAACATAAGTAACATGCATATATTCAAATCACTAAAACAGCCCCATGAACAACAAGATTTCATGGTTTCCGAAACAACAATTTCTAGATTCACGAAAACTCATGTTTCGCGTTCTTGCGTATAACAAGAGATAAGAAGGTTTTTTAGAACAAAGAACTAAAGACTTACCTTGGAGTTCTTGAGAAAAATCTGAATAAAGAAGAGAAAAATGAAATGAAATGCTAAGGGTTCTCCAAGTTAAATGGTTCATTTAAGGTGCAATGAATCAGCTTTAGAGAGGCAAGCCAAGGGTTTTCTAACTAGAGTGACTCTTTTAAAGGAATTGAATCAGATTTAGAGAGGCAAGCCAAGAGTTTCCAAGATTAAATGGTGAAAGGTTAGATGAAGGGTTTAAGGGGTTTAGTGTAAAAGATGATTATTTTTGCTTGCTTTCCCAGCAAGTTTCACTTGGGAACATGAGGTGACTTTTTCCTAAAACATTTGCGATGAGACCATGCCCGAGTATTGTCGGCTAATACTTGGTTGGATACTAAAATCTTCCGATTACGGTCAGAATTTCAAAATGTCGAATTCGGAGTGGAAAAATATTTAGAAATGCGTTTTGGATAGACTTGATGTCTACCCTAACTCGAAATAATATTTCAAAGCCACAGGCGCAATCGGAATTCGATTCCGAGCTACGGAACTCAAAACGCGTTTTTTGGGCCAAATTCGGGCGAATTTGGGTCCGACAGCAGTCCAAAAACTTTTCTTCACATAAGATTACAGAAATATACCACAAGATATGAATTCACAAAACAAGACTAACACTCAACTATGGTTTAGCCTAATTGATTACCGATTAATTTCTAAAATTAATTTTTGTTAAAAATAAATAATTATATATGAAATTTTCACGGTGTTACAAGCCTCCCCTACTTACAAGATTTTCGCCCTCGAAAATGAAACGTACCTCTTAAGAAAATAGGTAGGGATAGGATTCCCGTATGGCCTCCTCGACCTCCCAAGTTGTATCTTCTCTGTTTGCTTGGCCCTAGATCACCTTAACTAGAGCAATTTCCTTGCCTCACAACTTCTTCACACTTTGATCAGCGATCCTCACAGGCATCACTTCAAAAGTGAGATTATCCTTTAGCTATATTGCATCGGATTCGATGATATGCAACGGGTCACCAATGTATTTTCTGAGTTGGGATACGTGGAAAACATTATGTAGGTTCGATAGTAAAGGTGGCAAAGCTATTTGGTAAGCTACTGGCCCAACTTTTCTAAGAATTTGGTATGGTCCTATGAACTTAGGGGTAAGCTTACGGGCTTTAAGCACTCTACCAATGCCAGTTGTCGGAACCACCCTCATGAAGACATGATCTCCTTCCTCCAAACTTAGGGTTCCTCCTTTTGTCCTAGTAGCTCTTCTGCCTACTCTGAGCTGCCTTCATGTTTTCCCTTATCATTCTTATCTTTTCCGTCGTATGCTAAACCACATCGGTTTCTAATGTCATATTCTATCCTGCTTCAAACCAACACAACGACGTTCTGCACTTCTTGCCGTATAGGGCTTCATACAGCGCCATGCCGATACTCGAATGAAAGCTGTTATTATAGGTGAACTCTATCAGATGTAGATAGCCTGTCCAACTTCCAGAATGTTCCAGCACATATGCTCTCAGCAAGTCTTCCAAAGCTTGGATAGTCCGTTCAGATTGGCCATCCGTTTGTGGGTGGTAAGCTAAACTCATACTCAATTTGGTACCCAAGGCTGTTTGCAAACCATTCCACAACTTTGAAGTGAAACGTGGGTCTCTATCCGAGATGATATTTGTAAGAATACCATGTAGTCCCACAATCTCTTTGATGTATAACTATGCTAGCCTTTCCAAGGGGTATTTCATATTGATGGGTAGAAAGTGAGTTGTCTTCGTCAAACGATCCACTATCACTCAAACTGCATCATAACCCTTTTGAGTCCGAGGAAATCCGCTTACAAAATCCATTGCAATGCTATACCATTTCCAAACGAGAATATCCAAAGGTTGTAGTTCTCCTCCGGGTCGCCTGTGCTCGATCTTCGCCTTCTGACATGTTAAGCAGCGCGAGACATACTCTGCTACTTCTCTTTTCATACCGGACCACCAGAACATGTTCTTCAAGTCTTGATACATCTTGGTAGCTCCAGGATGAATACTTAGTTTGCTATTATGGGCTTCATCCAAGATCACCATTTTCGACTCGGGGTCTCTTGGCACACAAACTTGGTTTTTGCATCGCAACACTCCATCGGTTCCTTCTTGAAATTTTGGGGCTCTTCCTTCAGCCAACAAGGTTCTCCTCTCTTGCAATTCTAGATCGGAACTTTGCAAGCCTTTCAGTTGTTCCATAAATTCATTCGTTACAGTAAGCATGCCTAACATCAAACTCTTAGGTTTTACTTGCACCGCAATGCTTAAATTCTTGAAATCTTTAATCAATTCCATCTCCTTGACCATCATGGTTGATATATGCAGAGACTTTCTACTCAAGGCGTCAGCCCTCACATTAGCTTTTCCAGGGTGGTACTGAAGATCAAAGTCATAGTCCTTAAGGAATTCGATCCATCGTCTCTGCCTCATGTTCAGCTCCTTTTGGTCGAACATATACTTCAAGCTTTTGTGATCACTGAAGACTTTAAATCTTACTCCATAGAGGTGATGTCTCCAGATCTTGAGAGCAAATACGATCGCAGTCAATTCCAGGTCGTGCGTCGAATAATTCTGCTCATATGTCTTTAATTGTCTTGAAGCATAAGCTACCACTTTTTGTTGTTGCATCAATATGCAACTTAGGCTTTGTTTAGACGCATCATAGTACACGATGTAGTTTCCCTTCGGGTCTGGTAGAATCAACACAGGTGTTGTAGTCAATCTTTTCTTCAATTCTTGAAAGTTTTCTTCACACTTCGCCGTCCAGACGAAAGCCTTGTCTTTCCTTGTTAACGTAGTCAGTGGTAATGCCAACTTCGAAAATCCTTCAATAAACTTATGATAGTATCCTGCTAAACCGAGGAAGCTTCTGATCTTCGTTACGGATTTCGAAGAATTCCATTTCATCAACGTTCCTACTTTAGTAGGGTCTACAACAATTCCTTCACTTGATATCATGCCCAAGAAAATTCACCGATTCTAACCAAAATTCACACTTTGACAGCTTGGCATAGAGTTGGTTGTCTTTCAAAATCTGCAACACTATCCTCAGATGCTTCGCATGTTCCTCCTGATTCTTCGAATAAATCAGGATATCATCAATAAATACGACCACAAATATGTCGAGATATGGATGAAAAATCCGATTCATGTAATCCATGAACACTGTAGGAGCATTAGTTACACCAAATGGCATCACAAGATATTCGTAATGACCATAACGCGTTCGAAAAGCAGTCTTCGGAATATCCTCTGACTTCACACATATTTGGTGGTATCCTGACCGAAGATCGATCTTTGAAAATACGGTAGCTCCTCTTAGTTGATCCATTAAGTCGTTAATTCTTGGCAATGGGTACTTGTTCTTGATGGTGACTTTATTCAACTGTCGGTAGTCGGTGCACAGCCGCATACTGCCATCCTTCTTCTTCATAAATAGCACCGGAGCACCCCATGGTGAAACACTAGGTCTGACAAACTGTTTCTGTAGTAAGTCTTCCAACTGCTTTTTCAACTCCGTTAACTCCAATGGTGCCATCCTGTAGGGAGCTATAGAGATCGGTCCAATTCTAGGAACCAGATCGATAGCAAACTCTATCTCCCGCACTAGGGGCAAACCAGGAATGTCATCCGAGAAAACTTCGGAGTAATCTCTAACCACGGGTAAGTTCTGAATCTCTTCTCCACCTTTCTTTTCCAATGATGCTAGCATCATAAATACTTGAGCTCCATCCATCAAGAGTTTCTTCATTTGATTGGCGGTGATGCTTTTGGTTTCATAACAGGATTCAATGAGGTTCTTAGGATCGCTAAAGATTATGGTTTTGTTAAAGCAGTTCAAGAGAACATGGTTGTTAGACAACCAGTCCATCCCTAAGATAATATATAATTGGGCTATGGGTAGACATATCAGGTCTTCTACAAAGGTTCATTCATCTAAAGTTATAGGACATCCATAACATATAGTTGACACTATGATGGGTTCATTAGTGGGTGTAGATACAATTAGATCATAGGATGAGGACACTATAGGCAATGCTAATCGGTTAACAACATCATTAGATATGAACGATTGAGTCGCACCCGAATCAAACAGCACAGACAAGGAAATCTCAACTGAATAATACAAGCCAACAATTAAGCACACAAGTCACACAAGAAAGCATGTGAGGCCATGCCCAAGGCCGAATAGAAAAGAACCACTCTGATACCATGTTGTAACGCCCCGAAAATTACTCCAACAACATTGCCAAAAAATGGGTAAATTTTTTATTTTTATAATGTAAAACTCCTCATTTACTTTTAATTCATTTTCGGGACATCAAATTTAGTAACCTAAAATGCGGAAAAGACAACAATAATTCGTGGAATGATACTTTATTGAAATAACTGAAAACATATACAAAGGCAAAGCGGAATACATTTTAATCCTAACTGAAATGTCTACAATAGTTTGGTTTATTTAGAACATTATAAGTACCCTACACAGATACTTGCCTCAAGGGCAACTAGAAATAGAAATGAGCAGTAGCGCCTAGCTCCAGGGTTAGCGGGTGTACTAGAACACTCGTTGGGATCCTTCTCCATCTCAGAATCGGAAGAAAGGTCCACCATCTCAATGGAGTCCTCTATACATCACAACTTCACACAGTCTTCCTCTTCGGCTTCTCGCTCGTCTTCCGGGTTGTTGGACGAACCCTGTGACTTTCTTCCCACTCTCGCCTCTTCCTGAAGATCGGGCGGCATCGGTATAGCAGATCTCTTCCCCGGTGGGGAACTGGGCACATCATCCCTACTTCGTCTCCAAGCAGATGGTCCAACATCAGTGGGTTCGTGAGGGATCACAGATTGAATGGATGGCGCAGTAGGCACAAATCTCCAAGCAGGCAAGGTGAATGAGGCCTCCAAGTTTGCATGCTAAGAAGGGAAGCGCATCGTAGAGCCGTCACAAACCATCTCTAGCTCTAAGACACAAGGGCCTGTGTAGGTATATCTATGTCCATCACTACTCCATGTCCCTTCCTGGGACATCGAGAATTGGTAGCTCCGAATCCTCGCCATACGGTCCATCTGAACAAGAACGCAAACCGAGAACAAGCAGAAAGAAACGAAAAGAAGAGAGAGTAAGACAACTAATGAATATAATTCATTGACGGCATGGAATTACACGGAATATCACATCCATGGCGACACGCATAATATACACAATATAGATCACAAGCATAATGCACAATAATGAATATGGTTATAACTCAGATCATGGAGATTAATATCCACGATCTCCATGTATGAATGTTATGTTTATTTCATCCATCCTTACACCAATATCCTCCCAATATACTATTCGGAAATAACCAAGAGTAGAGGTCCCATAACAAGCCGATTTGATCGCACCAAAATTTATTCCTCGCAAGGATATATATATATGATCGATCGGTTCCGAAGAACTATCCATTTCAGGACGGTGTCGTATCAAACACTTTCTGGGCATCCCTCTTATTGATCCTGATTGCAAAGAGGGGTTGTCAGAGTCGTCTAGTTTGCACTGTGAGAATTGTCTTATCCAACAGAATACCTCTTCCAGGAATACAGGGGACTCGTCTTACCTAGACTCTCCATCAAGACTTTGCTGACGAATCACCGCCATCGTCGTCCCTCTCAACATCGTGGGGCTCGTTTGTCTCCCTTAAATTTCCTCTCCACTACTTCGTTAATTATAATGAATATGCGCACTAACCGAAGTTAGCCGATTAAATATTTTAATCAATCTTTTAAAATGATTGGCCCATACTAAGACATCTCCCAAAGGAATGCTTCTTGTGGGACCCGATCTTACGTTATCACGTAATATAGGAATAACATCCCTACAAATCGCTGAATTACACTGGACGGCCACATGGCCAAGCCTCTTACGGTCAGACGACCTCGCTGTGTGATATCATGTAATCCTTTTTAGGCATAGCCTTGCTCACAACATTCTCGTCGGAATCTTTGTCCACATAAGGCGCAAGAAACAAAAGCAATAGTATAAGTCTATTGATTTGGGAATCGGACTCAATCCTCTTAGCCACGATCTTTCCCAAGTGTAAATACACTTCACACCCAAGCTAGGGCTATTTCCTAAGCAATAAATTAATCATAAACAGTCACAACTTATGTTTGTCTTTCGCCCAAGCAAGAGACTGTCACTCAAGCGACCAATTCATCAAAACAGACTCAATTTCCTGCATGGTTCTCGCTCGAGCAAGGGGACTGTCGCTCAAGCATTTTAGTTACCAGATCGAAACTCTCCACTGTTTTCGATCCCAATGCATTTTAGTTTCTCGAGTGGTGTTCCTTCATGGATAATAGTCACGAGACTTAATATTTTATACTATCTTAGGGGCATTCAGCCTAAAGAAACATCGTACTTAATCCAGACACGAAATCGTTTGGTTATGTACGAGTTTCTAACAAAACAGAAATAACTCCTAACTTTTGAGATAGTTGGGATATTCGGGTGTCATATTCGGGCACCACTGTGTCACAATATATTCTCTCTCACCTTGGGTTGTAGTGTGGTTGATTCCTTTCCTGTGAATGGATCGGTTGTCCGACTTCGAATGCCTCGAAACTAACACAAAACACAAATCAATGATTCGCGAGTTAAATCGCTTTCCTACTAACTCTAAGATAAAAACATCATTTTAATCCATTCTAAGACATCCGAGACTTTCATCCATCCGGTTCAAGATTCTTAATCCCGAACCATCCTTTATCCTCAAAAGTCTCGCTCCCGATCCCTATCGTGTCCATGATCATTTCAACACCTTTTCACAAGGATTGATCTCATGATCAAAATGACATTTCGATTTAAAATATTTCTTTGATTTCAAAATCATCATCTTTCATCAACATAAGTAACATGCATATATTCAAAACACTAAAACAGCCCCATGAACAACAAGATTTCATGGTTTCCGAAACAACAATTTCTAGATTCACGAAAACTCATGTTTCGCGTTCTTGCGTATAACAGGAGTTAGGAAGGTTTTTTAGAAAATTTTGATGGTTAAAAATGTTCTTAACATATGCATAAACATCATACTCGACTATCGAAAATGAGGAACGGCTAGATTTCTAAGAGATTAGGAACAAAGAACTAAGGACTTACCTTGGAGTTCTTGAGCAAAATCTGAATGAAGAATAGAAAAATGAAATGAAATGCTAAGGGTTCTCCAAGTTAAATGGTTCTTTTAAGGTGCAAGGAATCAGCTTTAGAGAGGCAAGCCAAGGGTTTTCTAACTAGAGTGACTCTTTTAAAGGAATTGAATCAAATTTAGAGAGGCAAGCCATGAGTTTTCAAGATTAAATGGTGAAAGGTTAGATGAAGGGTTTAAGGGGTTTAGTATAAAAGATGATTATTTTTGCTTGCTTGCCTAGCAAGTT
>NC_032014.1:14960163-14971699 GCF_001865875.1 Lupinus angustifolius | reverse complement strand
TGGATAGACTTGATGACTATTGTGAATACCCATTTTTGCCCGGCCCATAAAAAAAACCCAACTTATTTTAAAAGTAATTACTTTCTCAAAATAATTATTTATTTATTCATGAATTTTTTTGGGTTTATTATGAATGTAAATGAGATATTTCAAATATCCTAAAATGATAAAAATATTATATTTGTTTATTTATTTTTCGAGTTTATATTATAAAAGAAATAAAAGATAATTAAAAATATTTTTTATTAATTTGTATAATTAAAATCGAATTTATAAAAATAAATAAAATAGATGAGATTTTAAATTCCAAATAAACAATAAAATAAATTTTTAGTTTTAGTTTTTTTTAGAAAATATAAATTTAAGATATAGTTTAGAATATTCAAAAAATATTTTTGTTATTTTTTATTTATTTAATTCGAATATATAAATAATTTAATAAATAAACAAAGTTTAAAAATGTATTTCTATAAAAAAAAGGATAATATATAATATATATACAGCAAGTCAAATCTGACTTGGTGGTGCCTACTATAATGAGATATGGGGTTAGTAGATATGGGTTTGTTAGCATTTTTTTAGGACTAGATTAGGTTAAATTTTGTGTATAAATAGAGTATTGGTATTAGGTTAGGGGTTGCTTCTTGGAATAAAAAAAAACACTGCAAAGTAAACAATTTTTGCCACAAAGAGAGAAGAGAAACACTGTTCAGAAAAAGAAAGAGAGAGTTGCCAAAGTCCTACTATGTGATCCAGTGCCAGCAAGTGTAGGTGAAACAGTGTGCACCTGCGATCAACACCGTTGATTTAGTCTTCATTGCACTGCATACATTGACCAGCCAACACAGCCAATCCAAGCGTGACAAGTAGGCGACTGCATCACAGCGTGTGTGGACTTTCACGCACGAGATCCATATCCCATTCATAAGTTATAATCTAGTGCGGTCAAGTGCACACAAGACCAGTGCGCCTATCCTCCATCCAATCACGTCACGGCAGCGAGGGGGGGTGCACCATACGTTCGTGGTCATTTACTTAGGAGATCCAAGCCTCCTTCCTTAGACCGTGATCCCCTACAATCGTGTGCTGTGAGACACCCGTGTTCTCACTTTCTCGTCCATCCAGCGTCTGCCACGTGGCGCTATCCAGATAGCATCTTTGTCTCATCCATTCTTTAGGCAGCACATCAAGCACTTACAATGCTCCCTGTTGCACAGGATTATAGCTAAACCAGGTTTAGTTATTTATTTATTTCTTTTATGTTATGTTTATATTAATATGCATAATTAAACTATAACCTATTAACAAATCAAAAATGTCATTTTTATTTATTTATTATCTTCCAGAATTTTGTTTGTAACAAAATAAAAATAAATTAATTTTTTTATTTGTGTTTATAATAATAATAATAATAGCCAGAAGTGGTAAAGTTCTATTTATTAGATAATTATTAAATATTGTTTTATGACTCATTTTTAGCAAGTAATAAATTTCTATTTTTTTTTCTGTAATTAAATAAAAAATTTGCTATTTGCACAAATTCAAAATATGGTTCAATTTAAAAATTATTTTTAATAAGAGTGGTGTAATTTGAAATGATTTCACATAATATTATTTACAACAAAATTAAATTTTTTGGGATCAATCAAAGGGTGGAGGCAAGTCGTGTTTACACTTCTTGTCCTCATATCATTCTTGAACGGTCACGTTACGACACTTCTTTTCATTCGATTAATTCCCAAATTAATAATAAAAATACTAAAAATTATTTTAATGCTTAAATTAATAATGAAAAGCCCTAAAAAATTATTATAGTTATTTTCAAACCTTTTTAAAAAGGATGCGGTGCGGACATTAGTTTTTGTTGCTTCATCTTTTTTAAGGAGTTAATTATTTTACCGACAAACCATTTTAAAATTAGAACTACGTATGTCTTGATTTCCGAATATGTATTGAAATACGTAGGAGCAAGTAATATTGTCAGACTTAAAAATAAAAATAAATAAATATTTTGTTCTACACAAATTTAAATTTAAATAATTCAAGGGTATTTAAATCATACAATTCGCAAGGGTACCGTTTAATTACTGGCGGACGGGGTGTTAATACCTTCCTCGATCCGTAATCGACTCCCGAACCTGGATATCACAATCCAAAAAGCCCAATGTGATGGGGCTTTAAAGATTTTTCTACATTTTTAACCATAAAATGTAGTGGCGACTCTAAGAGGTCGTGTAACTGAAAATCGGGGGCGCGACAACTATCCTCACTTGAAATAATATTTCGAAGCCAAAGGCACAATCGGAATTCGATTCCGAGCTACGGAACTCAAAACACATTTTTGGGCCGAATTCGGACGAATTTGGGCCCGACAGCAGTCCAAAAACATTTCGTCGCATAAGATTACGGAAATTTACCACAAGATATGAATTCACAAAACAAGACTAACACTCAACTATTTTTTAGCCTAATTCATTACCGATTAATTTCTAAAATTAATTTTTTTTAAAATAAATAATTAATAAAATATATGAAATTTTCACGGTGTTACATCATCCATATAAACTAAGACAACAATGATTAATTCCTTAGAATTCCATTTAATGAATAATGAATGATCACCTCTGGACTTATGATAGTCGTGTTCTATAATAAAGTTAGACAGTTTTGCAAACCATTGCCTAGTAGCATGTTTGAGGCTATAGAAGGATTTTTGCAGCTTACAAACTTGATTGGTTTGAGTGCTGGAAAGGCCATGAGGAACAACCATGTAAAATTATTCATGTAAATCTCCATGAAGAAAGACATTGTTCACATCTAATTGCTTAAGGTACCAATTATGTATGGAAGTTAAGGCTAACACAAGTCTAACAATACAAATCTTAGCAACAGGTGAAAAGGTCTCAAGATAATCTACCCCTCATGTTTGAGTGTATCCTTTTGCAACTAATCTGGCTTTATGCCTTTCAATGCTTCCATCAGCCTTGTACTTAACTTGGAATACTCACTTGCATCCTATAACAGTTTTGTCTTTGGGTAAGTTGGTCATGATCCAAGTGTTATTTTGCTGGAGAGTAGTCATTTCTTTGTTAATAGCTTCCTGCCACTGAGGGAACTTAATGGCTTGAGAATAAGTCATTGGTTCAATGTTAGTGGTTATGGAAAGAATTCTAGACTTATGCTTGTGAGATAGTTCATCATAGCCTAGATAGAAAGTCAATGGATACTTAGTATTAGAGGTAGGTAAGTTGGTCTTATTGATCAAAGCACAATGATAATCAAAGAGATAGGTATGTGTCTTAGTAGCTCTATTACTTCCTCTAAGATCTTGATTTTCAGATGTCCTAGGAGATTGATTATCTATCTCATCATTAGTTCTTCAATATTATTCATATTTCTAAGCATATGTGGACTAGTGTCATCAAATATGAAGGGATCAGGTGAACAGGTTTCACGTAAGGTTTTATCAACTTCAACATCAGAGGAGTTTTGAGGGATGTAAGAAAAACATTGCTCATAGAAAATCACATTCCTACTAACCTCTATGCCTTATGTAGAGATATTGAGACCAATATACCCCTTTACTCCTTCCTTATATCCAAGAAAAAAGAGATTTGTTTGATCTAGGATCAAAATTACCCCTAGAATGACCATGTGTGCTAACATAGCATAGACATCCAAAAACTTTTAGGGAATGCATGTTGGGCTGAACTTTAAACAACATCTCGTGAGGAGTCTTATTATTAATGATAGAAGTGGGAAGGATATTGATTATATGAACAAAATGCTTTAGAGCAAAAGACCAATATTTTTTTGGTAATCTGCTCTAAATCAATAGAGCTCTTGCTACATTCAAAAGATGTTGATGCTTTCTTTCAACCACTCCATTCTATTGAGGAGTGTAGATGCATGTGGTTTGATGCAGAATCCCTTTATTAGAATAAAAGGTTTTCATATTGAATTCAAGACCATTATCACTCCTAATGGTCTTAACCTTAACTGTTAGTTGGTTTTCTATCATTAACACAATGTCTTGTAGATTTTTAGAGGTTTCATCCTTAGACTTCATCAAATATACCCAAGTGTACCTGCTATAGTCATCATCTACTATGGATAGAAAATATTTATACCCTTGGACAAAAGGTATAGGAAAGGGGTCCCATATGTCAACATGTATTAGTTCTAATCTATGTAAAGATTGAGTGTTGCTTAAAGGAAAGGGCAACTTCTTCTTCTTAGCTTGATGACACACATCACATATGTAATCTTTATTGAATTTAATAAAAGGAAAATTGTTCTTTATTTCATTCATACAATTATGAGATGCATGTCCTAAGCTAAAGTGCTATATATTGGAATCAGATATTGAATCATAGAAGCTTATAAAATGTAAACACTCAGAAGCTTTCAACACATATAGGTCATTGATTGATCTAACTGAACCAATCATCCTCCAAGACTTCTTCTCCTGAATTTTACCGCAATTGGCATCAAAAGACAATATACATTCACAACTTAATGCAAGTCTAGAAATGACATTTTGTGCTATTGAAGGTGTCATTGGCCATGTTATCCAAGAAATCATTATGTTGTTGGCTCTTTCTCATGCTCTATATATTGGAGCTATTTTTGTAGGCATCTTGATTGTTCCATCCACAAATGGAAGTTTCATCTTGGATATGAGGCTCATCCTCATTGCTTTTTTCTATTGATGGTAGTTCTCACCATTCATAGGAGGTGAGACAAGTGCACTAGCTAGATTCTCCGAAGGATGAACATGATATAGTGAATCTGGATCTTGAGTTGGGTTTAAGAGTGTATGTGTGGTATTTGGGTTGGAAGATATGTCAAAAGACATGGTGAATGTAGCATAGCTCTAAAAGAGTTCTGATACCATATGAAAAAGTTTGAACACGAAGGTTGAATTTAGAGTGGTAAAATTATCCACAGTCCATCCAAATTAAATTCATCCAAATTCATTTGTTAGAGCTAATAGATTTAAATGAATATAATTCAATGTATATTGTTGATAATGGATGGATTCAAATCCAACAATTATATTCAATAGATATCCATTTGGATGGATATCCAATTCATCCAAAAAAATAAAAACAAAAATCTTTGTTCTCATAAAGCAACATGCAGACCCAATAAAGAAGACATATACATATATTTTAATTAAACCAGTAGATATGCATATATTTTATACTAATATTAAGGTTGAAAAATCAATAAAGAAGACAATAACTACTTAATATTGTATACTAGTAGTATGATGGTCCAACCAGTAGTTCACTAATTAAACTGCGTACCGGTGAAGTTAGATATACATATATTTTATACTAATATTAAGGTTAAAAATCAATAAAGAAGACAATAACTACTTTTGTTTATACCACTTGTTAAAAAATGTATATTGTAGACCATGTTTTAGATGTATAAAAAATGTAATAGTTATGTGTTTGATCATCCATACCAATATTTTGGTAAAAATAAATCATTTTGACTAAAAGATAATTTTAAATGAAACCAGCTGGTATGACTGATATGATTCAAATTGAAAACCGACCGATATGATCGGTTTTTATCGGTATAATTGCATAACCGATATAAATATTGTATCATAATGGTATTAAGACTGGTTTACCAGTTGAATTGGCCTGCACAAACTGAATTTGATATTAGTGATAGAAATTGCTCTCTTTCTAATAAAAAGATTCTTTCAACAATATTATCCTATTTATCAAAGCATTCTTTGAAAAAGTTTAAATAATGATTGATATAACATTTTTGTATCATGATTGAGCACAAGATAAAATGCATAATTGCATAATACAATATCTCTAATCTCACCTACACTTTTGCATTTCAGAGCTTTCACAATTGAATTTAAATACTGAGATTTAAAAAAAATACTTTTTTTAAAAATGTTTTTTAAACTGATTGTAAAAAAATTTATTAAATAATAATTTTTAAAAGGATTTTTTTCCTTCAAAAAATACTTTAGTTCAAATTTAAAAAATGGATTGAATATTCATCCATCCGATTTTTATAATGGATATATGGATGGAATGGATGGATTAGAATCCATTGGATATGGATGAATTGAATAATTTAGAAATGTGATTTTATGTATTTATATGGATTGGTGGATGACGTTTCAAGATCCAAATCCATATACATTCAATTGCCACCTTTAGTTGAATTCTTCTCACGAAAGGAGAAGAATGAAAAAGTGAATGATGAAGAATAATAGAGAAAAGCATAACGAAAAATGATCTTTATTGACTTATGAATTGATTGATTTAAACAAGTATTGATTCTCCATATTTATAGGTGGGAGAATATCAACAACTAAAATAACTAACTAACCAAAAAGTCGCGTGTGAATAATGTAAAAATATAGAATCAAAATGATAGCTTGTATCACAAGCAACAAGGAACACAATGATGTGTCTACAATTCTGACCAAGGATGTTGCATAACCTTGGAACTTAGCTGGTGCGTGGCCTTGACCGAGGAAATAAGCTTGGTTTGGTGCATCTAATGCATGGCTCTGGCCTTGACTGATGACTTGATCTGGTGCATCTGATGCATGAATCTGGCCTTGATCGAGGACTTGTTCTGGTGCATCTGACGCATGGCCCTAGCTTTGACCGAGAAATCATGCATGGCCTCGGCCTTGGCTGAACCATTGGAAACATCTATCTTAGTCACAATGCATAGACGTTGACTGAGATGTGTGAAATTGGCTTGGACAGCCTTGCACCTAGACTCGGTTAGAGGCAGGAGATGAGCCAATCTTGGCACACCAACTTCTGGCCTAATTCCTGGCATATGCACATTTCCCTTGAGCTTGGACACATGATTATTGGTCTTGGTTGACTTTTATTTCATTGTGTTTGCATTAATTCTAGACAAATCATTCATGGCAGCATTAACATTAGTGATAATAGCATGATAGGATTCATTTTTATCTTTTAGTTTTGATAAGTTTAATACTTAGTAAAAAATATTTAAATTTGGAACAATAAAAAAAATAAGGACAACATTCACTATTTTCATCCTGTATTAGAGAAGATCTCGTTTCACAATAAGGTAATAACAGTTAGTTGTTTTTTGTCATGTAGAACCATTTTTCATCTATTTGTACAATAATATGCATGCTCTTAAAACTTTGGATCAGGAGAATGTTTCTTTCCTCAAGCATGGACAAGAAAAATATAAGACGAAGTTTCATTTTATCTTCCTTCATATGTGGCTAAGTGGCTGTAGTCCATTTAAATGCCGACATCAGACCGCATCTTTCAAATATTTCATCAATATTATCTTGGTAATTCGGGCTCATAGATTGCTACACTTCTTTAACGAAATGTCACTCACTTTCTAATATATATCTTAAAAATCTTTTCTGCCACAGATTTTTGCTTTCTTATGGCAAGCATCACTCCCTTTATTTATCTGCCTCCAAATCCTATAAATGACATTTGTACACACCAAATAGGAAGAAGTCACCTAATTAAGTATGTATGCATTGTAACGCCAATTTTTGGGTATATTCATCAAGCACATACAATGACAATGTATTCAAATATGGGCTTAATATTAATCCTTAATGTAGTAATATGGCAATAAGAAAAGGTTGTAAGTCTTTATTTTGTGTTTTAATGTTAGTCTTGATCAATGAAGATCATATGCAAGTCTATTTGGTTACTTTGATATATCTCCATCAATTATCGTAAGAAGTATATAGTCTTCATGTTCGACCTCCCCTATATAAAACTAATTTTTTTTTTTAGCCATACGCATCTTTTATCTCAACGTCCACTCAAGTATCATCTTCCATAACTTCATAGTATGGCTCATGAGCTTAATCCCTATATAGTTTACACAAATTTGTATTTTATCCTTGCTCTTGTAAATAGGTACTAAAATGTTTCTCATCCACTCATTTAGCATCTTCTTATACCACTAGATATCATTAAACAACTTTGTGAGCCAACTAATGTCATGCTATCTTATAACCTTCAAGACTTCAATAGGCATATTACTTGGTCTAACCGCTTTGTCATTCTTCATCCTCTTCAAACCTTATTTCATATTCAACTCCCAAATTCTATGATAAAATGTATAACTTTGATCAACCTATTTTGTTTCTAGTCTATCATAAAGCAAGAGATTGTATTCCTCATTGTAAAGTTTGTTAAAATAGTTCTTTAATATCTTTGTCATTTGCCAAGACTTTTCAACCTTCATCTTTAATGTATTTCACTTGGTCCAAGTCTCTTGTTTTTCTTTCCCTAACCTTTACAATCACATAAGCACTATTTTCACCTCCCATGGTACTTAGAGATTTGTATAAGAAATCATACACTTTATATTTATCTTCGCTCACAACTTTATCGATATCTTTCTTAGCTACCTTGTATTTTTTTTCTCCATATTTTCGTATTTTAAAAAAACGACCATGATTTATAACATTCTCTTTTCACATCTTCTTTTCTTTATTCCTAATTCTTTTGATCATATTCTCCTACACATCATTAACATTTCGTTGTGCCTCTCATATATGTTGTTACCGTAGCTTGCAGCAATTCTAAAGGGCACGAAATAATACTTACTGCCTGAGTCATGACCAGGTCGCTCTCTTTAAGACGTTCTGTGGCACTGCCCAAAATGTACAAGCAAACTATCAACCATACCATCCCCAGGATAAAACAGTCCAGATCTCTGTTATCGAATTCTTACTGCACTGTAAGAACCGATCACAAATACCCCCACCACAATATGGCTACCAGTGCCAATTCTCGAAATTACCCACAATATGGCTACCTGTGCCAATTCTCTTCCCACAATACTGACTACCAGTGTCAGTTCTCGAAATCCTACTTTGGCTGTTTGTGCCAATTATTAAGTGTCACGGAAAGAAAGGGGGAGAAGGTTGCCGGAAATGCATCGGCAGAGTATTAGAGGGGAGAAAGAAAAGTTGAGAGGAAATGTCTTCAACTTGCTGCAAGTTATAATAAAGGGAGAAAACATCTATTTATAACATGAGATTTTTTTCATGTTTCTCATTTCTCCAATGTGGGACTTGGGAGATGTTTTTTTTTCAAAACTCTTCTATGTGGGACGTGAGAGTTGTTTTTTTCAAAAACTCTTCTATGTGGGACTTGGGTGTTTTTTATATTTCACACCCAAAAGTTCCCACTAATGGTTTTCAACAAACCATGTTCCAACAATCCCCCACTTGAAATTAAAAAACGATTTCCGAGAATATTTGTGGTCTCAATAAGATTGTGCATAAACAAAGGTGTCATGCGACTTGAACCTTTGCATAGTGAATAAGATCCAGATTTTACTAGAGTGACTCGTAGTCTTGAACTCTATCTCCAGCATCAAACCACACACAACCTTTTCAAAGGTGTATTCTGTAAAGCCCGTGCGTTAAAGGCCATGCACATCTATCCCATTATAGTGAACGCTCTAGAAATTTATGCCCCTAAATTTCATAGGAAGCGGCCCCCACTTCCACATTGACATAGGTGAGTCTATCAAGAGTACTATTGTAGCCTAGGTACTCCACTCCAATTGGAGTATAGATCTCATTAAGAGTTTAACTCATCCTTACATATGTTGCAGGAATCATGCTTCTCATAATTTTATAGCATGCTCATTCTCATATCACTTCACAACTTGTTATTACTCATTGAACCTATTTCTTCGGATCTCCAGTCAGTTAGGTCGGGTTACCATCATGAGTGATCTTTGGTCTAAGGGAAATAGTCCCATACTCTTAGAAATATAATGGACTTTCTCTCTAGCTAGTCCTTTCATCAAAGGATCTGCTAAGTTATTCTCAGTGCGTACATGATCCACTCTAACAGCTCCTATAGAGAGTAACTCTCTAATGGTGTTGTGCTTACGATGAATTTGTCGTTTCTTACCATTATAAAAGTTGTTCTCAATTTTTGCAATAGTCGCGGTACTATCACAATGGATCAACACAGCTGGAATCAGTTTTTCCCATAGGGGAATCTCTGCAAGCAAGCTTCTCAGCCAACTTGCTCCTTCACTAACTGTTGCTAGTGTTATCATCTCAACTTCCATAGTGGATTGAGCCAGAATAGTCTAATTATTTGACTTCCAAGAAACAGCCCCACCAGCTATGCTAAATATATAGCCATTGGTTGCTTTGGAATCATCTGAAAGAATGTTCCAATCAGCATCACTGAATCCTTCTAGAACAGCTGGAAACCTTCGGTAATGTAATCCAAGGTTCATTTTTTTATTAAGGTATCTCATTACCCTTTCAATATTATGCCAATGCTCCATACTTGGTCTACTGGTAAACCTACATAATAATCCCACAACATAGGCAATGTTGGGTCTAGTGCAATCAGTGGCATACCGAAGGCTGCTAATGATGTTAGCATATTCAGCTTGTCTTACACCTTCACCAGTGTTCTTAAAACATTTTACACTTGGATCATATGGTATGCTAGCAGGTTTACAGTCAAAGTATTTATATTTCTTTAGGATCTTTTTCACATAGTGAGATTGATCCCAAGAAATTCCTTCTTTTGACCTAGTAATTTTATACCAAGGATTACACTTGCCTCTCCAAGGTCTTTCATATCAAAGTTGTTACACAACAATGATTTCACATTATGCACAACATGAATGTTGGAACCAAATATGAGTAAATCGTCTACATAGACACATATGATAGTGTAAATGTCATTTTCTGAGTTGTAATAAATGCATTTGTCACTTTCCTTCACCTTAAACTCATTCGAGACCATTAAAGTCATTAAAATTTTCATGCCACTGTTTAGGTGCTTGCTTAAGACCATACAACATGCTTAAGACCATACAGTGACTTATCTAACTTGCAGATCTTATTTTCTTGCCCATGTATTACAAAACCTTCAGGTTGTTCCATATAGATTTCTTCTTCCAAATCACCATTTAAAAAGGCAGTCTTAACATCCATTTGATGTACTAATAAATTATGTATCACCGATTGATATTAGTACTCTAATGGCTGTTATTCTAGTAACAGGTGAAAATGTGTCGAAGAAATCTACATTTTCTCTTTGTCTGAAACCCTTAGCTACAAGGCGAGCCTTGTATTTATCCACTGTGCCATCAGGTTTCAGTTTCTTTTTCAATATCCACTTACAACCAATAGGTTTGCAGCCAAGAGGCAAGTCAGCTAAATGTCAGGTCTTGTTAGACTCTAGAGAATCCATCTCATCATTTATGGCTTCTTGCCACAAATCAGCATCCAAAGAAGTCAAAGCTTCTTGGAGCAGTCAAAGCTTCTTGGAGTGTTTATGGATCATCTTCTAATGTATAGCCCATATAATCAGGTCCATACTCTCTAGCAGTCCTTACTCTCTTACTTATTCTAGGTTCTATTTCTAACTCATTGTTATTATCATTATTCCTAATCATAGGTATGTGACAAGTTATTGTGCCCCCACTATTCCTCAATTTAAAAGGGAATTTCATTTCATTGAAGTCAGCATCATTA
>NC_032014.1:14945287-14960063 GCF_001865875.1 Lupinus angustifolius | reverse complement strand
TCTACTTGCGAGTTTAACTCTCTAAGGGTCTGGCACCCGAACATAAGCCAGACAACCCCAAGTTCTCAAATAAGACAATTTTTGTTGTCTATTCTTAATACTTTCATATGGGGAAATTTTGTTTATAGTCTTGGGGATTCTATTTAGCACATAACATACAGTTAATAAAATTTCACCCCACCAAGAGGGTGCTGCACCAGAACTTAACATAATAGCTACAACTAATTCAGTTAAAGTTCTATTCTTTCTTTCAGCTTTACCATTCATTTCAGGTGAATATGATGCAGTTGTTTCATGAATAATGCCATTTAATTTATAAAAATCATTAAACATGTTAGAGTTATACTCAGTGCCTCTATCGCTTCTGAGTTTCTTTATTTTCTTGTTGAGTTGATTTTCAATTTCAGTTACATATAACTTAAACATGTCATTAGTGGCTTATTTTTCATAAGATATACATAAGTAAAATCAAAACAATCATCAATAAAAGTGATAAAATAAAGTTTACCATTTCTAGTTAATGTTCCATATAATTCACATATATCTCAGTGTATTAAATCTAAAGGATCAGATTCTCGCATAACAGATTTATGTGATTTTTTTGAAATTTTTGCTTGACTACATGATTCACAAATTTCAAAATCATTTTTAGATAACTTTGGAATTAAACCTAAGCTACTCAAATTTGAAATTGCACGTTTATTAATATGACAAAGTCTAGTATGTCAAATATTAAAATCACACAACATGTAAATTGAATGAGAAATTATATTCATAATAACATCAAGATTCAATTAATAATGTCATCAATATCATACAAATTTTCTATAAAAAAAAACTCCATTCCTAGTAAGAGAATACAATCATGGTTATATGGCATGGGTAAAACTAGCCTTATTTAGAATAAAACTAGAAACTAGATTTTTCCTCATCTCTAAAGTGTGCATTACATCTTTTAGAATCAAAATCTTTCTAGATGTAAACTTCAGCTTCACATCACTAGTACCAGTAACAACAGTGGTGTGAGAATCACCTACCAACACTTTGTCATCAACATTCGTATATGTGTTGAACATAGCACGATCATATCAGACATGATGGAATGTGCCAATGTTTACCCACCATACATCCGTATATGTTTTGAACATAGCACGGTCATAGCAGACATGGCGGGATGCGCTAGTATCTACCCACCACCCATCAGTTCCTCCAACCATAGTTACCTCAGATAATACAGCCGCACATGGTTCATCAACCATGTTGGCCTGTGGAGGATGAACCATAGGATTATTTCTACACTTGCATGCCATATGACCTGGCTTCCCACATTTGAAGCAGATGAACAGGTTGCCAGAGTCATTCTTAGTGGGTAGCTTAACATATTGGTCCTTTTGGGGGTTCCAATTCTTGTTTCGACTAATGTTCTTAGCCTTATTCCCACTACGGTTCTGATTCTTGAAGTTAGTGCCATAAGGCTTCAGAACCACACTTGATAATTTCTTCTTAGTGTTACTGTTGGAGACAATCAACACCTCATCCTTCTGATCTTGCTTACGAGCCTCTTCTTCAATACGAAGACGAGTGATCAGAGATTCCAAAGAGATTTCTTTGGTCTTATGCATCATAAGGGTTTTGAAGTCTTTCCAACTAGGAGGCAGCTTGTCAATTATGACAGCAACTTGAAATTGCTCATTTAAGGGCATACCATCAGAAATGATCTCATGAGCAATTTTCTAAATCTCGTGGGATTGAGACTCTACTGATTTATCATCAGTCATTTGGTACTTGAGGTAGCGGCTAACATATTTCTTAGTCCCAGCTTCCTCAGTATCATATTTTTTCTCAAGTGTATACCAAATTAATTTGGCAGACTTGTATGGGCTGTAGTAAACATACAGATCATCAGACAACCCATTCAAAATGAAGTTCTTACATAAGTAATCACTTTCATTCCAGGGAGCTGTTCCAATATCCAGTTTATCCCTTTACTCTTTTTCAGCCTCATCCGACACCACTAGGATGTCGGTTTTCAGAACGTGGGCAACCTTTCTCAAAGTGAGGAAAAATTTCATCTTATGTTGCCAACGTTAGAAATTTGTTCCGTCAAACCGAAATGGCTTGTTCAGGTCATAGTTCGAACCAGTAATATCATCTACGAATGTCATTACAGTCGAAACGTCTTAAAATTGTTGTTATTGTAGCTTGCAGCAATTCTAAATGGCACGAAATAATACTTTCGGGCTGAGTCACGACCAGTTCGCTCTCTTTAAGACGTTCGTGGCACTGCCCAAAATGTGCAAGCAGACTATCAACCACGTCGTCCCTAGGATAAAATCGCCCAGATCTCTGTTATCGAATTCTTACTGCACTGTAAGAACCGATCTCGAATACACCCACCACAATATGGCTACCAGTGCCAATTCTCGAAATTACCCACAATATGGCTACCCGTGCCAATTCTCTTCCCACAATACTGACTACCAGTATCAGTTCTCGAAATCCCACTTTGGTTGTCTGTGCCAATTATTAAGTGACACGGAAGGAAAAGGGAGAAGGTTGCCGGAAATGCGTCTTTGGAGTATTAGGGGGGAGAAAGAAAAGTTGAGAGGAAATGCCTTCAACTTGGTGCAAGTTATAATAAAGGGAGAAAGCCTCTATTTATAACATGAGATTTTTTTAATGTTCCTCATTTCTCCAATGTGGGACCTGTGAGATGTTTTTTTTTCAAAACTCTTCTATATGGGACTTGAGAGTTGTTTTTTTCAAAAACTCTTCTATGTGGGACTTGGGTGTTTTTTATTTTTCACACCCAAAAGTTCTCACTAATGGTTTTCAACAAACCATGTTCCAACAATATCCTTCTTCCAAAACTCTTTGATTAAAGCTCATATGTCCCTCTCCATTCAAATTCCACCATTTAACTATTGGGGATGTATATTGTTTTTCTCTCCACTCTAATCTTATACCTTACATTCATAACCAAAACTCTTTCTTTAGTCCTCAAACTCTTTTCCGGTATGACTTTTTAGTCCAAACAAAACTTTCTATCTTATTTCCTTATAAGAAAGAAATTGTTTTTTTTTTTTTTTTTGCGAAAATGAAATCCCACTTTTATATATGATAAGATACTCCTTCTGCTTCTTAAAACATATAAATGTTATTACAAAATTCTTAGGAAAATCTTTTCTACTAAAGGTGTTGCTTGGACTAAGCCTTCAAAATCTTCCCAAACTTCTATCTTGTGATGTATCTTTAGGTTGTGTTTAGAAGTTATGAGATGAGAGAAAGGAAATGGATTAATGGGCAAGGACGTAGGAGGAAGAGTGATAAAGGAAGGCAAATCAAGTTAAATCTCTTCCTTATTTTGGAGTGTGAAATTTAGATGAGATGAGACAAATCAATGGAGACATTTTCCAAAGTCATTCATTCCTCTCCCCTCCAAAGCAAGATTCCCAAACATAATCATAATCCTACCTAGGGTGCGTAAGCACTAAATACATTAAAGATGCCTTCCTTTCTTACAAATTTTAGGACTATGATCATATTTCATATTCTCTTTACATCTACCATACCCTTCTTCTATTCTCTATCTTAAATTATAGCAACCTCATTTCTTGTCTTATATGTGTACCATAACTAAAAACATTAAGTGTTTAATTCCCTTACCATTTCGTTTGTGGGTTGGGTTTTGGAGGAGAATAAATGTAATGAAATGTTTCTAAGTCATCTCACAAGTATATTTTATGACTCTCAAGTCTTCAATTTATGTTTCTTCCCGTCCGAAATTCGACTCGTAAATGAACCTTAAGAAGACAATGTGTGGATCTTGGGACAATGGAGAGGCATGAGGGAGTGGTAGATTTTGTCTCAAGGTATTACAGACTTTGTGCTATATGAGAAACGTGGGCTAGTGCTATAGTTAAAATAATTGAAGTCATTAGTATTAGCTCATTTTTCTTATTTGGAAAATTAGGTGAGACTTTGTACGCTAAATATGATGAAGGGCAATTTAGACAATGTGTTTTTTAGATGAGATTTAAGCAAATTAATAAAAGTTAACCAACTTTCTTAATAAACATATGTCTATTTTTTTTTTGCTTATAAATGAGAGCATAAAGATTATTCTATTAGTAGTTTGAAATGAATTTTTAATTCGAAATCTTTGTCTATTATGGATACTAAACTTAATTTGAACTCAGTGGGCGTAAATCCTGAAGTTATTTTGGACGGTGGTTTGTTAATTGATATTATGAAGTTATAGATAAGCATTGATTATCTCAGGGTCATTGTGCTTCTAATGGTACTAGTGGTCGGATGGGGATCACATGTCATCATTCATGTCTTACTTGGTGTATCAAGTCAATGAGAAGTTTCATTCATTTAAAAAGAAAAATTATAAAAAAAGAAATTAATATTTTAATATTATTTCATGAACTCTAATTGGTCTGAGACATGGGGACGGGAAAATTATGGAACATGTGATCCTTGTCCCTGGTGGGCACTGTCTCCAAATTGGACGGGGATCTTATGTCCCCAAGCATGTCCCTAACCCTGTCTCATACCAATCATAATGAAATAAAATAGGTGAAGTCATGAATGTTTAATTTCTAATTCATGTGACATATTATGATTGGTTTATATTGAAGTATGATTTTCAAGCAAAAACCAAAGCCCATACTTCTAGCCCAAACAACCAAGAAGATCATGAACCCATTCCAGATGATAACTAGCCGTTTTTACTGTTTTATATTTCTTCCCTCTTTTAGTAGGTTTGTTAGTTATGGTTAGTTAATCTGTTTTCCTGTTTTTCTATTTTTAGTTTGTTTGTTTTATTTCCCTTTATATAACAGGTTGTATTCATTCATAAGCTTCATCTTGAAGCATAAAATCATTAATGAAATAGCTGGAGTACTTTCATTCTTTCTTCCTTCTTGGCACGATTTTCCTTCTTCTTTCCAAAAGCCAATTTTCTGCTTTACGAAACCATGGAGAGTTGTATTTCAACAGTTTGGAACATGCTTTAGGACATATGCATGTTTAGAGACAAAAAATCTTTGTCCCTCCAAATTAGTCCCTAAACTATATGATGGTTGAGCTATTGATGTTTTATGGTAATTTGGTAATTCGAAAAAAAATCCCACTACATAATGTACTGGGCCTAAATAGGATAACTATGACTATCTTCTTAGTGTTTGTGAATTATAAAGAAGTCTTGTGTCATAAAAAATGCTTAAGGACCCGCACCACTTTATTATTACATTCACATTATCCTCCATATTATTTTTGAATCCAATATCTCATATTAATGCATGGATTAAAAAAATTTGAATTTTCTCTCTCTAGTTAATATGTTTTATAGATGAAGTATGAGATGATAAATTTACATGATCAACGTACTAGTATGTACTTGTTAAAAACATATGTAGCAAAATGAATCTTTATTTATTGAAGTAAACACGAGTGAATGGAGAGGTAATTGTGATCGAAATTGGATAATTGATGTCTTCAAAATGAGGAGAAGTTTTTCAAACAACATATCAGTTGTGCCGGAATAGGAAATATTGTATCATCTTGGAATTTCTTGATGGCTTCAGTCGAGTCCAACTTTAAAATCAATTTTCAACCTAGACAATGGATCATGAGGTAAATGAATGAATGAGATAGGTGATATGAGGGTGTAACTTTTATGCATGGATAATGTGTGCATAATATTTTTCTTGAATTAATGTATTTGTATGGTGTGATAGTGCATGAAATATAATGTTTGAGTGACTTATTTTTTTTTTTTGAATTCTAACAATAAGTGGATGAATGTATGAAAGAATAGATGAATGATATATTTTTTTTTATAATCTTTGAGTGGTATATTTTTTATGAATGCTTAACTGATTGATTTTTCTAAATGAATATCTGTATGTATGAGTGTATGATATTAGGGTATTTTCTATGCCCTTAGGGTGGGATAGACCCTATTCCGTGGTAATTTAGCCATATTTATAATATAGTAAAATGTCATGGTGGATTTGAAATCTACTATACTCTTATAGTCAGCTTGGAGTTAAACGATAAAACTCCATGCGTATTAAGATAACATATAACTTATCCAAGGGCATTGAGCCCATCAACATGTATGTGATGATGAAAATTAATTATACCTTGTAATTAACTTATATAAATCTAGGCTAGTTGACATGAAATTCATACTTAGGGTATTGAGCCCATCAAGTAGTATGTTATAAATGAAATTTATCCTTACAGCATTGAGTTTGTCAAATGGTATGAAAATTATCACAGGGGTTGAGCCTCTTAAAGGTATGAAAAATATCCCTAGGGTGTTGAGTCTAACGTTGGAAATGTCATGATACGAAAATTATTCCTAGTGTATTGAACCAATTGTTGGGAATGCTAGAAATGAAATTTATCCTAGGGTGTTGATTCTATCGAAGGATGTGCATACTGGAGGTTTGTTGTCCTTGTGAATAACTAATATCGTAGTAGAATGGTATCTTTATATCACTTAAGCATTAATGATATATTCTTCTAACTCCGAGATGGTAAATCCTATTTTATGATATGTATGGATGGAGAAAAGAGGTGGATTTGATTTGCATCTTGTGTCTTAAATAAGGTACTTTAACATGTTTCAAATAGCTTAAACGTCACAACCCTATGGGGAAGTATTAGGTCTTGTTTAAAGTGGACTCAATAAAAGCTCTAGAGTTCTAAAGGTTACCACACTACATCTCATCTTAAAAGAAATAAAATCAAATATCATGGATTAGTTACGAGAAGAGTCTGACTCCTCAAGTGGCTAACTCACAATAGTGGGAACAATATGTGTGGTCTATCATGCCAATACTAGATATGATACGGGACTACTTACTAGCAAAATATATGTCTCTTATATTTCAGTCTTAATCTCTACTACTCGGGTTCAAGGCATATGCTTACAAACTCAAGTTTATTGTTTAAGGTATGTGAGAAAGTGTGCAAACCTTTATTAAAAGAAAAATTTCCTACCCCAAAATCATCACATAGGATGGATAAATATGTACAGAAAATTATTATAGCGGAATATAAAAACAAATAAATATATTTTATTGTAAAAAAAAGGTAAGGTATTTAAATCCATGAAAATAGAGGTTTTGGGTCTAATTCTCTTAAAAGTCTATATTGTAGTCATCACCTGTCATACCCTAATTTTCGGTTACATGATCCTTTTTGGAGCCACCACTATGTTTTTTGCGGTTAAAATGCATAAAACTTTTTTAGCCCAATTTGGATAAAATGATGTTTTAGTTAAGAGTTTAGGGTTCGAGAATCAATTACAGATGAGGGAAAATATTAATACCCCTTCCATTCGTAATAAAATGATTCATTAGTTAATTGCATAGATTAAATTTAGTTTTGAATTATTTTATTAAAAATTGAATTGTAAGGAAACAAATATTTATTTTTTTTATTTTTATGTTTCGTAAGAGTAAATCTTGCTCATACATATCCATATATGTAAAAAGAAATCAAGATTACATAGTTCTGAGTTTAAAGATGTTTGTGTACGTGGCATTGATTTTGAGTTTAGAAATTATTTAAATTGATTGGAAGGGAATTAATAGTCGAAGAATCAACATTGGTTGTTAACCATCTTCTTACTTCGATAAATAATGTAGGTAGTGCAAGTGATTGCAATCGATTCTCGGCTCAAAGTAGAAAGCAAGATACGACACTACCCGTAACCATGCTATGGAATTTCAAAAATAATTAGGATATTTTATTTTCATTAGTAAATCATTTAATTTTGAAAGAGAGAATTAATAGAAGAAGAGCCGACATTGGTCGTTAACCATCATCTCACTTCAATTTAGCAAAGACAGTACAAATGGTTGCAATTGATTCTCATCCCAATGTGTAAAGCAAGATACGACACGAGTCGCTATCTCGCTATCAAATTCCCCAAAAAATATGTATTTAAAATATTATTATTATTATCAGAGAAATTAGAAATATCAAAAAATTAATAGCATAAGAAAAAAAGAAAAAACATTAGTAATTAACTCTTATAAGTAGTAGGAAAGAGAATGAGAAGAGTAAAAATGATGTTAAAGGAAGATGAAATAGAATGAGGAAAATAAAATGTATGGGAAAATGGAAGTGAAATGAGGAGAGAAAAATGACTTAGAGGAGTATTGTACTAACATAGAAAAATGACATAGAGGAATATTGTACCCTTACCCCGATTGTCTTCATCTCTTTCTATATTTCTCTCCTTTTTGATGTTTTTCTCTCGTGTGTTTTAATATTTTGAGATTTTTCTGTGTGGTAGTGCCTATTTATAGAGGAACATTGGACACATTTTTTCTTGAGAGAGAATTCATCCATTAATAAGTTGATTGACTTCAAGTATTCCACACATGCTATTTTTTTTAAAATTTATATCTCTCCTGTAATGGGGACAATATCTGATGTCACATAAATTGTGTTACTTCATGTACCACAAGTCTATGATTGGTTGGAAAAATATTTTTCAAGTTTAAAAATTAATAATTAATTATTTTTCTGACCTACTACAGCTAATGATACATTCAGTGACACAATTTATGAGACAACAAATGCGTACATCCTATAATAAATCCACTAAAGACACATTAAAATGATTGAATTTAATATTTAATTGTTACTTTTTATTCAAATTGATATTTCTCCACTAATGAGTCCACTTATAATCTATTAACCTGATTGAATACTTTTTATTTTTATTTTTATTTAAAAAACAAAAACTGATGGAAAGTTTGACTTTGAAAGGTTATTCTACCATTATTGAGTCAATAATTATCCATTATGTCACTTAAAACCCATTTTTATATTTTAAAAAGAAAAAATGAAAAATGTTTACTTGTTATCCTTAACTTATTCTAATTGAAATTATTATAGTATTTTGTTATTATTATTATTTTATTTTAAATATGCAATTCAATCAAATTAATACAAAATTTATTTGATATTATCTCATTTGTTTAATTTCAGATAACAACTTTAATTTGTTTGTTGACCAATTTTTGATGAAATTAAATCTCTAAGAATTTATTGTTTTGTCAAAGTGATTTATGCAACTCAATCAAGTTGATCAATAGATTCTTAGGTGTATATTTTCATAACAATGATTCAAATTTTATAGAGATTATGATAGTCATGAACAATGAATATTATAAATGATGAAGTAGGATGAATGCTAAACGATAAATATGGGTAAAAATTACAACTTACTGTGTCGCAAACAAGTATGGAAAATAAGTTTTATCATCTCCACATGAAATTGCTTAAAATTATAGTCTTTCAAATGTTTATTGTTTTAAGCTCAATTTTGTTTTGGGTTATTTGTTGTATGACACAAACACTTCAAATATACTTTGAATGATCAATGTAGTTGGGGTTGAAGTTCGCGTTCACTCTCAATTTCACACTCTATTTCTTTATTTCATACCACTTAGAATGATCATTCCATATAAACACTTCAATATGACTAAGTGCTAATGTCTTAGTCAGTTAGTCACTTATGCAATGAAGTCTCTTGTCTAGCTACTTTGATACATAAGAATAAGAAATATGACTTACAACATCATGCCTCTTTGTCTATTCATGCATGTAAGTTGAGTAAAATATACAACACCTCAATTGTGATAGGTGTCAATGTTTTGGTCTATGCTAACACTTTATAAAAAACATACCTATGTCTAACAACTATAATTATAAAATTCAGTAATATGAATCGTTAATCATATCTCTATGTCTAGTAACACATGTTATTCAGTTTTAGAGTTATGAAATCACAATATTAGTTCTATGTCTAGATATTAAAAAGTGAAATGCATATGATGACAAATAATACAAGTCTATGCCTAGCAAATGTACTATTTGTTGAGTAATGTAAGTTCAGAGTAACGGACAAAGTACTTTTAACAAATATTCTCAAGTTATACAATAAGTTGATCAAACTAAATGCAAGCAATAAGTAAAGACAATACTCAAATGGAATCGAACTTTGTGATTAATATTGAATCAAAAATGTTTACATCAAGTTTGCGCTACATTCAACCACAACTAAAGGTTGCTTAGCTACTCATATCCATAATGTATAAGTTTGATAGGGATAATATACTCATGGAGCGATAGAACTGCACACAATCGAGTAACAATTATCACCTATGATGCTTACCCTTAGTTTCAATGAACTAAGTGAGACAAACTCTCTAAAATCTAGCTAAAAGAAAAGTACAATTTGTAGAAGTAAGTGCATTAAATCGAGTGTGCAGAAGCCTTTAAATAATGTCTAGATGATGGCTTCTACTCTTAGTGCATCGTCTGTGCGTTGAGCGTGGGATCAAGTTGAGAGGCACAACTCTTGGATGCACTAGGTTGCGCTGGACGTGGCTTCTACTGCGCTGAGCATGGAATTTGCGCTAAGCATATTCGAGACAGTAGTAAAGCCTTCAATTCTTCGAATTTAGACAATTAGCGCATGACTGGCATTAAGTGTGTCTTCTCCTCCGCTGAGTGCGGGGATTGGCGCTGGTTGCAAATTGTAGGCTATCAGATTTGGTGAGCTCGAGCCTGATGCTGAGTGTGGCCAAGTCTTGCCCAAAACTTCAAATTTTCTACTCTTTTAACTGGATCAAACCTGCAAAACCACTTGGGTAACGCTTAGCCGCTCAAATGAGTTCATAGTCATATATAAGTACATTTCCCATCATTTAGGTTGATTAAGTTGTAAAAATGTCATTTAAGTGTAAAATATCGATCATATTAGCACTTAACATGAACGCACATGAGCAAAATCATTCATTTACCCGGATATATAAATATTCTTGTATGTGAAATATATGAAGAGAATAAAGTATATATTCATATAATGAGATAAGTTATTCTCTTCAGCCACTAAAATTATACAGTTGTCATCTTTCACCATTTTCTAAAACAATATTTCTAAAAACTAAAAAAATATAAGTCATATTTTTAATGGTTAGAAGATATAACTTATCTCCTGATATGACGAAATATTTTTTTTCTCAATTATGAATACTTTAACTTTTATTTTTTAAATTAAAAGAATCAGATTTCATGTATGTATAGCATTGTTAGGTGGATAAGGCCAACAATGAGTTTATGCATAATATTTTTTAAGCAAGCATGTTTGTAACGCCCCGAAAATTACTCCAACAACATTGCCCAAAAATGGGTAATTTTTTTGAATAATTTAATATGAACTTATTTTCCTTTATTCGATTAATTTCGGGACATCACGTTAAGTAACCTAAATTGCGGAAAAGACAACAAGCATTACCTAATGGTAATTAAAAGTCGCTTAACATATCGTGGAATAATTCTTTATTGAAAATAATGGAAAATATTTGTACGAAAACAAAGCGGAATCAAATCTTGTCCAAACTGAAAATATACAAAATAAACCGATTTATTCAACACATTAAAAGTACCCTACATAAATACACTCTCCAAAAGCAAAATAGAAATAGAAATGACTGCTAGTGACTAGCTTCAGTGTTAGCGGGTGCGCTAGGACACTCGATGGGGTCCTCCTCTGTCTCAGAATCGGAGGAAAGGTCTACCACCTCAATGGAGTCTTCTATACAGACTAACTCCACATAGTCCTCCTCTTCAGCTTCCAGCTCCTCCTCTTCAGCCTCCATCTCCTCTTTCGGGTCCTTGGATGAACTCTGCGACCTACTTCCCGCTCCCGTATCTGCCTGAATATCAGGCATCGTCCGTCGAGTAGCTCTCCTCCATGGTGGGGAATTGAGCACGTCGTCCCAACCCCGTCTCCGAGTAAATTGCCCTGCAGCAGTGGATCCATGAGGAATCGCAGACTGAACGTATGGTGCAGCAGGTGCTAGTCTACGAGCAGGTGAAGTGAAAAAAGCCTCCAAGTCTGCATGATGTGAGAGAAAGTGCATCATATAGCCATCACTAACCATCTCCAACTCTAAGGCACAAGGGTCTGCGTAGGTGTATCGGTGCCCGTCAGTGCTCCATGTCCCCTCCTAGGACATCGAGAATCGATAGCTCCAAATCCCTGCGGTATGGTCCATCTGAGCGAGAACGCGAACCGAACACAAGTAGAAAGAAAAGGGAGAAAGACATCTAATGAATATTATTCATTGACGGTGTGGAATTACGCAAAATATTACATCCAGATAGACACACATAATATATACAATATATTCCGCATACCTAAATGCAAATGACGAATGATAGTATATCTCAAACTATGAGAATTAATATCCATGAACTCAATGTATGAATGTTATGTTTATTTCATCCATTCTTATACCAATATTCTCCAATAAACTATTTGGAAATAATCAAGTGTCCCATAACAGGCCGATTTGAACATACCAAAAATATTCATCACAAGGATATATGATCGATTTGTTTCGAACAACTGTCCGTTTCAAGATGGCGTCGTATCAAACACTTTTTAAGCATCCCTTTCATCGATCCTGATTGCAAAGAGGGGATGTCAGAGATCGTCTAGTTTGTGCTGTGAGAGGTGTCCAATCTAACAGAATACCTCATCCAGGAATACAAGGGACTCATCTCATCTAGACTTGCCCTCAAGACTTTGCTGACGAATCCCCATCATCGTCGTCCCTCTCAACATCGCGAGGCTCGTTCGTCTCCCGTAAATTTCCTATCCACTACTTTGTAACACCTTAATTTGGATAATAATATACGAGCGGAAACATGTCCATCAACAAAGAATTCTACAACATTAAACTTTCCTTGATATATATATAAATAACACCCCAAATATAGGGTGAAATAACATATCATTAACTTAAATCCACATAACAAACTGGACTTCATATAAAGAGGATAAGGACAAAGTCTTAAAATACCCTCAAACAAATAGATGTCTCCATAAAACGTACAAGATAAAATTAGTAAATAAAAATAAGCTATCATCTACAATAGTAGCTTGATTGCAATTCTTCCATCCTGGTACTCGGTCGTTTCTTAGAAGACCCTAGAAATGTCAAAAAAACCCAAGCATAGTGAGATAAAAATCTCAGTAACACTATAATGACAAAACCTTTGAAAATATGACATTCCTAGCCGTAACAAGTACAGAAAATCTCCATAAGGAACAACAAAAGAGAAATAATAATACTTTCACTTAATTTTATATTCTAGCTCATTACACATAACTTAAATGTAAATAGGAGGAATATAAACTGAACACATCATAACACTTCAATCAATTTGCATATAGCATTAATCGCCTCAAACTCTCAGTCCATGATTAAAAGTTTGCACACAGCATGCCTGCTGGAGGTGTCTGCCCCTCACTCGGTGCCCCGAGTAAGTAGGAATGTCTTATCCCATTTCCGGAAATAAGCCCGTCTTCATGTGACTGAGAATTCGTTTACCTGGTCAATCAATGGATTCTAAGATCTCATCAATAATTAAACAATTGGATCATAGACCCCCTCAACAATCAATATTATCTATTCACAAGGGAGAAAAGAATATAGAATTAAGCACCAAGTCAAGACATTCTCATATTACTATATTATTGCACACACATTTGATATACATTATAATTTATATTGTACACTATTTTATGGAACAGAGTATTGCTTTATGGTTATATGGCTATTTCATATAATTTAACAGTGAAATACGTGCATTATAAATGCTTGTACCTAAATTATGAACACACCATTCAATTACTAATCAAATTCATAAGGCCATCAAAATCTTCATTGGTATCAGGGGTTAAAACAATATATGGTACAAATATATTTTTCTTCTATACATTATAATAAAAATAGCAACATTCTATACAATCCAAAAGTCAGAAACAACATGCCATTAATTCATACTCAGCAGATAGTCAATCCCTGGCAATTACTATTGTGACTGTTCCGTGTTTATTCCATATAAGTTTAAAGGCAAGTTTAAAGGCATTAAACGCCTCATTCTTGTGTACCAAGAATCGAGTCCAAGTGTATCTTGAAAAGTTGTCTACTATCACAAGAGGATAGTAGTTACCACCGAAACTTTTGGTCCGAGAGGGCCCAAATAAGTTCATGTGTAGTAACTGCAATTGTCTATCAGAAGAAACCACATGCTTTGGTTTGAAAGAAGTTTTTGTTTGTTTGCCCTTTTGACAAGCACTAATTCTCCCCTCCTTAACGAAATTTTGTCCTCAAAATTTGAAGTTACCTGCTATTCAGAATAATTCTGGATACTTCAGTCGCATCTCCTCCTTAAGTTCCCAAGTAGCCTCTTCCGAAGTCAATCCTTCCCAAAGAACTTTTACCAAAGGAATTGTCTTACTCCTTAGAGTTTTGGTACTATGATCAACAATCCGCAAGGGTTTGGAGTGATATGTCAAATCGTCTTTTAATTGTATTGATTCAACCTCAATGATGTGAGAAGAGTCAGGAACATACTTTCTAAGTTGAGAGACATGAAAGACATTATGGAGGTTTGACAAATATGGAGGCAAGGCTATTTGATAAGCAACATAAGCAGTGCTAAGGTTTAACTTAGTTCCAAAAGCCTCCTGAAAGGCCTTCCAAAATCTAGAGGTAAATCTAGGATCTCTATCAGAAACAATGCTGAGGGGTACACCATGGAGTCTAACTATCTCCTGAATGTAGAGTTCTGCTAATTTTTCAAGTGAGAAAGTCGCTCTAATGGGTAGGAAATATGATGCTTTCGTTAATCTATCAACGATCACCCAAATGGCATCATG
>NC_032014.1:14937824-14945187 GCF_001865875.1 Lupinus angustifolius | reverse complement strand
TGAAGTTCTTATTAAACCTTCCTCCATCATTTTTATTATTCCGTACTTGCCATTTGTCTTGTCTTTCTGCCTCCACTGCTTTTTGTGTTTGTTCTGCAATCAAGCATTTGTTCACCAATTTAGAGTAGTCTCTGATTTCGAAAGCTCCCACTATGTTTCTGATGTTTGATTTCAATCCTTGTTCGAACTTCATCGCCTTCCATTCCTCGTCGGGATGGTTCACTAGGTACCGGGAGAACTTTGAGAGTTCCTCAAACTTTGCTACATATTGACCCACGCTCATGTCTCCTTGCTTTAACTGTAAGAACTCGGTTTCCTTCTCGTTCCTTAAATTTTGGGGAAAATACTTTCCCAAGAATGTCGACCGAAATACCTCCCACGTGATAGTAGTCCCTAGTGAATCGAGTCTCCCTCGGGCACTTCTCCACCAATGTTCTGCCTCCCCCTTAAGCATAAACACCGCAAAGTCAACCTTCTGTACGTCACTACATCCCATCACTTGGTAGATCTTCTCTACATCTTGAATCCACCCCTCGGCAGCCATCGGATCATACTCCCCTTTGAAAGACGGTGGAGCATGCTTTCTGAATTCAGCCAAACTCGCATATCCTTGATGGTTAACTCCTCCACTCACATTATTCTGGAGCTGAGCGAGGATCTGATTAGTAGCAGCTGCTTGCTCTACTAATGTGTTGGCTATTTGTTGGAAGGTAATCATTAAAGGATCATCAATGGACTGCTCATTATTTTGGTCACTCCTTGAACTCCCTGGTCCTGCCATAGTTCTGCATACAAAGCACAAAATATTGAGTTAGCTACTCTCAACATAACGTACTCAAGTATTTAGAATGTTTGGAAGCCCGGAACAAACAAGAGAACACAATAAGAATCTATCAAGTTTCTAATGTCCAATTTAGAAGTGATCGACTATTACCATAATCCGAGCTAAATCGAACTGCTCTGATACCAAAAATATAACACCTTAATTTGGATAATAATATACGAGCAGAAACATGTCCATCAACAAAGAATTCTACAACATTAAACTTTCCTTGATATATATATAAATAACACCCCAAATATAGGGTGAAATAACATATCATTAACTTAAATCCACATAACAAACTGGACTTCATATAAAGAGGATAAGGACAAAGTCTTAAAATACCCTCAAACAAATAGATGTCTCCATAAAACGTACAAGATAAAATTAGTAAATAAAAATAAGCTATCATCTACAATAGTAGCTTGATTGCAATTCTTCCATCCTGGTACTCGGTCGTTTCTTAGAAGACCCTAGAAATGTCAAAAAAACCCAAGCATAGTGAGATAAAAATCTCAGTAACACTATAATGACAAAACCTTTGAAAATATGACATTCCTAGCCGTAACAAGTACAGAAAATCTCCATAAGGAACAACAAAAGAGAAATAATAATACTTTCACTTAATTTTATATTCTAGCTCATTACACATAACTTAAATGTAAATAGGAGGAATATAAACTGAACACATCATAACACTTCAATCAATTTGCCCCGAGTAAGTAGGAATGTCTTATCCCATTTCCGGAAATAAGCCCGTCTTCATGCGACTGAGAATTCGTTTACCTGGTCAATCAATGGATTCTAAGATCTCATCAATAATTAAACAATTGGATCATAGACCCCCTCAACAATCAATATTATCTATTCACAAGGGAGAAAAGAATATAGAATTAAGCACCAAGTCAAGACATTCTCATATTACTATATTATTGCACACACATTTGATATACATTATAATTTATATTGTACACTATTGTATGGAACAGAGTATTGCTTTATGGTTATATGGCTATTTCATATAATTTAACAGTGAAATACGTGCATTATAAATGCTTGTACCTAAATTATGAACACACCATTCAATTACTAATCAAACAGCAACATGCCATTAGTTTATAATCAAAAAGCTTGTACCTAAAAATAGCAACATTCTATACAATCCAAAAGTCAGAAACAACATGCCATTAATTCATACTCAGCAGATAGTCAATCCCTGGCAATTACTATTGTGATTGTTCCGTGTGTATTCCATATAAGTTGATAAAAGAACATAATACAATCAGAACAAGGATTCCCAATTCTCAATTTATGGAGTTTTAGGGTTTCTAGTGTTACCTGATAATGAGTTTATGTAGAAACCTTGTTCCTTCCCTTCTCTTCCTAATTTTCTTTTCCTTCTCTGGTGGCTGCTAGGGTTTCCCTTTTTTCCTTTTTACTCTTATATATAAACTAATATAATATCTTATTTACTATTAAATAATAATTCTATCTATTTTATTCTCTTAATTGATTATTATTATATTATTCAAATCTTAAATATATTTTAAACTCTTACACAATTTATTTAACTAACACTAGGCACATAAAAATCATATAACAATCATATCATAAAAGCTCAAAATCATACACACTAATTAACAATAATTCAATTTATTAATTATTATTTTGGGGATGTTACATACTTCGTTATTCATAATGAGTATGCACACTAACTGAGGTTAGCCGATTAAATATTTTAATCATTCTTTTATATTGATCAGCTCATCCTAAGACATCTCCCAAAGGAATGCTTCTTGTGGGACCCAATATTACGTTATCACGTAATATAAGAATAGCATCCCTATCACTATGAATCATCGTTGAATCATCCTGGACGGCCACATGGCCAAGCCTCTTACGGTTAGACGACATCGCTGCGTGGTATCATGTAATCCTTTTTAGGCATCATCTTGTCCATGAACAACAAGATTTCATGGTTTCGAAACAACGATTTTCTAAATTCACGAAAACCCAATTTTCGAGCTCTTGAGTATAACAAGAGTTAAGAAGATTTTTAGAAAATTTTCACTGTTGAAAATGTTCGTAACATGCGTATAAACATCATACTAAAATCTGGTAAACACTTAATGGTTAGATTCTAAGAGATGAAGAACGAAAAAGAATTAAAGCTTACCTTAGAATCTTTTGAGAATCAAAGTGAAGAAGAAGAAGAGTGAAATGCCAAAGGTTTCTCTAAGTTAGAGGGGGCTCTTTTAAAGACAATGAATCTGGTTTGGGGAAGAGAAAATCAAAGGTTTTCAAAGAGTAAACTGTGTAATGAGTAGATGAAGGGTTTAAGAGGTTTTGTGTAAGAGATGAATATTTTTGCTTGCTTGCCAAGCAAGTTTCACTCGTGAAAGTGAAGTGACATCTTCGGAAAAATATTCACGATTAAACCATGTCCGAATATTGTCGTCTAATACTCGATTGGATATTAAAAATCTTCCAATTTCGGTTTACGGTTAGAACTTCGAAACACAGAATTCGGAGTGAAAAATATTTAGAAATGTGTCATTGACAAACTTGATGTCTATCTTGACTCAAAAGAATATTTTGAAGCCAACGGCGCAATCGGAATTCAATTCCGAGCTATGAAACTTAAAAACACGTTATTGGACCGAATTTGAATGAATTTGGGTTTCACAGCAGCTCAAAAACTTTCCGTTACATAAAATTACGAAAATTTACTACAAAATATGAATTCACAAAACAAGACTAACACTCAACTACAGTTATCCTAAATCATTACCGATTAATTTCTAAAATTAATTCTTGTTAAAATACATAATTAATAAAATACATATCGAAATTTTCACGGTGTTACAATGATATTCAGTATTCACCATATGATGATAAGTAGTTATTTTTGATAGTAGGACTCCTCCTAATAAATATCATTTGCAGATATCAAAGTAATTCTTTGACTTGCATAAAATTCCACACATATTGTAAAACCTTACATTACTCCTTATTTTTATGGAAAATATATTTATTAGAGAAAATATATATGTCGACTGTATATGAGTTTTATACAATATTATTATATTATTTACTATTTGTATTTAATTATCTTTGTCTCTTAAAAATGTTATAAAAATAAATAGTGGGTGATGTTTTGAGGATGTATAATATTACACTCTATTTATTATCATTCTTTATTTTATGCAAGGTATATTTATTATCCCTTTTATTTTAAAATACTTTCTAGTACCACAAAAATACTTTTATTTTCTTAAATATAAAAAATATGTTTAATATTTTTTTACTAGTAAAAAAAAATCATATATATCTTTCATGTATACAAGTTTTATTTAATATTTAAGAATCATAAATATTTAATAATGTAATATTTATATATTATTAGTGTAAAAATTTATATATATTTGGTGCACATTCACTACTCAATTATATTACTTTTAGGAACAGTAAATAATAATCAAATATTAATAATAGATGATATTTATACTACTTATAAAGGGAAAACTCAAAATAATCGCACATCATGGTTTAATTTGTAGTTCTCCCTATTTTGCCCTATTATTTTCTAATTTTTACCCAAAAAATCATATATAACCCAGTGTTCATCTCCATGCAATATATGTTCCATATTAATTGGTTAACTATTTCTTATTTCTTACATTATAACTATCAAGTTTTTAATATAGAATGTGAATGTTCAATTTTAAAAATTGAACATTACATCAATCGAATAAATTCAACTATAAATTATAAATATTTAACATAAAATATTATATTTGATATTTATGATATACAAATTATACATTATAAATGATAGGAAAATGAATTAAAAGGTAGTTTCTGTTAACATCAATAAAAGATGATACAAAACTCATAGTTAATATAAATGTTTTCTTTTGCAATAGTTAATGCATAAATAAAAGATGATACATTAACTCATTAAGTCTGTACAAATAACTGCAGAACTGCCTGACGGATATTACAAGGTGAAGATAAAAATGACATATGGATATGCATTTTAAAGAGTATTAGACAAATCATTTATTTAATGAAATAAAAATAATATATGAATACCGTGAAAATTTTAACATTATGAGAACTAGTGTGTATAGGCACTTCGTGCCTGCTGGTGAATATTGTATGATACCACATATTCAATTTTTATATATTTCATTTTTTTGAATTAAAATGTATTTTTGTATTCGGTGTACTTTATATTTTTATTTTTTTGTTTATGATAATGTTTAATTTAAGGTGATATATGTGGTTAATTAATGTATTAGTGGTAGTTGTTTAGGATTATACAGTTTTTTTGTAAAAATTAAATAATGTTAAAGGCAATATAGGAAATGAAAATTACACCATGAGAAAAATTATTTTAAGTTTTGGCTTTATATATAGTATAGATATAGATATCATATTCTTCATTCATATTTAATGAGTATAATATTTATATATTTTAGGAGGATAAAGATTTATACGCAACTATTATATCACTTACCATTTATTTGAATTATTTTGTTGAAAAGACAATAGTATTTAAATATGAATACATAATAATATAGAATAATATATCAAACTCATATATAATAAATATATACATTTTTCTCATTTAATTATCATCCACTATTCATGGAGTACCCATAAATATTACATTATTATTTAATAAAAATAAAAACAAACTTTTATTAAACCTATGGATATAGGAACTGTTTGTTGATAAACATGAAGAAAAAATTTATAATACAGTTAGATGTATGAGAATAAATGAAAAAAAAAACTTATAAACTATAAAATACAAATATTTTTTCTTTTTATTTATTCTCTTTCAAAATTTAATTTCCAAATAAATCTTTAATAACACATCACCTTTGATAAATGAAAATAATTTGGTCTCTGCCCTTGGATCTTGGTGCATATATAGCTTCTAATTCCCAACTCCACTCTCACTCTCTCATTAATCTCAATCTGGAGTCTTCGAGTTGTTAGCTTCTGTATCTCTAAAATTACAGAAATGTCATTCACCTTGAAAATTACGCCTTCTGTTTCAACCCCTCTCTCCTCTTCATCCATTCACACAACAAAATCTACTTTTTCTCTCCATTCCACACTGCTTTTTAACTCCCAAATCCATCACAATTCTCTCCACCATGTTCAGATTCGTGCTTCCTCCACCGATACTGGTAATTAAACCCTTCTTCACTTCCTCTCCTTCTTTTAATTATTATTACTTATTAATATAGAATGATATGATGGTCAAGGTAAAAGGTTTAAGGAATGAAGCGAATGAGTTTGTGAGTCCGAGTTTCGGCCATTACAAATTAAAAGAAAAGAAAAAATATAAGATAGCTTGGTGGTTAGGAAGAATGATGGAATGAAAGAGGTTGAGAGTTTGAGTCTCTATCATAACAAATATAGAATGATCCTAGGCGCAATGTTTAAGTTGCATGCCTCGGGACTTGGAGTCATTGGTTAAAATCGTGGAAACACATCCCATTCTGTCATTATTACTTAATATAAGATTGTGTACATTGGCCTTATGTATTAAATATCACATTTTTAATCTTCTGTTTTTGTTTTGGTTTCAGCTTCCACCACTGAATTAGAAGCTGTCTCAGCCTTCAGCCAAATCGTTCCAGACACTGTCATTTTTGATGATTTCCAAAAGTAACTAAAATTCATTGCATGTTTCTTATTTCTATTCTATTGTTTGATCATATGATGAATTAAATTTTGAATTTTAATTATTTCATTTTTATAGGTTTCCTCCAACAGCTGCTACTGTTAGTTCATCGCTTCTATTGGGTATATGTGGCCTCCCAGATACCATCTTTAGGGTCAGTTTTTGTTCTTTAAAAACATGACTTTGCATTTTATCACTGTCTTTCACATTTTTTTTAATTTTTTTATAACTTTTTTTGGCTGTAGAATGCTGTGGAAATGGCTTTGGCTGATTCTGAGTGTTATGGACTTGAAAATTCTGACACAAGATTGTCTTGTTTCTTCAACAAGGTACTTATTCAAATCATGCTTCATTGATTACTTACCAAAGCCTATTTTTTTAAAGAGAGAATTATGTTGACGTGTATTTGGAGGTTTAGTTTAATTACATTTGTTACCCTTCTTGTTTTAGAAATGCTGAACTTGCAATAACATACATGATTTGTCTTAATTATATTGAGTGTGTTAGAAATTCCTTATGATTGGTGAAATATCAATCCTAGGATCTTGAATTTAATGATTCTCACACACACTTATGAATCAAAGGGTGCAGTGTCATACCTGAATCCATGTTCCTGGATGTGCTCCTTTGATCCACGTTTATGAAAGAGATGTGGTATGATGACCTTCCTCAACCAAATCATTGATTCCTCTTGGGACTTGCGTTTTCACTCTGATGGGGAGATGAGAAAACTAAATTTGATTTGGTGTATTGGGGACCATAACCTTCCTCTTGGGACTTGCGTTTTCACTCTGATGGGCTCCTATGAGTTAACCTGATGGGTATCCACCCATTAA
>NC_032014.1:14928401-14937724 GCF_001865875.1 Lupinus angustifolius | reverse complement strand
GATGTGGTATGATGACCTTCCTCAACCAAATCATTGATTCCTCTTGGGACTTGCGTTTTCACTCTGATGGGCTTAATGGGTATCCACCCATTAAGCCCATATCCGTTATAACCTTTTAGAAATCTAAGGGGTGTCACTAATTAGATCACTTATAATGCAACCCCGAAAATAAATAGCTAATATCATTGTATCAAATATATGATGCTCACCTTAATTAGAAATTTATAATTTCTAACATAGTGCACTTGTTTTAGAAATTACAGTTACATTGTTTGATGTTTTTGATACCATCTTTATCATAATTTTGATAATAACTTGAAAAGCATGTTTTATGGATTTGGTCTTGGAATTGTAGGCTTTAGTAAATGTGGGTGGTGACATGACAAAACTAGTGCCTGGTCGTGTTTCAACCGAAGTGGATGCACGCCTTGCTTACGATACACATGCCATTATCAGGAAGGTATTTAACCCTCTTCCTCACCAAATATTGAAACAATTGAGTATGCACTTCAGCCATTGTCTTTGGAAGGAAGAAAAATGTTAAAATTATATTGCTATGCATCTTGAACATGAATGTTGAAGACATTTGGAGATTCAATACTTCAATCAGTTCAATGCCTTCTTGTCAGAATTCTCAAATCCAAGATCGTCGATGGACTCAGATTTACAAATTTTATTTTAAAAGGAGTCTACCAAAGAAACAGATATAATGTGATGGTTAAAGTTAATAGATGATCATTCCCATATGAGAAATGTTCATATGGAAGAGATAAGGGTCTGTGTGTGTATAAATTATAAACTGTGAACACAAGTTTAAGTTTTTGACAGTGCTCAAAAGTTACAAGATCTCTCCATGCAAAACACCCAACAAGCCAACACCCTTAGTCTTGTGCCTTGGTGAAACCTGATGCTACTGTTGTAAAATTTTACAGGTGCATGACCTGTTGAGATTATACAATGATATTAATGTGCCTCCTCAACGTCTATTGTTTAAAATTCCTTCAACTTGGCAAGTGAGTAATCAGTTCAAATGGAATTGCAGTACTAGCTGAGTAATATTGATACTTCAGTTAATGGGCTTATATTGCTTTATTGGTTTTTATTTAGGGAATAGAGGCTGCAAGATTGCTGGAATCTGAGGGCATACAGACACATTTGACTTTTGTTTACAGGTTCAGTTGAATATTTCACAGAAAACTCATGAGTTTAATAGCTAATACATGAAAGGATATTATTTGGTTACACTTCTGAAGGGCTTGTGTATCACATTTTGCACATGAAATTTTCTGTCTAGGTTGACATTGCAAATTTTATTTTTAAACTTAAATACTTTTATATAGTATTGTTCCATTTCAAGAAACACATCGGTGTATTTAATATAGATATAGATTTTTGCTAGCTGCGTTTATACAAATTTAATAGAGGGTGAGCCTCGGCACAACAGTAAGTTTTCTTGCCTTGTGACCTTAATCATATTTTCACAAATAACAGTACGAAAGGCATCACTATACTAAATTGATATATGCTGCTTTGAAATCATTGTTTATTAGAGTAAAACCATTGCTTTTGTTTGGACTGGAACACTCATCTGATACTTATGCTATCTAGCATGATATCATGTCTTCTAGTTATAAATTTAGTGAAATGTTCTTAATATTGTGTGAAATGAGAAAGTATGATGTGTTGATGAAAATTACATGGTTGGGTACTAACTACCATAATGAAATTTTTATCTTGATTTCTTTTTTAACATCTGTATCCTATGATCACATGAAATGGTTTATCCCATTTGATCTAAGACATATGTTTGATTTTTTCATTCCTAATCATTCAATGGTCTGGTTCTATTTCTTTAGCTTTGCTCAAGCTGCTGCTGCAGCTGAAGCTGGTGCATCTGTTATACAAATTTTTGTTGGCCGCATCAGGGTACTTTCTTCCTTTATTTATGTGATAAGAGTGTTGGATAGCATTCATTAGGGTATCTTATTAAGCTATGTAATTTTTCAGGACTGGGCACGCAATCATTCGGATGACCCAGAGATAGAATCGGCCCAGCTAAGAGGAGAGGATCCTGGGTTGGCATTGGTCTGTTGTGCAATATTGCTATTCTATTCCTTCTCTTGGTCTATGCTTAGAATGTCAATTTATTTATGTGAAGTAAATTTATAAAACTCTAGGTAAAACTTAGAAATCAATATCTGATACTTTGCTGTCATCTGAGTTTAAGTCAGCGATGCTATGACTTCTGGGAACCGTCTTTGTTCTCTCAAAATCTGGAGCAAAGGCTAAACATAGTTATGACTTATGATAACAGCTAAAAAGACCTATACCTGAAAGCCTTAATAATGTTTCAGGTGATGAAAGCATACAATTATATTCACAAATATGGATATAAGTCAAAGTTGATGGCAGCAGCAGTTCGCAACAAACAAGACCTATTTAGTCTTCTGGGGTATTCAAGGCTTCTCAATTGTCATATTTAACTTAAGAACTTATTGGTGGGATATTCTATCGATTGTTTGTTTTATATTGCTCTTTCCAGGGTTGACTATATCATAGCTCCACTGAAGGTATTGCAGTCTCTCAAAGAATCTGTTGCTTCTCCCGATGAGAAATACTCGTTTGTTAGGAGGCTATCTCCTCAGTCTGCTGCGAAATACGTGTTTAGTGATGAAGAGGTACAGTTCCTGTCCCTAAAGTCATTTGCTTTCCACCTTTATAAAGTAAGAAGTTCTTATTTGAACCTGCAAAGCATAATGGCAATGTTCCTTTGCCCTTTTTAAGTCATAAATAAAATAAAATAACTATTTAGGTGAAGAATAACTTCAGACCAGATGTTGCATGTTGTGATGTTCACTCTAATAATTTAGATCGAGGACAAGGATCGAGTCATATACATAGGTGGTCTTAAGCCCTGATAAAAAATGAAGGTCTTGTTAGGTATTTGGCAGCCAACTTAAAACTTTGTCCAATCTCTAATAAATGATTGAAAAGGGCCAAGTCTTCATGGCAGATATTTACAAACATAAACCTCAGTTGCCAAGGAGCATCAGCTTTTTGTTTTATATTTGAAAGTTGACATGTTTGCGAATCGATGCCACCGTTTCTCTCTTCCCACTTATGAAAACAAGGCAATGTAAGTTGTAGCCCTCCTATGGATTATCATGTTTCTATATCACTATATATAGTTTTTCCTCTTATCTTCAACAAGTAGTGTTAAAAATTCACTTACAAGACATTCTTTTATGCGGGTGGTAGCTTTTAGCTTAATAAATATTATAATAACATCATATCTATCAATGTCATTCACCTTGATATAGTATTTGAGATTTCATCCCTTCAATAATATTTTGCTTTTTTCTTTTTTATATCAACCAACTAATTACCCTTTGTCATTACCAAGAAGCTCAGGAAAATCAAAATTAGTCACTTAACTCCCCACACTTTATTAGTGTGAATATTTTCTTAATCTGATATTTCTATTAGTACTATTGAAAATATGATAGAAAATATTAGCATTACTTAGCACTTATGATGACTGTTTATACCAACCTTATGTGCATTTGCTTCAGCTTTCTGCTATTCAACATTTCACATTCATCAACCAGAGAACTATTATAGAATATCATTCTTGTTCTTGTATTCGATAGATTTTATAGTTTAATTGGATTGCTTTGCTAATTGGTTTGCATTATTCAGCTTGTTAAATGGAACCAAACTAGCCTTACAGAAGCAATGGGGCCAGCAGCTGTTCAGCTTCTAGCTTCTGGACTGGATGGTTATGCTAGTCAAGCAAATCGAGTGGAAGAGTTATTTGGGAAAATTTGGCCACCCCCAAATGTATGATTTTATTTCTTTAAGGGTCTATTTACGAGTTGAGTTTTAGAGAGAAAAAAGAGAAATAGAATGCTTAGAAGCCATAAAATCATCTGAGGTGATTCTGAAGTTTTTCCTCTAAAATCCAACTCACAAATTGACCGTACCTTTCTCACTGATCTCTTGCCAGATGGAATAAACAATGTTTTAGTTTTCCTCTAATGTTGAAGCCATGAACAATCTCGTTCCATGTAAATCAGTGTTACTTAAAAGCATATCTGGTTTCTCTTTCTCCCTCCATCTCTCTGGCTAAGGAACTCAGAAATTATATATTGGTTAGAGACAATATACAGCGGATATAAGCTATCAACTGATTTTGCTTAAAAGGTTATGGTTAGTTGATAATGTGGATGATATTAGATGAACTGTTACATCAAAGTGATTGTTGAACCAAAGTTATAGTAAATTAAATAATGTGGATGTTATGAGATAATTGCGTCATATTCTTCATTGATAGAGGAAGTCTAAAATTTATTAACAAAGTTTGGACAATTGTGTCAACATCATCAAGATATAAGTTCTAGCACCTATCATAATCTCAAAGTTCATAGTTTGTTTTTAATTGGCGCAAGTTATAACTAGGAATTTATGTGTAATATATAGTTTTGGCCTCCTCTTCATTCAAATACTAGGTAGCCTATATGAGAGTTTCTATGTCGACAACTTTTTTACTTTATATAATATATATATATATATAACTTTTTTACTTTATATATATATATATATATATATATATATATATAAATAAATAAGAGGGAACTTATTTATTTGAAGAGTAAGTTTAAAAAATTTACTTCACATTTTAGTCATTAATTTTAGGAAAATCCAATAGTTTGAATTAATAAGTAAATCTAAATCATTAGATTTAATTAGAATTAATGGTTAAGATATTGAGTAAGTGAATATATATATATATATATATATATAAATTAAATCCCAACAATGATTAAATTAAACAAATATCTCATTCATTAGCAAATATATGCCACAATCTCTATCTTACTCATTACGTAACTCTTTTTTTACTAAAATTCTAATGGAGCTATGGCCCATATGTTGAGAGTAGTAGACAAATGCGAGCTTAATTTATGAAGAAATCAACAAACTTGTTTACTTCTCTTATAACAGATTTCACTTCAACAACCCAATTACTGATATCCAAGTATGAATATTATTGACGATAAGCAAAATATATTTCAGGCAAATATGAGGTCCTTCTAAAATAATTTGTACAACATGAAGACAATCACATTCAAGAATAATGTTTTTATACAACAAGTTACAATCTAATTTAAACTCCGCTCCATTGCCAGAAGTTTTTCTAAACCTTTTCCAAAATTTAAAGAAAACTCTGATAACCAGCGAACTTCTGATCGCAGATAACATACAACTTCCAATTGTGTTTGACCTACAACACAACTACTACCAAGATTCGACTTTACATGTCCTATTTTCGGGCAAAACTATTGCACCTGTGGTGACTCTTCCTTTGTGATCCCACACTGATCCATATAGCGCCACCCAAAATAGTCGTAATGAACACTACATGCCACATAATTAATATCCTAAGTATTAATGCCTGAAAAGTCTCCAACATCTTCAAACCCACCAAATATGAATAACAAAAAAAAATCTGACCCGTGGATACTAGTGGAAATACCCATAATGGGTACCACGATAATAGTTTATGGTTTAGAATGTTTTTTATAATACTCGTCATGTGGGTACCAAAAAATTTATAAATTTAGTTTTTAATTAAATTTTTATATATATTATAGTTTTTTTATTATTTTAAGATTATATAATTATATACTTTATTATTATTTCATAATCAATTACACTTATTTAACTATGATAAAAAAATTATCATGTAAATATCATATTATTCATATAATAATTATTTTTACATAATGATTATTACAAAGTATATAAATATATGATTAAAATTCAAAATTTGTTGGATACCTACATATGTCTAATATTCGCATGAGTACCAATAAATATTATGAGCTTAGGAGTGGGAAAACACTACTGCTTTATTTTGTTGATAAGAGAAAATAAGAAGAGAGGAAGATATAAGAAAGAGGTGAGAAAGAGAAGAAATAGAGTAGATTTTTATGATGTTTGGTATAAGAAAAAATGAATAGAAAGAGATATTTTCTTCTCTTTCTCTTTTATTTGGTTGGGTAGAAAATGAGAAGATAGAGATGATATTATGATTCAAATGACGAAAATATCCCTAAAATAAAGAGGAGAGAGAGAAAATTGTTATTTTATTATTAATTAAAAATAAATGTTATAATTTTAAATTATATATGTTATTATATATTTTATTTTATTATAATATTAATCAACTTTTTTTAATTGATATTTTTTATATTAAAAAATACTTATGTATATTAGTACTATTTAAAACTAATAAATAGAGAAAATAAACAAAATTAAAGGACATTTTTAATATTTTAAAAAAAAAAGATCATTTCTTTCTCTCTAAAGTAGGAGAGAATTTATTTGTAGTGGGTCCCACCCATTTTTTCTTCCCTTCCCTTTTTTTTTCTTTTCTCATCCAAAGGAGTGAAAGAATCAATTTCTCTTCATTCTCTCTCACCCTTTTTTCTTCAATCTATTTAACCTCAAACAAAGAGAGACTACTAACACCATCCCCCTCTATTGCCATTCCTATCACCAAACCCTCCCATAAACAGCAATCTTTGTAATTATCAACAATCACTCCTGAAAAGTCTGAATCACCCGTAATGATGGTTTGGCTTCCATGTTGCCGTGTCTTTGAGTCATTCCACAATAAGGATAATTTGGAACTTTATTATTATTTTTTATTACTATGATAATATGAAACTTCGATTTTTGTTTGTATTTCCTTGTTACTTGACGATTTTATATAAGATATTTTAATTGAATCTACTTGCGACTTTAAATCATTCTAAGTTTAAGTTTTTAAAAGAAACTTCATATGAAAATATAATACTTCTTTTATAATATTACTTAGACTAAGTTATATTATACCTCCTAAGTTTTGGCGAAAATCTTCATATGATGAATGGTTTATGTAATTTCACTGAAATTCAGTGTCAATGTAATTAACTCTATAACTTATTATTAGTTAATTATTATTTTATATTAATATATTATGGATTCAATTATTTAGTTTCTTTATATCTGTTTTTTGATGATTTTTAATATAAACTTTAGTTGCATCCCTCAACTTTGGATCAAAATTACATGATTGCATCTCAGTATGCATATAAAAATATGGTCAATGTATAAGATTGTAGAGTATAAATGTACATATCTATGGCAAGCAACATTATAATATTACTATTTCGCCAAAACTCACTATCTTATATTAGTGTATATGTGCCAAAATAAAATATTTTTCACTTTAATTCAGAATTAATGTCTTCCAAAATATTGAGATATCTGAAATAAATATATATTTACTAATTTTAAACATAATTGAAATCAGTCTCCAAAACTTATGTTTAAATAACCCATATCTACCAGCTATTGCAAAGTTAGTTTTATTATCACTTGTACACTACACAATTTAAAAAAATATAGGCTAATTCAATCATAGTGTGTAGAGATCATTGAAGCTCTCTTATCTTTATCAATCAAGTCTTCTTTACAATGCGATAGAAATTGAATATCAGATATGTTAGTAACTCTATCCACCATTCCACCAACTATGAGAAATTTAATTTTACTCTTACATGTGCACTACAAAATTTTAAAAAGTTGAAAAAAGTTAATTTTAATGTTGCTACGGTTTCTTAATATACAATCATCATATATTACCAAAATATTACAGCTTTTTTTTATTACAGTCATCGCTACTGTAAAGTCTAACTTTTTCCAAAACAGCTAGTGATGTGTTTTATTTCTTTGTTTTAACTTTTTTTTTATTCGAATTTTTTAGAATTCTAATACAGATGGATACTTATACTATATTCATCTTTTTATCATCTCACACTTTATCATTTTTCTATAATTTAGTTTCCAACTTTGATTAAATAGAATTATTTTAGTTAAATTATAACGATTTTTTTAAATCGTTTAATTAACCTTAAAAATATTATGAAATAAAGATTGCGGCATCTCATTAATAATGCAAAAAGCTTACGTCCAACAAAAAGAATGCAAACTTTTTTACATTACATCCAATTAAAACTCAATAAATTGGGTGAAAAAATAAATATCATCTCAATTACTCAAATATTGATGCTTAATATTATGCACTTATGATTAAATGATGTAATTAATTTGATATGTTTTGCTTAAAATGTCAACGTCTATTCCACGTAATAAAGAAATATATATATATGTGTGTGGTGAAAAGAAGAATGTAATAAATAGTGATATACTTAAAAAGGAATTATAATTAAGTTTTGGATTTCTAAAACATCAAAGATTTAAAACAAAATAAAAACGTCAAAACTCAAAACATCAACCCAGTGACGAATCTAGGACCTAGAATCAGGGTGTACAAAATGTTGAAAATTCAAATAATAAATATCATCGATTATAAAAAATGAAAATATTAATGTCAAAATTACAAAGCTATACAGATTTAATCAAATAAATTACATATTTCATAATTAATCTCTATCTGATTTTAATTTATATTTTGAAATCATTAATTGATCAATTATTGTTAAATACTTCTTATTAAATATATATAAATCACTAGGAATTATTTGTCCATGTGCATCTCATATCTATTATGCAATTTATTTTTTACAATTTTCATAGTTAATATTTTCGCTCCAGTTTTATTACTAACTTCAAAAGATGATAAATTAATGAGTAAAAAATGTATCTTTCACTTTGAATCAACTTATCTTATAAGATTATTGATTCATTTCAAAAAAGCAAATTCAACCCTTTCAATGTGTCTTTTTGTTTATTAACTTTGTGGATGTGGATAGAAGTATCACTTGTTCTCCTAATTTACTCATTTTATTTTAATAAATTTCATTGCTGATTAAAAAAAACAAATTCAAAATTGTTATGCATATCAATATATCAATGATATAAGTCTCAAATTGATTATCAAATATCACCAAATCAATCATACAAAGACGCACATGAATATTTATCTCGGAAAAACTATCATAAAGTTTTTTAAGTTATGTATTCATAATATTATAAAATAATTTAACACAATAATAATTATTTATTTTACATGAAGCATGCAATGTCATTTATAAAAGAAAATATGTTTGTAAGGTTACAACCAGTGTTATGAAACCCGAGCCGGACATCAACCCGGAAGAGGTCTCGTACAGGTTCTAACCGGTTTGACCGGTTAGACCGTCCGGTTGGACCGGACAATGTCATAATATTATATATAATTACATATTATATAATTAATTAAAATAAGTTAATATGAATTAAGTCAATTAACACACTTATCAATATATATGTTT
>NC_032014.1:14921485-14928301 GCF_001865875.1 Lupinus angustifolius | reverse complement strand
AGAACCAATTGCAGCAATTGCATCTATCATAGGTTGATAGTAAAATGAATTTGTACAATTAAATGGAATGCAACAATCATAAAAGAATCGAGCAACTGCCAAATCAGCCTTATGAATAGCATCTTTACCTGCAAAGCCCATTCTAATTGAGGGTTGAGCTCCTGGAGTAGTTCTTGGGGCATAGAAATTGTTGATACTATTATTTGATCTTTTATTTGATGTTTCTGTTCCTTTACCCTTGGTTGTAGTCAGTATTGGTGGAATCGTATTTCCTTCACGTTGTACAACATTTTCCTCATATGGATCTTCTTCCCCTTGATTTTGATTAGTCCCTCTTTTTCTACTACCACTAACTTGATTCAAGTGTTCTCTTAGTCGATGCTTAACATCAAAAGGGACTGAAAGACAAGGTAGAACATCTCCCTTTTCTCCCGCAAGATGTTGTTTAATTCGATGTATTCCTCCGCCTTTGTAACATTTTGAGCAATACAAACATTTTATGGTTCTCTTTCCTTCCGCGTCTTGTAGTAATTGACAATGATCCCATGTTGGGTCTGATTTTGATCTAACAGACTGAGTACTAGGAGCTAATGCTTGAGTTGTATTTGGAGAACTTGCAGATGATGTCATATCTAAAATTAAATATAGACACAAAGAATATAAGGCGTTAGTAATTTTCAGTGCACTAAGAAACTAAGTACAACATCTAATTTGCATAAACTAAGAAACTAACAAAATAAACTATTAATTTGGTGCATTAGTAATTTTCAGTGCACTAATAGAACAATAAAATGATAAAAAGTGACTGCACTGTGCAGTGCATAAACTAATAATTAGGCATTGTGCAGTGCCATAAATTAATAAATAGGCACTGTGCCGCACAGCACTAATTTGCATAAAGCCATAAACTATTGAGATGAATTTGTAGTACATCACTACATTGACTAACTTACAACTAATATATTTTCTTTTTAAAATTCAGGGTGTGCAATTTGCACACCCTCAAGTACACACAGCACCGTTAATGCATCAACCTTTAAGAAACTAAAGGAGTAAGTATGGGGGAAAAATAGATTGTATTTTTTGTCTAAGCAACATATATCTTTTGTTGTGGTGCTCGGCCTCTCAGCTTTCACAACTAGGAACAAATAATGGAAAATATAAGATCTCATTCTCATTCTAAAAATTGGAGTGATCATTAGGTTTTTGAGTACAAAATATAGAAAACTATATTTATATCACAAATGATTATAGATTAGGTTATCTTTATATTAAGGGACTAAAATTATTATTATTTTACTTTGATGAGTGACAAAAGTTATCTTGCTCCTACATCTTCATATGAAATAGGAAATCAAGACTCGGTTAGTTCTTAATTACAAACTGAATTATGGCTCGAGATGATTTTTATTATATAAATATTAAGAGAAGAAACAATATTTAACCATGGTTCGTCATTCACACCTCAAGAGAATGAAGTAACAACCATATCTGTGCTACCAAAACACAACTCAAGGAAAAAGAAAGTATGATATTGGTCGAGTCCATTTTTCCAAACTTTAAAGGATTTTATTATAGGATTTTTATTAAAGGTTTTCATCATTTATTGTCATCTATGTTTCAGATTCAAGATAGGGAAGTAGCGACGCTATGTTTGCCATCATGCCTCTACATGTAGGGGAAAGATAAAATCTTAATCGCTATTGTCCTTTTAATCATTACTATATTTTTTATAAAAAATATTTAAATTAAGCTAATTAAATAATTTCCAATTAAGATAAAGATACCAATTTTATTCTTGAATTACTAGTTATTATTAAAAAAATTATTAACAAAACTACTAAGACTACATAAAAAATACAATATTGTTATTAATTATTTAATAATAAAACATATATTAATTATTAAGAGAGAATCTTCTTATTCCAAGAATATGTTAAAAAACCTATTATATATTTTAACCTATTATATATCTTAGACATTCATTCTATGAAAATTTAAGAAATAAAGTATATTTTTTTAACTTACTCCTGCAATAGCGAAAGAATGGTGGCGACATAGAAAATGATAATTGATTTTTGAATTTTTCTGTTTTCTCATGTGTTTCCGGTGTGCCTCACATCCTCAGCTATTTATAGGTATAACACATTAAATCTAATCAAATCATATTTGGTTTTATTTCTTATAACTCATTAATTCTATGATGTAAATAAGAATCATGTCAAATATATTTTCAAATTTGCCATTATTTTGATTTAGTTTTAAACGACAAAAAATCAAATTAATAAATATATTTGTAATAAGTGATAATCAATATAACCTTAAAAGTACTAAAAACTCTAGTTTTCTCATTTTTCTCAAAGATTTAAATGCATTTCTTCACAAATAAAAACATAAATGTACCTAAAAATTCACTATCTCATTCCAACTCATTTACAATTTTTATTTTTCCTACAAAAATGGGCAAGATAAAATTATATGTTCATAGTTGCCTCACTTTGCTTACAAGATAACAATTGAGCCGAGATTTGGGTGTGATCGTGATAAGAGATTGATAAATAAATGAATGCTACTTGTAGTAAGGTGAAGAGAACTTAACTGATGGTTCTTTATCACCTGAACATGTACATCAATATATGTTTCCATGTTGAGCTTCTAAGATTTACATCGCTTGAGTTTGAAGAACATAGGCCAACATATCGACAAAGTGTAGTAACAAAAAGTTAAGATGAAGGAAGAACCAAGGTCGGTGTACTATAAGAACTTACGAAAATAAAGATGAACAAAGAACACAAGTTGATATATTGTCAAAACTTGGAAAAATTAAAATTAAAATAAACCAAGAATGTAGGTCGGTGTAATGCTAGAACTTGGAAACAGAAATAAAGATAAACTAAGAACGTTGGCATGTATATTGCAGGAACTTGAGAAAAGAAAATAAAGACAAATCAAGAACACGAGTCAATGTACTGTCAGAACTTGGAAAAACAATAAAGATAAACCAAGAACGCAAGTCGGTGTACTGTTAGAACTTGGGAATAAAAGCAAAGATAAATTAAGAACACAAGTTTGTGTACTGGTGGAACTTGTTAATAGAAAATATAAATGAACCAAGGACAAGTTCAGTGTAGTACAAAAACTTAGCAAAATGAAATAAAAATAAACCAAGAATATATATAGGTGTATACCGAAACTTGGGAACATAAATAAAGGTAACCAATAATACAAGTTAGTGTAATAGGAGAACACTAAAACAAATATAAAGGTAAACCAAGATCTTAGGTTGGTGTACTACAGGGACGGAAAAAATTGAAATGAACCAATAATATAGATCAATATACTGGCAAAACTTAGGACAATGAAAAAAATATAAACCAAGAATACAGATCAGTGTGTTGCATGAACTTTTGAGATAAGGAAAAAGATAAATTGGGAATACATGTCGGCGTACTAATATAGGTGTAAAAATTACCTTAATTCATAAGAAAAATTAAACACCTTTTGATTTTAAAAGCTAACTTTTTGCAATCATACTTAGCATTTTGATCAACTATTGTACTAATCCTATAAATTGAGTTTGTATGACATTTCAGGACTTCAAGAGTAAAAATGAGCAAATATTGGTCTCAAAAGATAAAAAAAGCAACTTCATGTCATATCAGTTGACTTGCGCCCAGCGCAGGAGTCATGCCAAGTACAATCATGCAAAGCATAGATAATAAACCAGGCGCAACATGGCTAGGTGAAAGGCCGATCCAAACGACGAGGTGTGTGCATCTCCCTTGCGCCCATCAAATACGTGTAATTCATTAGCGCCTGGAAGTACAGTCGATGCAACGAAGCAATACGTGTGATTTTTTAATGCATGAAGCTACTTGAAAAATAATATTTATGATGTATAGGATTTGCTATGTATGAAGGTAACTATTATATGTTATGTTCGAAATGATTGAATACATAATAAATAATTTATTATTTGATTTTTTTAAGACAATGCATGATGAGATTTATATTAATGAATTAAATGATATGGTGAGATAGCATATTAGAATTCACGATATGCAATACTTGAATAATTTATTTTCTTTTTGATGCATACATGAATTGATGAATGAATAAGTAAATGAAAATATGAATGATATATTGTTGTTTTTGAATGCATGTATGGTTGGATAAATGAATTAAGTGGACTGATGTTTAAATGATCTAATTTTTTAATGAATGTTTGGAAGGATAAGTGGAGATATTAAAGAATAATATATATTTTCTTCTGACTGAATGTAAATATGAATGAACAAAATTTACATGTGCATGAGTGTGATGGTGCAAAAAATATCTCCTTATGATAATGGAATAATGGACCTTATTTGGAGTGGTTTAGTCATCCTACGAATATGCGATGTAAGGATGGGATAACAATCATCATACAGTTCAAGCTAACGTATTGTTGGATAAATGAATTAAGCGAATTTATGTTTGAATGATCTAATTTTTAAATGAATGTTTGGATGATTTCATATAAATGAATGAAATTTACATATGCATGAGTGTGATGATGCAAAAAATATCCCCTTATGATAATGGATCCTATTTTGGGTGGTTTAGTCATCCTACGAATATGAGATTTAAGGACGGGATAACAATCATCATACAGTTCAAACTAATCTAGGGCAAAGATGGGTTCACCAAGTCTTATGTAACGCCCCGAAAAATACTTCTAAAAAATATTGCGGAAAATGGGAAAATTGTTTTTTTGAATTGATGACATAAAATTGTTTCCTTTTAAAATCTTCCTTTTTCCGGGACATCACTTTAAGTAACTCGAATGCGGAAAATCAACTTATCGTTATCGGATGATAACTTAACCTGATTCACAATTTCCTGAATAACATAATGCATATAATCAGTTAAGTCATAATTAGTTCCTACAAATTAGGTCAACAAAGGCGGAAACTACATCGCCACTAACATACACAAAATAAAAAAGAAACATAGCCCCCCACCAAAAACAAAAGGGACATTGACTGGCCGCAAGCTGACTCAAAAGATTCCAGGAATGCTATACCCCTCACTAGGGTCCTCCTCCTCTTCCGAGTCAGACACGAGGTCGATCACCTCCACCAAACTCTCTACATTTACGAGTTCAACGACCTCGTCCTTCTCTTCCTCTTCTTCCACTATATTATGCCATAACCTCGCGGCGTAATTCGGAAGGGATGACATTCTCAAAACCGGAGTCTTCTTGCAGGGACCTCCTCCAAGAACTCGGCTCCTCGTGGCTCTACTGGATGACGGAGCACCCAAACAATCTGACCACGTCCTCCGACCGTGAAAGGGAATAGCGCCATCACTCCTGACTGGCGGGTACCGAAGTCCATTCTCTGGAGACCTTAGCCCCCTTGGCGACAAGGTGAAAGAAGTATCAATGTAGGTCTTGGGTTGAGGGATCATCATCGATGACCCGTTGCACACCATGTGCAACGACAGACCGTAGGGGCCTATATATGTATATTTGTGCCCATCACTGTCCCATTGTCCCATCGGGGACATCGTGAAGTGATAACCTCGAATGTGAGTGTTGTTGTTGGTCATCTGCATAGCAAATATATACAAAATGAGAACAATACAGCAGACAGAGTAAGACATCTAATGAACATAAATTCATTGACGGCGTGGACTTACTCAGAATATCACACTCAGACATAAAATATATTTTAACATATAATTCAGGATTATCATTGACATCATGAAGTAATACAAAACTTACCATTTAATCCAACATTACCAATATATCAAGTAATATAATCATCATTCTACTCATAACCACATCACATGCATAAACGTAAGAACACACAATACTTGTAATTCACATGTGGGAATTCACTTCCACGATGATAATATATGCATGATATGTCATGATTATCTACCTTAAACCAATATCCATCCAACATCCTAATAGGAAATAATCGAGTGTACAGGTCCAGTACCAAGCCGCTTTGTACGCACATATCCTCGCAAGGAATTAAAATAGATCGATCGGTTCCCTCAGGAACAGTCCTACCCGGACCTAGGTCGTACAAACGCTTTCTGGGCATCCCTCTCATTGATCATGAATGCAATCCAGGGGTTGTCAGAGATTGCCTAGTTTGGCCTGTGAGAACTGTCCGATCCAACAGGGTACCTCCCCAGGAATACAAGGGACTCGTCTCACCCAGACTCTCCCTCAAGACATTGTTGGCGAATCATCGTCCAATCAGTATCGTCCCTACTTACATCACGGTGCTCTAAGTCGTCCCGTCATTTCCTCTCCACTACTTCATGGTCACAATGCAATGCATTCTTAGACAAAGTCAAATTCAAATGTATTAATCAAACACATGATCGGCCCATCCTTAAGCCATCTCCCGACAAGGAATGCTTCTCGTGGGACCCGATAGTACGTCAACCGTACATGCTCAAGGTAACACCTCAATCACTACAACCCATCACCGAATAATCCTGGATGGTCACATGATCAAGCCTCTTACGGTCGGTCGATCGTTGTTCCATAATATCACGTATCCTTACTAGGGTACCCCCTAGTTCACGACCTCAAGTCGAATACTTGCCCAACAAGGCATAAACATAAACAATGCTTTCACACATTTTGTGGAGTCATGCTTCTCTTCTAAGCCATGATCTCATTCCACAACTTTTATATCACAACACACCCTACCCGGGTTCATCGCATTGTTCACAACATCATCTCATTTCAATCATTCCACACTGTCCCTCGCCAAAGCAGGGACTAGTCGCCCAAGCGACATTTCATCTTTA
>NC_032014.1:14900090-14921385 GCF_001865875.1 Lupinus angustifolius | reverse complement strand
AGTCGCCCAAGCGACATTTCATCTTTAAAGCTCAAATAAACTGAAGCCTTTCTCGCCCAGGCGAAGGTACTCTCGCCCAAGCGATGTCTCTTCTCGCTCAAGCGAGACATCTCTCGCCCAAGCGAGAGAGTTCTAGAAACTCATTAAAATCCTGGGCTTTCTCGCCCAAGCGAGGCCCTTACTCGCCCACGCGAGGCTTGCTCGCCCAATCGAGATTTTGTCGCCCATGCAAGGGAGTTCCAGAACCAAAACTTCCCCTCGCCCAGTCCTCGCCCAAGCGAGGCTGTGCTCGCCCAGGCGAGAGTTTCTCGCCCAAGCGATAGGGACTTGGACAGAATACCAATTTTTGCTCTTTTCGGTTAATCAAACGTATTTTCACAGGGTTTTTCAAGCACTTGCACACAGAAAAGTTCCCAAAAAAATAAAAATTCTTGGGTTTCTTAGAATCTAAGTTAACTCCAAAACCTTTGAGATGGTTTAGGAGATCCAGGTGTCATATTCGGACACCACTGTGTCATGATGTGTTCTCTATCACCTTAATGAAGCGTGCTTTAACTCGTCCACTAAGGGTGGTTTGGTTTCAAGGTTCGAACACTGAAATCTTCGTAACTACCAAAATAAAAATCCGTTAGTTTCCGATATTTCTAAAATCGTTACTAAAATACTTAAAATCATTTCTCTTTTTCCCATCGCGATTATACATCCATTTCATCCATCCGGTCCAACATCACATGTTCTTGACCATCCTTTTTCATCGAAAGTTCATTCACGGTTTCCATTCATTTTTAAAGGTATGGTTTTTAGTAAACTACATATTCCGATTTAAGACGTTCTTTGATAATCTTACCATTTTAAAGTAAGTTATTCAAAGTATCCTTTAAGAGTCTTATGAGACATTCATGTACTCATAAACCTTAACATATTTTTTAACAAAAGTTTCTATTTTTCCAACTTGTTCCAAGTTTAAGGCTAAAAACAAATAGAAATACATACATTCTCATTTTTTCAAAACACTTCCTAAAGGTTCCTTTGATTTCATCATCATCCCCTTTGGCTAAAACCACCAAATACATGTAATAAAATATTATAACAACTTCATGAACACAAGTTGTTGATGGTTTCAACAAAATATTTTCATAAGTTCAAGAACATCACCATTTTCGGTTTTTAGGAGAAAATGAGTTAGAAAGCGTTTTAGAAAATTTCAACGGTTGAATATGTTCTTGACATGCTCATGAACAACATGCTTAAATTTCATCAACATCCATTGGTTTAATGTTGAGAGATCAAGGATTGAAGATGGAAGAAACAAGGAGAAATGAGAGAAAAAGATGAAGAGAGGATTTACCTCCTCTTGGCAAATTTTGAAAATGAGAGAGTGTGAGAGTGAAGTGTGAGGGTTTAAGGAGAGAGGGGAAATCAGATTTCCCTCTAGGCAATCATCAAAAAATCTCCTAGGGTGGTTAATGATGAGTTCATGAGATATTGGTGAAAGTGATGTAAGATTTGCTTTATGGAAGTCAAATTTCACATCCCAATGCGAAATGATGACTTTGTGGACACGTGCGATAAACATGTCCGAGTATTATCGGCCAATACTCGATCGGGTATTATAAATCGCCCGATCTTAATATTCGATTAGAATTTCGGATTTCGGCATTCCGAGTGAAAAATATTTAGAAAATAGGTATGAGTGTACTCAGGGTCTATATTGACTCGAAATGAAATTACGAAGTGAATGGCACAATCAGAATTCGATTCCGAGTTACGGAACTCAAAAACCACTTTTTGAGCCGTACTGGGTGAGATTCGGCCCCGACAGCGGTCCGAAACCAACTGTCTCAAAAAATCATGAAAATTTACCACTAAATTGGAAATATAATTTCAAGACTAAAACTCAACTAGAGTTTCGTCTAATTCTTTACCAAAAATTCCAAGAAGTTCATTTTCGGAAATATAATTAATAACAATATTAATAAAATCTTATAATTCAAAATCGTAAAATTCGCGGTGTTACATCTTACTATGACAAAAATTTCCCTTAGGACGATGTGTCCTACAAAGAGTATTTCTTTTGTATGTTAGTCAGCTATCTTTATGGTATAATGATACCAAAGTGCAATAGTATCACACATCACTCAAATTTGGATGATGGTGGAGTTACTATATTTAAGGTGTGCTTCCGGTATCTAAATGAGGTACAATTACAACGTTTTGAGAGTCTAAAAGTCACAATCCTAGACAAGAGTACTAGGGTACCTCTATAATGGACTTTTTATGAGCTTTTAGACTTCGATTAGGTCTTAGGTTGTATTCAATCTTAAATAAAGGAAATCTAAATGTCATTGTTTAGAAAAGAGAGATTGTTATCTCAAACGTATAACTTATGTTATCAATCACAATCTAGATATTTCATCATACTAATACAAGTGAGACCCAATGTCAATACTTGTAAAGAGGATGTCCCTCTTATCTTACAATAATATCTAATACACGAGCATAGAGTATGTGTATGTGTCAACACGCAAGTGTACATAATACTATGTTTCTAGTATATGATTTTTTTTTTTTGTCTTTTATTAATAAGAATAATGACTCTAAAAGCTGCAAAGCAAACTAAAATGTTGTATTTTGTTAGTTTGGAAGATAAAAACAAAAAAACAAGTTTTTAAAGGTATAGATATATTCATACAATTAATAATTTTGGGCTCGACTCTCCTATGAGTGTCGCCAATTGTCGTGTATAGCCTCTCGACTTCTACGATTGGGAAGAGATAATAGAAAAAAATAAGATCTCATCCCTTTCTTAAAACTTAGAGTTTTTTTGCCTTACTTTTTGCAAACATAAGGCAGAAAATCGTCCTTAATGTTCAATTTAGATAATTTTAATCTTTGAAGCAAAATTTGGAGGTTCACGAGTCATTTATGGATCGATAAAGGTATTAATATCACGTCTATACTAAGACAATACCATCAATAATAGCATTGATCTATAACTTAGATTTTCTTAAGTAATTATTATTTTTATTATGTAATTATTCTTTATTAAATGCCTAAAGTTATATTTTTTATTTTTATGTGTGATATGAGTTATCTTGTTCCTAGGAATCCTCATATGCAATAGGGTATCAAAACTTATGTAGTTGTTGGGTAAAAACTTGATTGCATCTCAATTCAAAGAGAGAGAAAATAATATATTGATCATCTCCATTTTTTCAATATTTAAATATTTTTTGTTCTTGTCATCTTTTAAAAAGTTGTTATAAGGTTAAAGAAAAGTCCAACATTTATCTTTATTCACTGGTCCAAAATAATCCTTATTATATTTTTATAAAAAAAATATATAATAAAATGATAACTAACTAAATACTTCCCAAGTATAGTAATGGTACACATCTTATTTATGAATCATTAGTTATTATTAAAAAGATTTTTATTAACAAAACTATTACAATAACACAAAAATATTACACTTTTATTAATAAAACTTATGTTAATTTTTTTACATCAACGTTATTATTAAAGTTATTATCTTATTTAATTATTTAAATTTACTTAATAACTTACTATTACTATAAAAATGATAATGTAACAAATGCATAATAAGAAAGGCAGAAATTCATATGTAATGCAACATAGAAATAAAGGGTCATTGAGTTGGAGGCTACGTGCATGGATCCGAAGACTGCATGTCAACCATATATTGACTAACAATAACTTAATGATGCAAAAAATAACGAGGGAAAGAATGATGGCTAACATAAAGAAAACTAGAATTGATTTCGAGATTTTTCTTGCGTGTCGGGAGTATGCTTCAATCCCTATTTATGGGTAAAGTCCATTAAAACTAATAAGAGAATCACAATTCTTATTCACATTCATGATATGGAATTACCCCACTAGGTCCTTTTTATAAAGTTTCTTTAACTATATTAAGGAGGAAGATATTTTTCTTGATTTCTTTAAAAATATTATTACAATTTTGCGCTCCTAACTTCTTTTTTGAAAAAAATTCAAAATTTAATTTTTTTTCATTCATTAGCAAAGAACAACTAAGAGTAAAACAATAAATTATACTCTATCAAGTATCTATCTTTATTATGTGTTGGATACCAGCATGTCATAACACACCTAGAAGTGGGTTAAATAGACTTTTTCTATTTTTCTGATATATTGTGCAGAACTGAAAACTAATGCACTTAATCGATTAAGCTTGGTTTTAATCGATTAACCAATGTTTGGACTTAATCGATTATCCTGAATCTTGCACTTTTTTATTTTATGGTCTCTTGCACGGCAAGTTACCAATTACCAATCTTTACATGACCAATTGATTATTGATGTTACAGAATGATAACTAAACAGAATCTAACATGCAACTCATATTTAATCAATTAACAAGAATGTAAAGAACAAAAGTAAAGGAGATAGGGGATAAAAAATTGTGCACAAGTAATTTATATTTTGATCCGTTTGTGGTCCACTGTAAACTATGTTCATGCCTCCCCTTAGCTCGCCTACTAGGATCTCATATCCTTTCGCAATTAGGCTGCAACCTAGGTATCACTCAAACCAAGACCTCCTAGACACATGTAACATCTCAAACCCATGAATATACTAAGCGCGTCACCCATCAACTTAAAAAACTCTTGCAGTATTTTATTCCCCACAAAGGGGAGCCTTCCGCGACTCAAACCCATGACATCATGGATAAATAGTCACTTTACCTATGAGCCGCTACCATTAAGCTATCTCCCCTTTGTGGGGAATAAAATATTGTAGGAGATATTTTAGTTGGTGGGTGGTACGCTCAATGTATTCATGGGTCTGAGAGGTCACATGTCAGGCTAGGGTGTTACCGGCGACATGTTCAGTTTATTCATGGGCCTAGGGAGTCGCATGTCAAAACTGAGGTGTTACACAATAACCTAATCTAAATGAGATTTGATGCATAAGGTTTTTGTAAAATTGATTTGCACATTTTTCAGAAAAAGGTTTTCCTCACTTTCACTCTTAAAGAAATCATGAAAACTATGTAAGAATGCAATGCATTGAAACCTGGAGATAAATGTAATGATTCGAATTTTTAAGCCCTATCCAGAATGTTCTCACTCTCTAAGCTTTCTTAATGCACTTTCTCACTCTAATGTAATGTATGACAATGTATGCTCAAACTTATTTTTTAGTTATGCATTTATTGTAACCACATAGATGCGGTCTTTAATCAATTATTCAGTGACTTAATCGATTAACGAACTATTTAAAAACTGATTTTATGTTATGTCTTAATTGATTAACCAATGACTTAACCGATTAATGCATCATAAGTTTCAGACTAGTTAGCTATTGTAATTCCGATAATCGATTAACATCATACATAATGATTATGTTGTATGAACATTGTTTTCTCGTTGAATGGTAAACTACGTATATGACATGTGATCATGCAATACATGTTTTCAATTATGTTTACCTTTAATGCACAAAACCGGGTATGTAGATGCATGAGCTTACTTATCATATAATTTCTAGATGTTATGTCTCAAGTTTAGCATTGTTCATTTTTAGTTCTTGTGAGACATCCACCTAAGTTTACCTAACCTGGACTCGATCTAAGGCAATCATCTTAAGACTTCTAGTAAAGTAAATCTATAAAGCCCTAAGTCTATAAATATCACCCTTGAGTCTTCGGCTTGTTGTTTATTGCAAGATCTTTAAACTTTCTTTGTATGTACATTATCTTTATTAAAATCAAGGTCAACTTCAAATATGCAAGTATTAATTATGTCCATTTGGTGGAACTACTTTATATATACTTTTCTATTTATGAGTTTTATAAAGTCTTAATAGCTAGTTTTCCAGATTTTCTCGTAGGATTAATAACTACTTTTATAGTATAAGATATAACTATTGGAGTGATGTTAATGGAGATATAAAGGGTAAAGTTAAAAACATCGAGTCTAGTTTTGTAGCAAAATATGTTTTTTTTTTCATATGCAAGATGCATATCTATTGCATTAATGAAGTACTTAATATATTTTCATTTTGAGTCTAATATTTATGTAATATTATTGTAAAAATTTATACATCAACACTATATTATCTACCTTCATTTGAATTACTTTTTTAAAGAATCAATAATGATCAACTATGAACAATAGAAAATACAGTAATAATATATACAACTCATACATTATTAGTGCATACATCTTTTTCTAATATATTTTTCCATCCTTTTTATACCATCTCCTCTATTGGATGTTAATTACTAGTTAGTATCCTACCTTTTTATACCATCTCTTCTATTGGATGCTAATTACTAGTTAGTATCCTAGCGGGCATAATAATTAATTATTATTTGTTATTGGACCCTCCTGGACCCTTGAAGTAAATGTGACCCTCTCTTTAGATCGACTAGGGAGGCTTATTAAGACTAAAGAGTAATAATACAGTGCATCAAATATTATTAACAAGAATAGTAGAATCTAAGATATCCCATATTGCAATCCTAGCATGGGCATGTGAAATCTGCAACACTTTCCGGCATCTCATGTGACAAACATGCATCATACTACTAAACTATGTAAGACATATCATAGCCCCGACATAGAAATTTAGAATGTTATGAAGTTTAAAGTGTCAAGATCTGGTATAGGTCTTTTCTCTGTTTAATTTGTTTTGTCATTTTCAATAATGAAACATTATTGGAGGGGTGTATACACGCTAGTGCATCTAGTGTTATAGAAAGTATGTCACTCCATTTATTACTTATTGGTCAGAAAAATACTGTATTATTAATTTTTTAATTTAAATATTTTTTTTATATCAAAATCACAACAAATCACACCTGAATGACTGACACATGTAAGATTGACGCATGTTATCCCATATACATGACGGTGAAATATAGCCAACTGCAAAGAAAAAAACATAAATGAAAACATTTTGGACCATGTCATCGTTTACATGTGGTGCAGCATCGACTCAAAATTATTTGGTAAATATAAAAGCCACGACGATGCGTGTTGGCATTTGACAATTGAATTATTGTACGTGGTTGAAAGGGAATAGCCAACAAAGGTAAGCACCATGTGACTCAGCAATGAGTTTGTTACACTTGTCATCGATTTCTCAATTATTTTGAAAGAAAAATTTATGTGCAGACATGTAAAACATGTCATATTTATGATAAGTGTATTTGTGTTTTTTTATGTTGTTTTTATGTTGTTTTTTAGGATTAAATTTTAATTAAAATTAAATTTATAGTGGAAGTGGATGATTGAGTTGGACATGAGGTTTTGTTTCATTTTATATAGATTGAAAGGAAAATAATAATAAAACATGGTAGAGGGAAAAAATAAGGAAGAGAAATGACTTATGATTTTGTAAAAAGAAAACAAAAAATACGTAAATTTAAACTTACTTATATAGGATTCCTCCATTAAACAAGTGTTGTGAAACCCAAGTCGGATGTCAAATCGGCAGAGGTCTCGTATTAGGTTTAACTGATTTAAACGGTTAAATCGTCCGGTGTAACCGGGTGATTTCGTACATAATTAATAATTTTATTTATAAATATATAGTTATATATAAATGTAAAGAAATAATACATCTTTATCTTTTTTTGGACCATAGTAAAATAAAATATTAGAACATTGTCCAACTTTTTTTTAAGTAAGTCATCCGGTTTACTTCCCAGGTTAATCCAGTTTCTCATTCGGTTAAGACGGCAAACCAGAGCCGTTTTCAAGTTCAGTCAGCGGTCAGACCGGTCGGACCGTCCGATCCAGTCCAATTCTAACAAAACTGGTTTAATGTTTCTTAGACCATGTAATTAATAATGGTAATAGTATATCTCCAGCAAAAGATAAATATAGTGATAACATAACCATCAAAATATGTCAATATAATTCCTATTAAAATGTGTCCATTTTAATTAAGTTGGAGACATTTTAGCACACTTTCAATGATATATTTTTATTTATTAAAAAATAATATTTTTTATTAAGAATTAGTGCGTTAATAAATCAGATATTAGTTAGAGTATATATGTGCAATGACATATGAATTGATTATTAACAAATTTTATGATATAAAATAAAACAACTAATTTCATGGGCAACTCAACACTACAAAAATCTTAAATATCATATTTTGAATGAAAAAAGAAAAAGTAGAATGTTATAATAAAAATGACATACTTTTTTTAATACATATTAGAAGAATAATTTGAATTATTTAGAGTCCAAAAACATTAAATTTATATCGAAAGAATATATTTTTAAAGTATTTGAAATCGACATATTTGGTCTCTGAATACAAACTTGCTACTTAGTTATTAATCCAGTAAACATAATCTACCTTATGAATGTAATATTCATACAGTATAAAGATTTTTATAAAATCAATGCATTATCCATTATTTATTTATATTACTTTTATTTAAAAGTTATTGATAATAAAATATGATCGGTAAATAATATAGTGATAATATATGTAAAAAACATTTACACTGTAAATGCATACACCATTTTCTGTATAAATATATGGAGAAGTTTATAAAATGATTGATTTTTGACATTTATTTTTATTCTCATTTTGTACATCAAAATCTAGTATTTATTCGTTTAGAATATATATATATATATATAATTGTGCTTCCCCATAAATAGGTGTTGGATTTTAATATACAAGTTATTAAATACTAGGTTATATAAAATATTTAATTGAGTGTAATGTTTATGCATTATTGATATGATGTAAAAATTTATATAATGTTATATATTATTCACCATTTATTTGTATTATTTTTAAAGAGTTGATAATAATTAAAAATAAATGATGGATGATTGACTGATTATTACACTGAGTTAATATACATCTTTTTCTCATATATATTTATATTTTATGCATATATATAAACGTGAGTGTTTATATATTATTCTAACCTTTTCATATCAAAAGTAATAAATACTTAAAAGAGTATATTATAATGGGATTTAGTAAAATTATATAAGTTGTCTTTCATTTTTTATACTTACACAAATAAAGCATAACTTGTATGTATACATTAAATTGATTAGTAATACACATGACGTGAGTATAATGTTTTAAACAAAAGGGGTAGTCAATATAATAACTAAACTTCAATAGGTGTTAGTATAATTTTATTATACATTATTTAAGATTAATTAACTATTTGTAAATTTAATATTAGAGGTAATGTCTCTTTATTTTTATTAGACTAAATTACATTGTCCCCTCTGAAATTTAGCTTAACTACATTCACCTTTCATTTTATTTAAAAGATTACATTCACCTTCTTTATATGGTAGTTAGTATAATATAATTATATAAATTACAAGTAATTTTGTATAAGTGCAAAAATGAGGAAAATGATCTATATACTTTCACTAAATCTCAAAATATATTAGTATAATTTAACCATATTTAAATAAGTTTCAATTATTGAGCACATAATGAAATTAAAAATTGATGAAGTCATCATAATTGAAGATTAACTATCCAACTTGATTTCAAATAATCATATATATTTTCTTAACAGTCAGGGAATATCTCAACCCTTGAATGGTTTATGAGTAGGAATTAATTAACACCAAGTTAACTTATGTCAATTCTTATAATATTAATATTTTTTATAAAATATAAATTATGCCAATTCATATGTTGATTAATAATTAAATATTATGTAGATCATTTGTTTCAAATTTGAACATCAATATGTAATTAAGTAGCTTCCATTTTCATATATTTTAAAGATATATATTATGTAAATTTTGATGTATATAAATGAATTACTCAAGAATATTTAATTTTTATGAAAATTGATATATAAGATATCAACTTTCAATCTAACAATTAATCTGATTATGTTTATTTTATATAAAAAGGTATTGATGACATAATAGTTAACGTAATTTAACTTGGCGTGAATGAACTCCTCTTGATTACTTATTTATTTTTATATATATGAAAAGATATTAAATTTAAACACCAAATGATGGAAAATAAAAAACTCCTCCTCATTATCTATGTATGGAAATATATTAAATTTAAACACCTAATAATGGAAAATAAAAAACCCCTCCCCATTATTTATATATATATATATGGAAAGATATTAAATTTAAATACCAAAAACAAAAAATGGGAAAAATGGAAAGGATAGCACATCTTATATCTATAAATTGTGTTGATATGATTTATTAGAAGAATAATTAATAATAAAACTTTTAACTTAAATGTATATAACTATATATTTTCAATCAATCATATTAAATGATACATATAAAATGCACTTTTTAGAATAGAAGATGTACTTTTTTTTCTAGTTTTGTTTTGCCATTTCTGCATTATGTTTTTAATAAAATTCAAAAAAAATTTCCATATATATTCTCTCTTTTTTTCCATAAAAACAAGAATATATATAAATATGTGTAATAATGTGCAATTACTCAATTATATGTGACATTATTTCAAAAACAAATAATGAGGCAGACCAGATCACAGAGTCAGAAATCATTGTATTGAACGTTGTAGGGCCACCCGCCCCAATTATTCGTCTGATGTCCCCTCAACTCAACATGAAATTATTAGATTTGATGGTAATGATATATTAATACTTAATAATTAAATAAATTTATCCAAATCAATTAATTGTGAATCATACAAATTTTCTATTTCAATCACCAGTGTTTTGACAAGACATTGATCTAATACTATAGGAATGATTTATTGTTAAAATAACTAAAAAGTTAATAATTTAATTTTTAGAAGTCGGAGAGATAGTGATTCACCCGGAAGTGGATTATCCTAACTCATGGGTCCATTCTTCATGTGACACACCTCTGGATCTCTCCTGATGGTGGGAACTTAGCCCTATAAGTATTCAATGTGGCAAAAGCATCTCATCTGATTCATATCGAAGTTTGTACACTTTTCCTCTCATTTTGTCCAACCCAATCCTTTAACATCCTCATTTTCTCTCTCAAAATCATCCAAAGATGTCATTTCCTTCTGTGTCTGATAACCCTCATGAATCTACTTCATCCACTCCTCTCCTCAATGGGTCCCACCCTCGCAAAAACGTGAAGGGGGTCCTTCTTATCCTTTGTGGATTGTTGCTACTTGTTTCTCTGATTTCTTACAATGGCTTATACAGAGCCTCCAATATACAAGAAGAACCTAGTAACACAAAAACAGTTCCTTCAACAATGAGCCCTGTTTCACGAGGTGTTGCTAATGGGGTGTCAGAAAAGTCTAACAGGTTATTCTCTAGCAACAACATTGGAGAATCCGAAAACTATCCTTGGAACAATAGCATGTTGTCGTGGCAGAGAACAGCTTTTCATTTCCAACCAGAGAAAAACTGGATGAACGGTAATTCACATTATTTTACTGTTTAATTGAAATTGTTAGTTTTTTAGCAGTTAATTGCTTCAAATCCAAATGCTCTCCGATAATGAAGAGATGGATAGAAATGCTGACACATATCAAACTCACTATAACCTTAAATTCTTAAATTCCATTATTGGACATTTTCCGTATCGGAGAGGATGCAGACCGAATTGCTTTTTACCTTAATGAATCTAGGAATTTCTTTAGCATAAATTTATATTTTTCCGTATAGAGATTTGACTTATACCTTTCTCTATATTTAAATACTTTATGACACTCCACTTATGTTTATATTATTATTATCAAATCTATATTAATTTGGCATGAGAAACGCGAGAGCAGTAAATCACATTCATATGCACACGAGGTCGCATATCGTGTTTCACACCTTCACGTGATAAAAATCATTTTCTTTTTCTCCAATATCGTGTGGGAAAGGGATCATATAAATGTTCAAAAGGAGATCAATGAAAAGTCATAAGGTTTCTTTTGTAGAGAAAAAATTGGGGTACGTTTGAAGTTTTTAAAGCAGAGTATTTTCTACCATGAATTTGTTTATACTAAATTAAATTATGTTAACTTTTATACATCTAATAATTTTTGTGAAGAGAAATCTGTTTAAACTAAGTTAAGTTACACCGGTTATATTTAATCTCAACAATTCGTTATTTTAAATCCAACGAATCAAATATGTGAAACTTAAAAATTATTTAAGATTTCTATTTTTCTCTCTTATCACTTATTGCATTCACACATTTGGTCTGTTGGATCTAAGAAATGAATGGTTGAGATTGAGTGTAACTTAACTTCGGTGTAAATTTATTTCTCCTTTAATTTTTTATATGATATATATTTAATCAAACTAATGTTGATTTGAAAGTTTGTTTAATTTTTTTATGAGAATAAAGTATTTTCTCATTTGAGGAAAGTGGTTATCTCCTGTAACTAGGAATAATAATAAAAACCGAACCCGTGGGTACCCGCTCGAACTGAACCCGAATTTAACGGGAAAACCCGATGTGATTGAGTTCGGGTTCGGGTTTAAATTTCGGGTTCGAGTTCGGGTTTGATATAGCAAAGACTCTAACCCGAACCCGCCCCGAAGTAAGATAATTCAATTTAAAATTGAAATTTCTATCATTTGCCAATTGTTTTTAATTTCTAATTTTACTTTACATGCTATTTGATCTTCAAACATAAAAGAAATGAAATAATACAAGAAAAAATAGAAATGTTAGAGAAAATTACACGAAAATAATATCATATTTTTCTTAATACTTTATCTTTTTCGGGTTTTTTCGGGTTCGAGTATGGTATTTTTATTTTCAATCATGTTGAGTTTGGGTTCAGGTTCGGGTTTGGGTATGTGCAAACCCGACCCCGATCCGTCCCGTTGTCATTCCTACCTATAACCACTAAAATTATGACATATATCTTATTTAATAATTTTCTATAAATATTTATAAAAAAAATAGAACACATGTGGATGAAGAAGATAACTTATGAGTAAATTATCTCCTATAACCACTAAAATCATGATATGTGTCTTATTTAATCGTTTTCTATAAATATTTAAAGAGTTAATTACACTGACACCCTTGAGTTTTAGTGAAATTACACAAACCTATCCAGTTTTTTATACTTTCATTACACTGATCACCCTTGCGTGAGAAATAAGTGTCATCTTTTAAATAGAAAATGTGATAAATGTAATTAAGTTAAACAAAACATGATATATTGTGAGGAAACATCCAAATAATATACAAATTAATGTATCTTTATTATTTTTTGTTACAAAATGCATCAACAATTCTAAAGAGATATTTTTTAAATCGCCATTATACTATATCGTAATGAACCAAAAATAATAAAGAGGTATCGACTCATATATTATTTGGATTTGTCTTCATAGTATACCATGTTTTGTTTAACTTAATTGTATTTATAATATTTTTTGTTCAAAAAATCGCACTTATTTCTCATGCAAGCGTGACTAGTGTAATGAAAGTATAAAATTAGGGTGTTTGTGTAGGTGTAAAAAAGTGATGGGTGATTTGTGTAATTTCGCTAAAACTCATGGGGTGTCAATGTAATTTACTCATATTAAAAAAAAATAGAACACATGTGGATGAAGAAGGAAATTTATGAGTAAATACTTTACTCCAAAATTGTTTAGTATTTCATTTATATACACCAAGACTAACATAGCTTGTCTTTAAAGAATATGAAAATTGAAATTATTTAATTATATGTCTAGTGATGTTTAAATTTTCTGAAATTTGAAATAAATGATCTATAATCATTGATCAATACATGAATTTGTATAAGTTTATATTTTATAAAAAAATATTTATGGTATAAAAGTTAAGATAATTTTTTGGTATTACCAAAAATATATCTTCAAAAAAACTAATCTCTTTCGGGATATAAGATTATATATTCTAACAAGTATCACTCAGATGGTTAATCTTTTAGTCTATCTAAATATTCAATCAGATTTAACACCATTAAACAATATCTTGTGGGGAGTACACCTACTCTTACACTATTTTGATGTTACATTAACAAAAAGTAAAATAACCGATAGGCTTACAAATTACAATAGAGATAAGATGATTTTAAATGGGATAAACACTTCCGTACTGTCCACACGGGTGAAACGGTCTTTTGGGATAATGTTTATAATTGGTCTGTATGTGATTTTGCTTGAAATTTGACTAAATTTTAATACAATAAATCATCCAATCCAATAAAATAAATAGTTTCAACTGGTGTAGATTGGTTTTTTCCAATATTGGAGTAAGCTATTCCACTTTTACAAAATCATTTTTGTTTAAACTCAAAGTTTGAGTCATTGTGAGTAATATAAAAATGATTTCAACCAAAACGGAAGAAGTAATTTTCCATTGATTTTTAAAACCAACGATGACTGAGTGGAATACTGATGTCTGATTCTGTAGTGTTAGTTGCCCTGCAACACACGCAGTTGACTTTGTCTCAAGTGACAGCTAATGAACAAAAGAGAAGACTTTATCAAAAGTCTTCGACTACAGTCTCTATGAAAATTGTAGAACGGGGGAGCATAGACTAAAAAATACTATTATTTTGTTGGGTTTATTCAAGTGTGAAGTCCCACATTGGATATGTAGGGAGGAGTGAAAGGGTTTATAATAAGGAAAGACTCATGGAACTAATGCCTTAAGGTTTTGGTTCAAGACGTGGTGTCTCACTTGTGACTCTTCACTCTTCCCATACCCATGTAACAATGGAACTCCCCGGTGGTCGGAGGCTCCCCGGTCGCAGTCTAGGTCCAACACAAACATATACTGCACTCCTTTTGTGAAAACTATAAATGCATGAACCTTGGGCCTAATCGTGGTACTTTTAATTCTGACAATATACCTATAAAATATAAGATGAGGTGGCTTGAACTACAGAAGAAACTATTTGATAACCAAGCCAACACAATAAGAGTAGTTCAAAGCTTTCCTATCAATTATGACATTTGGTTGGTAGAGATTTGATGCATTTTAATTAATTAAGGATTGATTAATCATCAAACCTTTTCTTTACGCTCAATCTTATTTTTATAATCAATGATATATTTCTATTCTATAAAAATTAATCTCGTTCAAAGATTTATATTTGTCTCTCTCAACACTGTTATATTATTCACGAGAATTAAACATTAAACTTTTGATTTCTAGAAATTCACATTTCTAGATAAAATGTTTAATTGAATAAGCTTATTTTGAAATAAATTAAAAATAACTTATTCAAATATCATAAATTATTTTTATAAGTGCTTCTCATAAATTTAATACTCTCCCTTTATGCCTCATAAAAGAGCAACATTTGGATAAGCACTTTCAAACCTCCCTTAAGTTGAAATAAACTTAAAAACTAAAATATTAATGTAGTTCTATGATAAATAAATAGTATTTGATGTGTAATAATATATCTAATTGATTTGCTTTAGATTAATTTTAAAAGAAAATTGAAAACTAAACCAAACCAAACGGATAAATTCTTATAACTTCTAGTTCTTTTTGGTACTAATCAGTTTTTAGTTTTGTTTTTGTTCATATTTAAGTTGTGATTACTTCTGAATTTTTATGACAATTACTAGTATAATATCATTTCTCTTTGATCTCAAACTAATATATTTTTTCTTATTTTTGGCTGGCTGTTGCTCTGCTTCAGATCCTAACGGTAAGGGCATCTTTACCTTTTCTTAATGTTTGAAGTTTTTTTAACTAGTTGAATTCTTTGCTAATTTTGTAGTAATTTGCTCATTTTTTGCTTCAGTTGACGTGATATATTCGTAATATCTATATATTGTGTTTTAGTACATCATCTATCATTCATCTGCATTATGTTTTTTATTTTTAGAAAAGTCGATGATAATTAAAAATAAATGATGGCAGTGCATAAATCTTGTGGATACATTTTTTTTTCATATTCAAATGCTAGGACCCAATTGTAGCTAAACAGGGTCTACTATCTACAATTATTAAGCATAAGCATAAACTTTTCCAAGAATAATGGAAGAACAATTTTTTTCTGTGAAGAATAATGTTCAATTTGATTTTTCAAATCACCTAATCTGTCACATTTTAACCTACTCATCACATTTTTTGACATAGTTGTTGCAACTTATAATGTATACCATATTTCAGGCCCTTTGTACTACAAGGGATGGTATCACTTCTTCTACCAGTACAATCCCAATGCTGCAGTTTGGGGAGACATAGTTTGGGGGCATTCTGTGTCAAGGGACTTGATCCATTGGCTTCACCTTCCACTTGCAATGGTTAATGATCAATGGTATGACATAAATGGTGTTTGGACTGGTTCTGCTACAATCTTACCAAATGGTCAAATCATAATGTTGTATACTGGTTCAACCAATGAGTCAGTTCAGGTGCAGAACCTTGCATACCCTGCTGATCCCTCTGATCCTCTCCTTGTGGATTGGATTAAATACCCTAACAACCCAGTTCTCTTCCCTCCACCAGGTACTTATATTTTTTCTTTGCATGCCAAATTTTCACATGCATAACTAACCTGGTCCATGCATTGTTAAAGGAAATCTTATTTATATGTCAAAATAATTGATGTGTTTTTGTTAGCACATATTTATGTTTTAGACATTTCATAGATACTTTCAAATATTACAAAGTGTACGTTATTATAGATAAAAATGCCATTATAATCATTAGTGTTTGATTTTCAAATTTGTCTCTAATTATAATAAACTTTGATTTTCCTTTAAAATAGATTTCACTTACGTTAATGTTTAGAATATTACTGATTTCTCTCTCTTTTAAAAATTTAAATTTCATTCACCCATAAGAAATTAGTCTGGTAGTTCGTTAAAATTAGGCCTTTTAAGTATTATAAAATAAAATGTCAATGTTTATTCCTAAAAGCGCTAAGAAAATCGTTCACAATACTCCTATTAATCCCTCCTAATGGGCAAGATATCTAGCAACTGCAAAAATAAGTTATATCATACTATTTTGTGCTGTATAATTGTTAAACTTTGTTGTGGTTCTACATTATATGATAATAATGTAACATGTTATATCTATGGTTCATTGGTATAAATTCTTCCCTTCCTACTTTGTTTTCCAGGCATTGGTTACAAGGACTTTCGTGACCCCACCACTGCATGGCTCACCTCTGAAGGAAAATGGCGCATCACCGTAGGATCTAAGCTAAACAAAACTGGCATTGCCTTAGTTTATGACACTAAGGACTTCAAGACCTATGAGCTTAAGGAAGGAACCCTTCGTGCAGTTCCAGGCACTGGCATGTGGGAGTGTGTGGATTTTTATCCAGTGTCCAAGTTGGCTGAAAATGGCTTAGATACCTCATCTAATGGTGCTGGGGTGAAACATGTTGTGAAGGTTAGCTTGGATGATGATAGACATGATTACTATTCAATAGGGAATTATGATGAGAAGAAGATTAGTTTCATACCAGATGATGTTAAGAATGATGTTGGTATTGGATTGAGGTATGATTATGGTATATTCTATGCATCCAAGACATTTTATGATCAAAGTAAGGGAAGAAGAGTGTTGTGGGGTTGGATTGGAGAGTCTGATAGTGAATATGCTGATGTTACCAAAGGCTGGGCTTCAGTTCAGGTACATTTGTGTTTCTCAACACTAAGCGTGCGTTTGGTATAGATTATGTTTAGTTTCAGTTTATGTTTATAAACTGTGAGATTATTTATCAATGTATTAATTTAGTTAGCATTAACATTGTCATGTTTTAATTTTATAGAGTATTCCAAGGACAGTGAAGCTTGATAAGAAGACTAGAAGCAACTTACTTCAGTGGCCTGTTGCTGAGGTTGAGACTTTGAGATTGAGAAGCAATGAATTTAAAAATTTGAAGGCAAAGCCAGGTTCAGTGGTGTCACTAAATATTGAATCAGCCACACAGGTTAGTATTTATGTTGTCAAATTTCTCATTTTGAAATTCAGAGAAATTTAGCTAACATAACAAAAATCAAACTTCAATTTCATTAGCATTGACACATTATCTGCCTATGCAACAGTTGGACATTGTTGCTGAGTTTGAGATAAATAAGGAAGCCCTTGAGAAAACCACCGAGTCCAATGTGGAGTACCAGTGCAGCACCAATGGTGGAGCTGCAAAACGTGGTGCATTGGGACCTTTTGGTCTTTTGGTTTTGGCAGATGAGGGACTTTCTGAATATACTCCTGTGTACTTTTATGTCATTAAAGGAAGTGATGGTCAACTTAAGACTTCATTCTGTTCTGATCAATCAAGGTATTGAACTATTTGCTCTTGCAATACTGTTACATTAATTTCCTTTGATGATAAAACATAGAATAAACCAAATTTTGGTGAGCATACCTCTTCATCTTGTGGATAAGGAACTAATCTTTTTCAGAGTTTTGTGGTTGCCCTTTCATAACAATTGTCGCTCCTAATAATCGAATTTTTGATCTTTGATCAATATACTAACTAGATATCTAGGATGTCTTATACCCACACCTTGTTAGTACACTAAGCCAATTTAGAGAAAGGACATAATTTCTTATTTTGTTGTGATAAATTCAATATTGATTTTGTTACATTGTTTGTGTAGGTCTTCTCTAGCCACTGATGTTAACAAACAAATCTTTGGAAGCTTTGTTCCAGTGCTTACAGGCGAAAAGTTGTCTGTAAGGATACTGGTAAGTTTAGCAGTTCAATTTTCTATTAATTTTTCATGCACAAAGGTGGACAAATATATAGATTATCTTATGGACATTATACAAATTAACTAACTAACTTTAATCTTTATGGGTTTTTGATTATCATAATTTAGGTGGACCATTCTACAGTTGAAAGCTTTGCTCAAGGTGGAAGGACTTGTATAGCATCTCGAGTTTACCCAACAAGGGCAATCTATGGAGCAACACGATTGTTCTTGTTCAACAATGCTACTGAGGCCACAGTCACAGCCTCAATCAAGATTTGGCAGTTGAATTCTGCATTTATACGCCCATTCCACTCTGGTCATAAGATTTAAACTACAAGACTCACATCATAGAAGGAAATTTATTTGGATCCATAGATTATAGTTTTGTACCCAGAACAACAGTGATCTTGCCATAAATTCAGTCAAAGTTTTGGGTTCTTTCACAAAGTGCATTACCTTATCTTTCTCCAAATATTTTTATGGGAATGCTCAATTATAATTTGATCATAACATATGTGATGGCACTCGCAAGAATCAATTGTTAAAAAATATGATGTTAAATGTTCTCTAAATCAGTAAAATCCTATTTTGCTATTTGAAATATTTTTAATTTATTCATCCCCATGCATTATGTTCCATCCCAGAGTTATGACCGGTCAACATCGATCAACCACTAGAAATGAGACTAATTATTGGACGGGCAAGATGCATTCTACACGATTATTGGTAATGTTCGAAAACCATTCTTCACACCTAAGGCTAGGCCACCAATACAGGTTTGTGTTGCCCACACGGTAGAAGTAGTCCAAATATTTAACAGTGTGAGTTTAATAGGCAGAAAAAGGACAAAACCACATCAATGATGATAGACCTCCTTAGTGAAGGCACCACTCCACCCTACAATATAAACAGGTGAAGCTACCCATAAGAAAGATGACATGTATTTTCACTCTACTTTCTCTCTCCAAGCATACACTTAAAAATATTAACTTGAGGGTCAAAGTCATTTCTCATGATGGCCCAAGGTTGGCATTTCCTAGATTCAGCAAGGAGACCCATGTTATAACGACCCTCCACCAATATAGAAGAAAATTAGTGTCATCTCTCACTTACCTACATCAAGGTTACCATAAGAAATCAAGTTTACCCTCACGATCATTCTCCATCATTCAAATCTCAATCTCATATCCAACATCCTAAGTAGGCTAGTTTGACACACAACACCACTATGTATCGACCTCCACCTACCATCCAACATATATTGGCAAAGATGGAGGGTCATGAGAAACTAATCAAACAATACACACAAATGTTATCTAATCTTCATCCATCAAGAATAAGTAGAAAAGACACTAGCTATCGGACATCTACGACATTGTATTACACCCAAGAGACAAACAATGAGACTGAATCTAATGGTGAATCTCGACCATATAAAAGGCCAACAAACCCCAAATCCAAGGCATTCACTAGGATAGTGCAAGTTTCATAACCCCCTATCGAATGTGGGGCGAAATATCCTTTCACCGCACACATTGAGCAATATGATAGGACTACATGTCCTCAGGATAACCTAGATTCTTACAAGGCATTCATGTTGTTCCATGGAGCATCCGACCCATTAATGGATAATGTTGAAAGCGTATTTCGGTGTTTTGTTGGGAGTTTTCTCCTCTCAACAAATCGTCCTAACAGCAGTGTCAATTTTTTGAAAGATTAATACTCTCATTTTCGTTATGTTCTTTTTGTTTAATTAAGTAAGAGAAATCGGCTTTACTCTTTGTTCACCATCTTGGCTTTGTTGAAATAAATTCCAACGCCGGTATAATGACTTCAAGAATATTTCAGTTATAACTTACTTCTTTAATAATCATGTAAATAAGTCATTCCTTTTTTGCCCCATTTCGGCTTTGTTAGAATACATTCTAATGCCGGTACAATCGTATCGAAGCAATTACATATTACATAATTATTAAATACCTTGAATACTATCTCGGTTTTGTGGAATAAATTACAACACCGGTTTAATAGTATTCTAATATATAAAAGTGGTGAATAGTTAGTTGTTAGAAACAAATAAATAAAGAACAAAAGAATAATAAATTTAGTGACCTTTATTTATTTACTCCCTTTCGGGTTCATTTTATTTAACAAACCAAACTTCTTCCTTAAGGAAGGTTGGTATTAAAGAATAAATAAAATGCGGAAAGTAAATAACAATAAATAAAAGTTAGTAAGTTAGTTTCATCATTTTTGTATATTAAAATGTATTTTCAACAAATAAATTTATTGATAACACTTTACTATTTTACAATTTACACCTCTTTCAAGATTCAATTGTAGTATAGTATAGGGTTATGTCGAACCACAAGGAATTGCCTAATAGAATGAATCATATAAACATGTCAATGCACAAATAATGGGTTAAACATATTTTGATAGTTTTGTTGTTTGATTTTCACATAAATAAATTAACAAGAAAAATAAACTAAGTATTCACAAATTTTTAAGGAGACAAGATCAATTTGAATAAGGAAAAAATTTCTCAACTTCTTAGGAGTTTAAACTACTTAGACAAGTTCTTATGTTTTACTTTGGTTAACCCCAAACACCAAGGTCCGAAATCCTCCTTTTAGTGTATATCCTAAAATG
>NC_032014.1:14899673-14899990 GCF_001865875.1 Lupinus angustifolius | reverse complement strand
AAGTATGCTTAACTTGGCAAATAAACTAAGTAGTAACTACTTCTTAGTTTATTTGTTAAGTGTTTGAGACAAGTAATTTTATTGACTTGAAATCATTTTTTAGGTGATCAATCTAAAAAGAGTATTAAATACTTCTCAAACAAATAAAATTAACCAAAGCATCAACTTGAATAATTAAAATTCAAACTTTTGTAAATTAAGAAAAAGTAGAAAATACATAACCTTTTTCAAAAGAAAATGTTTAGGAGCATGAGATAACCATCCAAGGATTCGATGCTTTTGAGTTCCAAATGAGAGTACAAAATTGATTTTTTGTA
>NC_032014.1:14874581-14899573 GCF_001865875.1 Lupinus angustifolius | reverse complement strand
CAAACTTACTTGAAATTAAAGCTCTAAACTAAGAAATGAAGAGAGAACTTCAGAGAGAGGTTTCTAGTGAGAGATTTCTTTGTTTCAAGTGTTTTTTTTATTTCTTGCTCGAATGAAATGGTCTCTTATTTATAGGCCTTTCTGCTGGACCGCTGAGCTGCCTGGCTGGACCACTAAGCAGCTGACCAAACACTTCAACATGAGTTTGGTCCCTTGACCAAGTAGCTTAGTCACCTCCTTGTGCTTGACTCATCAAAACTAGTTGTGGACTATGAAGCCAGCTACTGTGAGCTATTTCTGAAAAGCCTATGGTGGACTACTTGAGGTGAGGTCATGGATGACTTCACGTTTTGCTTGATGGTTAAGTCAAGTCTGGTGCACACCGCTCAACGCACCTGCTTCACCACTAAGCTGCTCGTTCAGCAGCTTATGACCCTGTTGACTGGGACGTGATCTAATGCTTGCTGATCTGGTTAGGAGTCTGGTTCTCCGCTGAGCTGCTTGGTTGGACCGCTGAGCTGCTTGTTCAGCAGCTTGGGCTTGTGCCAAGCTCATGTCTGACCATGTCAAGCTGAATTTCTGACTGTGCAAGGTTTAGTCTGGTGCTAGGCTGAGCGGCTAAGCAGGTCAGCTCAGCTGCCTAGTTGAGCAGTTTGGTCCAGGTCAGGCTGGTGGCCAGGTCAAGCTGGTGGCCAGGTGAAGCTGATGTCCAGGTTAGCTCAGCGGGGCTTGTCCCATGCTTAGCTTAATCCTATAAAATACATAAAAAAGAAATACACATACAAATATACAAGATTGTGATATTTTATACAAAAAGTATTGTTTTAAGTTGTTTTTTCTCAATTATGCTTAAGATAAATGCCATAAAAGTGTATGAATTTTAGGTATGTTTGTCACTTATCAGATAACAAAGACTTGAAATAGAGAAGGTCCCGTCATCCACAATGATGATAGCAAACCTACCCTTGGAGAGCAAACCACTTTACCCCATCATATAAACTGGTGAAGATACCCAAAAGAAGATGACATAGATTATGGCTCTATTTCTCTCTATAAGCTTAAACTTATAAATACTAAATTAAATTTCAGAGTCAGTATCTACATCAAAGTGAGTAGCCACATAAATATACTGAAATTAATCAAAATAGATACATCAAAGTGAATAGCTACATGTAATCCCAACAAGAGATGAGTTAATTACTTACTTCCATGGCACCAATACAATGGAGAAGAGAAGATGAAAACCCTTCATGAAAGAACACCAAGGTGAGATCCACAAGTTTGTAAGGCCTTCAATCATTGAGTCTCACTCTCCAATGAAAAACAAAAGTCCTAAAGCTACAATCTTAAGAAACCGAAAATGTATAACGGAAAGTTTCCCCAAAAGTTAATGTATTTTTGCCTTTAAAGTATGCAGGATCGAGCACTCTCGCTGAGCGACAACCTCTAGAATGAAAAACTCCAAGCCTCATTCCTATTGAGCGAGAGCTTCTTTGTAGTTGAGCTAGATAGCTTTGCCCATTTTTTTGTTTTTCATGTCTTTTTTTCTAACTAATTAAGGTGCAATTGATACATTTCTGAAGGAGAATGTGCTAGTCACACACTAAGACAATTTATACATAATTATGCATTAAAATTGTAAGTGTAAACAATTTGAGTTAAAAAGTATATTAACAATTAGTATAGAATAGATAAAATGAACACTTTTCGATTACAAACAACACTACTAATACAAAAGTTATAATTACCACTACTATTACAAAAATTATATATTACCACTAGAAGTAAAAAAGTTATAATGGCACACATCCTCAACACTAGTAGTAAATAAATACAAATACCTCAACTATATCTCATGGCAATACAAGGAAGAGTACCATGACAAATTTGCAGAAGGAACAAACAAATTTTCTGAGGGAGTCTAAGTATTGCAAATCCAAGCCCAATCATCATTTCGTCTTAACAGTGTTATCTTGAAATAGTAATGAGTGATACCATGCCTTAACAATGTAAGTGCATGTTGTTTTTATCTTCCAAATCATCTCGTTAGGATGTCATTAGAGAATACTAGCAAAACTAAACAAATATAATCAATAATTTGAGGAACCATTGGTGTCCTAAGCCTACCCAGATGACAGCTATTAACATTGAACACATCTCTCACCCTCAATATAGATCTTGGATATCCACAAAAAGAACTTGATCATATAAACTACCCAAATTAGTCAATTTTTCGTACTAAAATGAAACATTACCATGGCATATTCTCACTGAAACTGTGGCAAATAAATAGATTTGGATGAATTTCGATCCTAATAAATACAGGAAAAATCATTCACCAATCCATATAAAACCATTTAAATCATAATTTTTAATTTATTCAATTCATCTATTTCTAAACTTAATTGATGAATTTCAATTATCCATTAATCCATTTTAATGTATTGCATAAATATTCAAATCATTTAATTTTTTAATTAAAATTCTTTTTAAATCATTGTTTAATAAAGTATTTTTAAAATCATTTCTTAAAAAAACAATTTTAAAACGCATTTTTTGAAAGTTTATTATAAGAAACTCCTTTTACAAAAAGTGATTTTTTGAACTTAAAAAAATAGTTTTTTTTGCAATATTTTATGAACATATCAAACTTAAGATTCTGCATGTAAAAATTTGTTAGATACTTATACATGCTATGAATTTAATAACAAACTTTTAATATTAATTACATCCATATGTCCTATAATTGATATCAATTTAATAAAAAATCACAGTGAATATGAAAAACACTACAAGAAAGTGATGGTTAAGATAGTGAAAGAAATTGAAAAATAAAATAGATTGTTTGTGAATGTTTGTTTTTGAATGGATAAATATATCAATGAATATCTATTGGATATATTCATTCATTACTAAATTTGTTCATTGAATTATACCCATTTAAATTTATTAGCTAAAATAGATGAATTTATTTTTCTTGAATTTATATAGATTGTGAATTGTGAATAATTTTATCACGTTTACTTAAACACATCCTACAACTCATCAACAAGATGTGCATATTGAGTCTGAGAGTGCAAATCATCAAGGATTGTATTAGCAACGTTTGCCTATGTTTTGATGAAGACAATGAATTAGCTAAAGCTTGAAGATGGTTCAACAATCAACATGCCGAAAGCTCAAGTGAAGTCTTACTAGACTTATGTCATAATAATTCTTTATTATCTTTTTAGAAGTCTAAGATGCTTGCCATAGATTTTGATTCTAGGTTAGGTAAACCTAGGTGTGAGTTTCACAAGACTTAATAAAATAATTAATCAACTAAAATGAGATATCATATATAAATATATGATAAGTAGGTCCATGCATTTGAATACATTGATTTTATGCATTAAAAATATTATATTTTGGAAATCATGTATTGCATGAGCATGTATCATATAGGGAGTTTACCATACATTAACAAGTGAACTTTTACAATGGTTAATTGATTAAGGTAACCCGTTAATCGATTAACGTAAGTGTTTTTCTGCTGTTTTAACAGCATAAATGAAAAACCGTTTTTGAGAGCCAAATTCTGTTTTGTATAAATACTGGCTTAATTGCAGAAACGACTATGAAAAAAAACGAGAAAAATACAGGGAAAAGATGTAGATCATAATTGTTAGAATCTATTGAGAAAGTTTTGAATTAGGAGAAAGTTTAGATCATGCTAAGGCTTTAGATTTCATATTCACATTGCATGTTTCTATGAAAAGCTTTCTTGCATATTCTTGTGTTTTCTTGAAAGAAAAAGAGATAGATCTTTTTGATTGCATATTTTCAGAAACCTCATGCATGAACATTAATATTAGACTAGGACGTCTTGTGAGTTCTTGCTTAGGTTTTAGGCTTTGATTTTCATTGTAATATCTGAGTATTAAGTACTCATTCATAACTCAAAGCATTGTTGTAAAAGGATTGGGAAAATCCTAGCTGTGGTTAGGTAATGTGTTCTTCACACAAAGACTTGGAGGTCTTGGGATAAAGAGTGATACCTTGGCTGGGGCCGAATTGCATAAGAAAGGTTTTCTTGGGAGGTGGTTTTGGGAAAGGTCAAACCAAGGGTGACGAAGCTCTTTGGGTTCCAAGAAGGGAGCGTTCAAGTTTTGTATTTGGAAGCGTGTATGTAACATACATTGTGTTTCATAGTGAAGAAGAAAAATCTCCCAAATCAGAGGGGAGGACTGAATGTAGTTTTGCAGTGGACAACAAAACAAACCAGGATAAAATCCCTGCGCAATCTTTTCTATCCTTTTCTCTTTTATGTTTCAAGTTGTTTTAATGCGAATCTGGAACTAATATTTTGCATACTTGTTCCTTGCTATGTTCTTGTTAATCTTGCATAAAAGTATCTGTTGTATATTTGTTTGTGTGTTGGTTAATAACTGTGGAAGTTGCTGAACCGATCATTCTGTTTCTGTTACTGGTTAATCGATTAAGACCAGTTGTTAATCGATTAACTGGGCATTTTTCAGCAAGTGTGTAAAAAAAAGAAAAGTGGAAATTGAGTCCCGTCACACCTATTCAACCCCCCTTCTAGGTGTATTCCATCACTGATACCTAACAGAGTCCAACTCCTCTCCAACATTGAATTGTTCAATATTGAATTACAAAGGGAAATGAGAATTAAAATTTATTTTATTAAAAAATAAGTTAAAATATAAACCGTTTGATTTTTATTTTCGCCACATATCAAAGTCCAAATATAGTAAAGGTCTCTCCAAAAAATTGAAAATATGTAATTTCATGCATAATAGTTCTCTACGTGATAATATTCTTAGGTTGCAAGTTAAACATATTATGGTTCCATACTTGTTTTTGATAGAGAAACCTAATTAACCCAAAGTTTTCCTATTGTTGGAGAATAGGTCTACTAGTTCCTGATTCCATGAGAATGTATATATATGAACCTAATCTCTCTCTTCATTCTTCTTGAATTATCCCCGCTTAGAGGAGTAGGATCCCTAGAGTTGAGAGACGCAACAAACCAGCAAAAAGACTTAGAGTCCCATCTCTATGCTTTTTGGCCCTTAGTTTCCATTTATGTAAAGTAAAGCTTAAGTTAAGGAAGATGTCCTTCTAACTTAGAATGAATGATGCTGCTCCGTTGACATTGCTCTCATTAGTAAGAACCTTCATTAAAAGATTGGAGGCATCTTTTGGGAAAAGCAATTCTGACTTGGTCAGAGGCCTCAAAGTTTACCCTTTTCACGTTCTCCATACTCTAAAAGTGAGTGAATCACTTCCAACTGAATAAGATGGGATTGGAATCCCTTTTTGTAGAGTCCACCATGGCAAAATCATACCCAATGTGATAAGAGTGCATAGGCCTCTGGTTAGTAGTTGTTTAGCCCTATCTCCGGTCCGTAATATGGTTGAATTGCTAATTTTTGTTCATAGGCCTATTCTATTTCTCCTCCCTCCTCGTACAATAGGCGAATATGCTTTTCTATGCCCAATGCCTACTTTATCTCATCTCACAATAGAAAAGTAGTGGTCATTGCTATTCATTCCCCAAACAAAGGAACGAACCAAAGCATCAATAGAATTACACACCTAAAGGGAGCAAGAAACTCTGCATAGCATAAGTGTAAATAACTGAAAATACTGACTGAGTTAGGAAGAGCCAAACGCCTATGCTTATTAAGAAGCTTACCCTTAATAAAATTGAAGTGATTTTACTTAGCTCTACTAGAAATAAGATAGAAGCCATGGTACTCGACAACATCATCTGTAAGATGGGTTGAAAATATTGTCACAAACTTGTCACAATTTGTTTTAATAATATTTTTAGAGCGAGATTAATTTTCACTCTCGAAAATTAATTGTCACAAATCTAACAGGAGTTACTTTAGCACAGGTAAAAACAAGGTAATTATCAGCAAAGAATATGTGAGATATATTTGGGCCTCTAGAAAAGGAAACATGTTTCCAATCAACATTTTTCACTTTATCATTAATTAACACGACCAACTTATCCAAACAAAGAATAAACATGTAATGGGAAAGAAGGGTCCTTGCATAAGTCCTCTAGTTAGTGATAAGTGTGAAATTACTCATTTTATAATATCATTTGCTATCACTTTATGATTCTAATTGAATATATTTATATTCATTTGACTTACTTTGACTATAATTTATGTATGTATGTAATTATAAATGCCTCATAGTTAATATTTGAATTTTAAGTATTTTTTTGGAAGAAAATGCTAAGAATTCAAACTAGAGTTGTCTGAACAAACTTTTGACACTACATTCTTCATTGTTAGATCGAGAAGATTTGTCGATAGAATGTTCCTAACAAATGGAAATCCAATGTCAATAACTGGATAACTGAAAGTGCCAAAATAGTTCTCACTGAGCCATATGCAACTCATTGAGCAAGAATGAGGCAAATTGTTAGGACTTTTGAATAACCATTTTCAATTAGCAATAACCCGCTCGTTGGGCAAAATGCCTGAATATATACTTTTAAATAGGCAAAAACATGATTTTTTTTTAACCATGACTTCACTGGTTCTTCATTTATGAATTCTTAGGTTTAGGGTTGTTGTTTAGGGATTTTGTTACCATTAGAGAGGGTGACTTCAAAATTGAAGGTATTGCAACCTTATGAAGTTTACCTTGGTCTTCTTCCATGAAGCTCTTAATCTTCTTTTTTCTAGTTTGTTGGTTACCATGAAAATGAGTAACTAACTTCTCTTTTGTTGAAAAAAGATATAACTATTCAATTTGAATTATCTATTATGATTCATTTCAATACATTCATGTTTATAAATGATTTATATGGTTTAGTCTTGTTCTTAACGATTGTTTTGTTGATTAATCAAAGCATGACTTTAGATGTTTAAATGTGGTTTTGGAAATCAATGTTGGAGTGAGTCTAATTTATAGGAATAAAGTTAGATTGATTAGTCAAGATAACATTCAAGCTTATTACAAGTCCTTTTGTTAATCATTCTATGAATTGATGGTTGTAAAAATGAGTTGTTGTTGGTTTTCTCATTAGGAAACTAATGATGTTAGATAGAAATGATATTGAGGAAATCAAAATATATATTGATTTTGTGAGTTTTTTTTTATATAACCAAGGGTATTCCTCCACCTTGTGAATAAGGAACTAATCTCTTCAGGATGTGTGGTTGCCCCTACCAAAAAGTGTCGCTCCTAAGAATTGAACGCTTAACCTTTTGGTCTATCTAAGGATCCAGTAAGATCATACACCACTAAACCAACATCTCGTTGGTATTTTTGTGAGTTAAATCATCTATATATTGAAAGGTTGAGTAGCAAAATCTAATCCTAATGCTTTTATTGCATTTAGTATTTATTATAGTTTGTAATTGTTTAATTCCAAAATTAAAATCATTTGTGAAAAACCTTTTAGCTCAAAAAAATAATTATTATCAAACGGCTTAACACTCAAGTCTCTATGAATACAATAACTTTTTATATTTGTTTGTAACAATTCAATTTAATATTCCATTGATAGATTTATCATTTAACAAAATGTCACCATTGTAACATAGTCATATCTAGATATTAAGCATTGTGACAATTTTTTTGTTTTAAGCTTTAGCAAATAATCTTGACTTGTACATAAATTCATTTCATATTACTCTTACTTCTCTTGACTCACTAATATGTAGTGATAGTGTTTTTTGACTCTTATGTAGGAGCAACTAAACAAACAAATGGGGCAACATGGAGTACTTATGGTTTGATTTCCCCTTCATCTCCTACAAAAGAAGCAATTCCTCTATGTGTTTGCGGAAATTAAAATCCTTATAGAAGGCGCAGATTTGTGATTATATTATAAAAGGAGTTAAGCTATACATTTATGTAATAAAAAGCAAAATCCTAATAACATTTTAAATTCATTTGGTGGGAAAATCGTTTTAATATATCCAAAGTAGGTTTACAAAATGATTGTCATGGATTAACTACTTAAGCCACACACCTCAAAATAATTAGTTCTTTAACATAAGTTAAGAATACCTTATTCTATAAAAAAATCAATTTTGTGTTCATTAGTAAAAAAAGAAAAAAAATTAAGATTAGAGGTTGGGATTGGGAATGAGAATGAGGCACTTTACATGGCTGGAATCACGTGTTTTGCATCTTGACCAGGGACCGTTAGATAAGTCAAAACCGTAAAGTGAGGATCCAATGGCACATAGAGCACAGTGCAGTCTACAAAACACCGCGTTAGTCGGGTCCACTTATGGGTCATAGCTGGCAAGCATGTGGCACTTTATTTGCATAAATCCGACCGTTGTGACGCGATTTACGCCGTTATCATTACCATTTACAAAAACAAACCAATGCGAGAGGACATTATCATCATCAAAAAGATACACCAACCAAATTTAATAAAAAATAGCCAAAAAACAATGATCCTTGTTTCTTTATAGAAACTATTACTTTATTAATATATCACCATGCTTGGTGGTTGGTCTTGGTTATACAGTGCAAGCAACGGCTACAAAATGTTAGTTGGAGAATAATTACATAATTATTATAAACTTAAAAGTTACCACAATTTATTGAGTTTTTTGTACTAATAAAAGTATATTTCATCACTTTTGGGAATCAAATAATTGCATCATTATTGTTTATTAGATAAAATAATATAAATGAAGAGTGAATAATATAATAATTGTATAAATATTTATACTATCAATATATAGATATTATACTCATTAATAAAACCCTAAACATATTATATTTAATTATAAATTTATAAACAGAATAAGTTACATGCTATGGTTGGAGTCCTTGTGATACTATTTTTCATTTGAATAAAATTATAATATGTATAATGAGTCCTCATCTTAGAAGTATATAAAAAGGTTGTTTATAAGGATTTTCTCTAGCGGAAAAAAAAACTCGTATAAGAATTTTATATATATTATTATATTATTCGTATATTAATTATCATTAATTCTTTAAAAAATAGTAATAAAATTTACAAATTTTATATTAATAATGCATATATATTATAGTCTTTTGTTATTCATTGTTCATGTTTAAGGAACCTATATATATAAAGTTAATTCAAGAAAATGATACATTTAAAAATTAAGAGTTAATCGTTTAGTTTTTAATAAAAAATTAATAATATTAAATTCTAAGTGCAATGGAATAAAATCCTGTAAAGAAGTTAGGTTAGATTAGATTATGCTTTTTGAGTGCTTTTGTTATTATGTTTCAACCATAATAACGTAGCTATGTTATATGTAAAGAATGGAATTTACCAATGATAAATGGTTAGACGATGCTGTTTGTTTTTTAGTATTATATAGGGAAAATATACACAGTACAAGTTATAATTACATGATAGTTCATCTGAAGGAAAGAGGAGATTTGAAGTTGTAAGCAATCACACAAATGGTATTATCTTGACAGGTACTAGAATTTGATTATGTGACCTCACATTCCTTACCATAGGGGCTAAATACATATCATTTAGGCTAATATAATCATACTTTGTTTTATGTATAATAATGTGTAATTGTTCATACATATTTTCTTATTAATGCATGCTAGTTTCTTTTGATGGAAAAACAATATCATAACTATTCATAGAAGAACTCCAAAGCAAAATCAATTCATAAATCAAATGTATTAGTCCAATTTACGTTATGGACACATAAATATTATATAATATAAATAACAGGTGAAGGTAAATTATAAAAAAGTATAAAAAAAATAGGTGAAGCTAGAGTTTCATCCTAAAATTAATTATATACTTAAATGTCCAAACATATGTGTAGAACATTGATTACATGTTTGTTGAATTATGGTTATTGTTTTTACGAGTGTAATATTTATATAGTATACAAATTTATTTGTATTATTTTTTGAAAAGTCAATAATAATTAAATATGAATGGTGAAAATATAATAAAGATGTATAAAACAATAAGTGTTTACATTTTTTTCTATTATTATTTATAAGTTTTTAAATGAACTAAACTTTAATTATATGTTTATATTTTTTGGTTTAATAAAAAATATCCTTAACATTTGAATAAAAAATTAATCTCTTTCGAGTACATCATTATTCATCTCTAATAATTATTGCTTTGAAGAATCAAATATTTAATATTTTAATATTTTCAAAGATTAGACAAACCTTACACTATTAGATCAACACTTCTAACATTTTTTTTCAATTTATAATCCACTTAAATCCCAACTTTACAGCACCATACCCCATCTAACAAGTCATGTCCTCATCAAATTTCAGACCTACCTCAATTAAAAAACAGGAAAACTACACACTAAGTAGAGACAACAGTCAAATACAAATACTGAGCAAACAGTGAGGATTAAGGAAGCTATGAACTGGCTATTGCCTGTCACACCTTAAAACCTTTCATTACCTTCTTCCACTCTCCACAAAAATCATTCTTTCACAACAACACACTCAAATCTATTCCAATTTTTATCTTCTTCTCACACTCCCACTTTTCTCATTTTTTTTCCAAAAAAAACCAGTACCACATCACAGTTTCTTTCTTATTATCCCTTTTCTTTTCTTATAAATCATATTCTGATAATGTAAAGCTCAGAAAAAAACACATAAAGGGTACTTCAAACTTGGCTCTAATTAAATCTTTTTCAAGAACCAAAAAAGTTTCATACGAACAATGGCTTTGTCTAAAGCTCTATTCTTCTTTCTCGTCAACATTTCATTCCTTCTAACCTTCTCTTATGCTGCTGATCCATTAGTTTCATATAACTTTGAAGTATCTTACATCACTGCTTCTCCTCTTGGAGTTCCTCAACAGGTTACTTTCCTTTTGTTTTTCACTCTTTTTTGCTATTTTAAGATATGGGTATTATTTTTTCCTTTTGAATTTACTAAAGTTTCAATCTTTACTTGCAGATCTACATCATATGATACTATCTTAAGTAGTAATGTTATATATACTTGAACTTAAAAGGGTTATGTGAATGCCATTATGAGCTGTTAAATAAGTTAGTGTTAGATAGAAAGAACTACAGTATAACATGTGAGTCTCATTTCTGCATTGTTTTTCAGGTCATTGCTATCAATGGAGAATTTCCAGGTCCTGTAATCAATGTAACCACAAACAACAATGTTGCTGTCAATGTTAGAAACAAGTTGGATGAGAGTCTCCTTATTCATTGGTATGACTAGGAATATGTTAAGCTTTGTAAAGTTTAAACCTTTGGTTTTTGTTATTGGAGAATGCTACTGGTTAACTAATTGAAAAGACTAACTTACCAAAAAGGCGTTGATCTAGTGGTGTAAGGCCCGCTAGATCCTCGTGTTGACCAAAAGGTCCCATGATCAATTCCTGATAGCATCATTTGTTGGAAGAGACAGTCACTCACCTCGAAATGTATTACCCAAGGAAAAAAGACTAACTTTGTTTTGGAAAATGATGTATTAAGAATTTAAGATTTCCAGCTTAGATTTTCAGCCTAGATTTTCAGCCTTTTTTATTTCATTTTTATTACAGCGTTGTTGAGCTACATTATGTTTTTTTTGGGTTGGTTGAATCAGGTCTGGGATTCAACAAAGGAGGAGTTCATGGCAGGATGGTGTTCTTGGAACAAATTGTCCAATTCCTTCTAAATGGAACTGGACTTATAATTTTCAGGTGAAGGATCAGATTGGAAGCTTTTTCTACTTTCCTTCTCTGCATTTTCAAAGAGCAGCTGGTGGATTTGGTGGTTTCATCGTAAACAATCGCGAAATCATTCCTATTCCTTTTGATACCCCGGATGGGGATATTGTTATTTTGATTGGAGATTGGTACACACGTAATCATTCGGTTAGTGTTGGTTGAATTTATTGAAACTCATGCTCCTGCTATTCAATATTGAGTATTAATTAGTTGTTCAGGCCTAAATGTTTGTTACTGGTTTTACTTTGGAATGTAGGCTTTGAGGAAGGACCTTGATGCCGGAAAAGATCTTGGCATGCCAGATGGTGTTCTCATCAATGGGAAAGGTCCTTATAGATATAATGACACACTTGTTCCTGATGGCATTGATCATGAAAAAATTGAAGTCCATCCTGGTAAATTCTTGGATGAAATTTAATGTGAATGCTGTGTTTTTTTATTTTTATTGATATGGATGGTCTTGCGATCAATATTCAATAGAAATTTTATGAACTGGGACAGATCTAGAAATCATGAAAATGGAGGGCAAATATATGAAATATATTTATAGTAAATTTTCATGAAAAATACGACATATAATTAATTTTACAAAATATAATTCATCTCATGCTTAGATTCACTTCTGCCCATGACAAAGTGAATATTTTCTCTAATGCTGCACTTGTTTACTAGGTGTGTGTTAGAAAGAAAAGCTATTAGCAATTTTCGCAACTGTATTCATGATAATTTGTTACTCAGTATGCACAACTTCTAGTTGGACATCATTGCTGATGCATCACTGAAGTTGGTTTTGGAAGTTAGACAGTCGGGGGCTTGGTGTTGTTATTGTGAGCTTCTTGAGAATGATTCACCTATTAAATGTTTTAAAGGTCTATCTCTTCTTGATGTTGAACAGGAAAAACTTACCGAATTCGTGTACATAATGTTGGAGTGTCAACTAGTCTGAATTTCAGGATCCAGAGTCATAACTTGCTTCTAGCAGAGTCCGAAGGATCTTATACAGTGCAACAGAACTATACTAGCTTAGATATTCATGTTGGACAATCTTATTCTTTTCTGCTCAGCACAGATCAGAATGCAAGTACAGATTACTACATTGTTGCAAGTGCACGGTTTGTTAATGAATCACGTTGGCAAAGAGTTACTGGAGTTGGGATCCTGCACTATACAAACTCCAAGGGGAATGCAGTTGGTCCTCTCCCACCAGCTCCGGATGATCAATATGACAAAACATACTCAATGAACCAAGCAAGATCTATCAGGTATCTTTATGCTGCAGTTTTAAGGAGTTATTGTTCGAATATTATGTAGAATATGTTTGATTACTCATGATTTAGTTTTGAAGATCGAAGTCAAATTAAGCAACATATATTCTTCTTATAAAGTTTATTGTGTTGTTTTTTAAGGTTAAAAAAGGTTGAGTAAATTTACGCAGAAACTTTTCGATACATTTTTACTTTTGGATTAATTGTTTTTGTAAAACTAAACTCAAAATGTGCCATTCTGCTATGTCTCAACTACATGTATGTATTAAATTTGCTTAAAAAATTGAATTTTTTATATTATTAAATCATGTCTAACTAGGATTTATGTAGATTAGATTCTCTAATTTGAGAATTATAATAAAAGTATCATCTCTCACTCTTGAGACTCTGTGGTTTAACTCTGCAGATGGAATGTATCAGCAAGTGGCGCTCGTCCTAACCCACAAGGGTCTTTCAGATATGGTTCCATAAATGTGACTGAGATTTATGTTTTAAAAAATAAGCCACTAGAGAAGATTGGTGGGAAGCGGCGAGCAACACTGAGTGGACTCTCTTTTGTCAATCCTTCCACTCCAATCAGACTAGCTGACCAATTCAAAGTAAAGGAAGTATACAAGCTTAATTTTCCCACCAAGCCTTTGACTGGACCATCTCGGGCAGAAACATCAGTAATCAATGGAACTTATAGAGGATTTATGGAAATTATACTTCAAAATAATGACACCAAGATGCACACCTATCACATGAGCGGATATGCATTTTTTGTAGTCGGGTAGGAACAACTTTTCTCTCTTTTATGTTCCATTCCATGTTATGCTTCTATAGTCGATGTTACTTACAACCTGATTCATTGCCTTCAGGATGGATTATGGTGATTGGTCTGAGAATAGCAGGGGAACATATAACAAGTGGGATGGAATAGCTCGCAGTACAACACAGGTATATTTTTGTGTCGAGTTATGTGTTGCTCATGCTCCTCCGAAACATTAACAAGTTCATGTCTTTGAAACTTTCATGTTTACTAAAGCTGTCAAATGCCTCACTAGAACCTCTGATCTGTTAATATCCATGTTATGATGAATGATACGTTTACATGGCATGTATAGTTAAAACTTAATAGACTTCAATTTATCATATTGCTAATAACACTAGTTGTGTTTAGATCCTAGAACAATGATCTACAAGTCAATTGTGCCATTAATATCTGGACAGTTTGTGTTCTATATACCATTAAAATCCCGGAACCATTGACATTGTTATGAAGCTATGCTTCTATCATCAGTTCCATTTCCAAAGCTTGTATTTCATATATACCCTTGAACTTTACTGGTTCTATCATTTATTAGTGTTTGAATCATTTTAATGAGGGTAATAAGGATTAGAATCTACATCCTTCGTCAAAAAACCTATGTTACTTTGTCGATGCATTACTTAAGCTTGTAACTTATTGACACTGTTCGGTTCATACATGCCTTTCATGTACCCTGAATGATATAATAGCTTCTGTATCATGATTACTCAAAGCTTCACTCATACATCCTTATGTTTTCCTTGACACATGTAGGTTTATCCCGGAGCATGGACTGCAATTTTGGTTTCCCTTGACAATGTTGGAGTATGGAACATCAGAACAGAAAACCTTGATTCATGGTATCTTGGTCAAGAAACGTATATCAGGGTTGTGAATCCAGAAGCTACTAACAAAACTGAGCTGCCCATGCCAGACAATGCCCTTTTCTGTGGCGCCCTTCAAAAAATGCAGAAGTATGTTCCATAATCCTTCTCTATCAACTACCATTAAATGAGTAGTGTATATGGTTCTTAGTTTTGATGCCATTTTGGTTTTCTTTTCAGGCCTCAACATATTTCTTCAGCAGCTCCACCAATCAAGGGGAATAGATTGAAGTTGTTGTTCTTCACTTGGTTGATGTTTACATGTGGCTTGGTCCCCATTTTTCTTCACTAAAAAAGCACATTATGAGTCATCCTCTATTAGTTGCTTGGTTTGTGGTTGAGTTCTTAGTTTTGTAAGTCTTGTTTATAGTATTAATCTTGCAGTGATTTTGACTTGTATTTTTTTTTTCCTTTTTAGCTTAATGATTGCAGTTCCATGTTTAATTGATTGGGACTTGTAATTCTTTTAATGCCTATAATTTATGTAGCAGAGTCAATTAATCAAAATTATACATGCAACTTTCCACTGGGATGGTTTTCCTTCTTTCATCTTCATATTTTATTTTACAGGCAAAATTCCATTGAGAGCACAAGATGTACTCAAACTGTCACAAGATAACAACACAGCAATTTTTAATCTCAATTTCAGCCCATAAAGTGAATTACAATTTTGAAGTTTTGAGATCTTATAAAAAAAGATATTAATTCTTTACTTAAAAGAGTGAGAAGAATATCAGAATATACACTTAGTAGTACAAAAAAACACCAAATATACACTTATTACCAAAATATTAGTGAATTATAATTTTGAATTTTAGATCTTATTAAAAATATTTAAAGATATCCACTGTTCATAAAACATCAAATATGCACTTATTACCAAAAAATAAATAAATATCAAACTTTACATGCTACGGTAGTCTGAATCTTGGTGTTGTCATTCTGAAATTTTTTACTTGACAACCATATGAACTTTTATAGGTTTAAGTTTTTACTTTTGTGGGTATCGAGTAGAAAAAAAAGGAAATTCCATGAGATGTGTGGATCTTGTCGCATTACAGTGGAGAGACTTAAAAAAAGGAATAAAACAATGAATTTTCTATCGTTTAAATATATTGAAATAATATTTTTATTATATAATTGTAAAAATAACAATTTATCTAACATAGTACCAAAGATGATTCTTTTTCAATTACATGAAAGCAATTTCATAGTTTCCATAAGTCAAAACATTTTCAACAAAGATATTTATGCAATTACCCTTTTTTTAATATAAAATTTGTTGCTTTTTAGACCAACTAAAGCTGATTTTTTCGAGCAAAGTATAAAACTTTACTATATCCCAATGTATATAAAAAAATATGACTATTGTAACCTTAATAATACAGACTATAACTTAACAAGTGGTACAGAAATATATACAATTTTTCTTTTCTTGGAATCAGGTTTTACGTTCGTTTTAGATGGATGAGACAACATTACATATCCCCTCGAGTTTGTCAAATTTGATACTTGTCTAACAATAACAACCCTTAACAACCAACCAAATACATCAAATCTTGAGATGCTAAGATTTTGCAGTACTTTTCTGAGGGAAACAAAAAAGGAAAAGAAAAAGACATACATAGATACAGGCTGAATTTTAATGACTTAGATAGCCCAACTTTGCTTATATACAATGTATTTTTTTTTCTTTTTCATTAAATAACGATTTGGAGTGCTTATAACTGTAAGACCCGCTCTATTTTCTATGATATTCGTAAAGGATCTTTCTTATATTTTCCTCAAACATTCAACAATTATTTTTGTTACATTCACGACTTCAATAATATCAATTGAAACATATAGAATTTAAACCAATATTTTTCACAAATTATGCAATATAAAAATAAACATAAAATATTTTGATGTCTTATAATATATCGTGCATCGCACTGGAATATTACTAGTTGGATGATATATATTTATATTAGGTTGAACCGTGAATTACTAAGCCATGATAAAATTGGCCTGTGCTAATTCTGTAAGAAAATACATAGGCCATAGTGGGTTGGCCCAAATGGATCATGTCTCTTTTCTTGTGTGACACTGAAACCAAGATATTGATTTAACTGTTAGAGTTGTCCGATAGCACAGGTAAACATTTGTTATCCCAAAATAATGTATTATTTCATGTGTCGTTGCTTGTTATTGGTCAAAAAAATAATTAATTATTAAAATTTTAATTTTAATATATTTTCAACTAATTATAACTACTGGCACATGAAGTGACACACATTGTGAGATAACAAATGTGTTACCTATGCCATCAGATAGTAAGACTCGAGAGACCTATTAAAGTCCACAACAACCTCTCATTAATCTCCAATTAAAATGATAATAAAATTATATAGGCAACTTTTCTCGATTGTCATTAGCATTGTTTTAAATTGTAATTACTGTTATATTGCTTTATGGTAATTGTGAAAAATTATGGGGATATTTGACAGATGCAGTAGCGATTGTAATCGTGATACCATTGCAAAAACTATTGTGAGAACATAATATTCGAACTATAATTATAGTTACATTATTACAGGAGTACAACAACGATGATTTGGATTAGCTCGTTTTTATCATATTGGAAGTAAAATTAGTATGGAACAAACTTTGACGGATAGATTTAGTCTCACGGTCTTTCTATTATTCTATATATATGCATATAATGCTTATGGGCGATTCCAAAAGCAGGAGAACCCCTAGCATATACAGTTGAATGTGTTGGAATTTCGACAGGAAATTAATAGTTTGTGGTCTCTTCTTTTCATATAATTATATTGCTCATGCCTTTTCCTGACAAAAGTCTGAAATGCATGTGCAAAGAGTTGAGCATGTTTACATGTTGGGGCTAAAGATTGCATTAATGTTTTTTGTGAGTCTAATAATACCACATGCTTGTTGGGGTTGAATGGATGAGAAAAGGTGAAGTACAGAAGCACCAAATACTGTTACCAGTCATTTGTGGAATGTAGGGCTACGCATGCTATGTGCCTTTTCTTCATTACAAATTTACAGTTACAACTGTGCCTTTCGAACTTATGGTTATGGTACGTACTACCATCCAATCCATAAAATACAAACAACTTTTTTAAATGTGATTTAGTGCAAATGCATCATTATGTTTCGGTATTAAACTTTAATTATGGAGTGATACGATTGTAGAAGGGACATAATATTTGTGGTGGAGTGAATCATATAACCAGATCCATAATTTGTAACAATTATGACATGCACCAATAATTAATTGGAATCACATAACAATTCCATACTATCTATTGATCAAAACATGCTCTCATCACCAATAAGATATTTAGTCTAGTAGTGTAAGACATCGCTTAACCCTTAGGATAATCAAAAGATCAAGAGTTTGATTCATGTGAATAATATCTATTGGAAAAGATAGTCATACCTCAAAAATATTAGTTCCTTACCAAAAAAAACTAAGGATACATTAGTAATATAAAAAAAACATGTCCTCATCAAACTTCTTGCACATACTTTAATTTGGAACATTATTTTATCATGCAGATATTAGATAGGCGTAAAGCTCATGGCTTCACACTCGCTAATAAATTCACAAATACTGTTAACTTTTGTTGGTTTTTTTGAGAAGCTAAGAACATAAACAGTTCTTGCACCGAGCTTGTGTGGTCAGACGGATTTGGATTGATTCAAATTTTAAATACAGGTTGCTTACACGAACGAAAGTCACAGTGAAAACAAGATATATTTCAGAGAGGAGAACCTTTCTTTATTTTGTCTTCACTTCCATTTATATCAATTTATTTATGTAAGACCAAACATGTATTATCTATGTGGGGTCCAGCCATATGCAATGTTAAATGTTCATGAAACAAGATATTCATTTAATTAGGATGCAAAGTCTTGAAAGGTGCATACTTATATAGGTATGCATCATCCAAGACTTTACCTCCTCATGAAATGAATGCTTTATTTCATAACATTTAACATTTCACATGTCTGGACCCCACAATTCTCTCCCTTCATCCAATGGGGAAAAATTGAAACATTCATCTAGGATCTAAGCCGATAGACTTGGCACAAAGTTGAAGCTTTTCATGAGCTGCGACTTTTGTCATAATGTCAGTAGGATTTCTCAGTATGTGTATCTTCTCCAGCTTGAATTATTGTTCTTCAAGTGCATGGTGTAACCAATGATATCTAACATCAATATGCTTTGTACGAGAGTGGTACATCGCATTTTGCTTAAATTCAAAGCACTTTGACTATCACATTGGATCACAAACATTTCATACGTCATTCCCAACTATTGAAGAAACCTCTTCAACCAAAGTATTTATTTACCTTCTTCATGCATGACAATGTATCATGCTTCAATTATAGATAATGCAACACACTTATGCAGCTTTCACTGCCATGACACAACTTCCCCTACAAAACTAAATACAATCCTCAATGTATATTTCCTACTATCAATATCACCTGCCATATATGTATCTGTATAACCTTCCAAGATTATTTTTGTCATTCAAAGCTCAAAAATATTTTAGAGCTACTTCTCGAGTATCTCAAAATTCACTTTATCATTTCCCAATGATTTTTTCCAGGGTTGGAAAGGAGCCTACTAACAACTCCAACGATGTGAGCGATATATAAATGAGTACAAACCATGACATACACTAAACTCCTAACTGCATAGGAGTATGGAATATTAGCCATATCATTATTCTGTTTTGAATTAGTGGGGAAACTCCTTTTACCGAGGTTAAAATGTTTGGTTAATGTTGTGCTAATTGGTTTAACATTCTTCATGTTGAACCTCTCTAGAACCCGTTTCACATATCGTTCATATGACAATCATAACTTCTTAGTCTTTCGGTCTTGCAAAATCTGCATGCTTAGCATTTGTTTTGTAGGGCCTAAATTCTTCATATCAAAAGACTTTGATAAGTCATTCTTCAACTCACCAATCATCTTTGTATCTTATCCCATTATCAGCACATCGTCTACATACAACAAAAGGATAATGAATTTGTCTCTTGAAAATGTTTTAACATATACACAATAATCTGTATTAGTCTTGGTATATCCATGACTCATCATGAATGAGTCAAATTTCTTGTACCATTGCCTTGGAGCCTACTTTAATCCATACAGACTCTTCTTCAATCTTCAAACCATGTTTTCCTTCTGATATTCTTCAAAGCCTTCTAGTTGATTTGTGTAGATTTTTTCCTCCAAATCGCCACGGAGAAATGCATTTTTCACACCTAACTACTCCAGCTCTAGATCCAAGATAGCTGTCAATCTGAGTATAATAGGAGAAAAAATCTCGTCAAAATCTATTCCTCAATTTTATCCAAAGCCTTTCACGATCAAGTGATCTTTATATTTGACTAGTTGATCATCATATTTCTTTAGCTTGAACACCCATTTGTTCTTCAAGGCTTTCTCGCTTTCAGGCAGTTCCACGAGCTCATAAGTATCATTCTTCCGTAAGGAATCCATCTCTTCTTGCATGGCTTTCATCCATTCGAATTTATCCTTATAAGTATGAACTTTATCTATACTTTTTGCCCCCTATCAATAAGAAGGATATACTCCAAACTTGGGTATCTACTGGATGAAAGACGCTCTATGTCACTTCTCCTAAGTTGGGGTGTATGGGTTTCTTCCCCTGCTCAACACCTTCTTCTTCTCCAATATGATCTGGTTTTGACTCATTATCAACTCCGTGATCATTTAACTCTCCCCCTCATATGGAGTTATCTCATGGAGGAGAGACTAGCGTAAAATCAACATTACGACCAAGTTTCATGGTTTTCTCTTGAGTCACAAAATCTGACATAGTTTCTTACTTATGGAAAACCACATCTCTACTTCTATCGACTCTCTTATTTTTTGGATCCCATAACATTTAGCCATATTCCTCATCTCCATAGCCCAAAAAAATGTAAGGAATGACTCTATCATGAAGTGTTTGTCTATGTTCCTTACTTACATGAGCAAAGGCTTTGCATCCAAAGATCTTCAAATGAAAGTATTAACATTATGTCCACACCATACTCTCACGGGAATGTCAAAGCCCAAAGGAACAGGCAAAGATCTATTAATTAGATAGCACAAGTTTGAACAATTTCACCTTAGAATGGCTTATACAGTTTAGCCATTCTCAACATACTTCTTACTTTTTCCATTATGGTCCTACTAATTCTTTTGGCCACACCAGTATGTTGTGGAGTACTAGAGGTCGTCTTCTCATGTATGATTCCATACTAATAACAATAATTTTGGAATTCATGGGATGTATACTCACCCCCATTATTATTGGGAAGATACTTCAAAGATTTCCCTATTTGTCTCTCCACCATGACACAAAACCTTTTGAAGTATTGAAACACCTACACTTTACTCTATAGAAAGTACACCTACACTTTTTGTGAAGTATCATTGATAAACATAATAGAATATCTACTACTACTTAGAGTCTCCACCTCAATAGGCAAATACATCAGAGTAAACCATATCCAAAATATTTCGCTTCACCTTCAAATTTTTGTTGAAAGAAACTATATGATGCTTTTCAAATAAGTAATGATCACAAGAATTTAACATTGTACCTTTAGCATAAGAAATGAGAGATTTCCTTGCCAAAATCTACAATCATTTTTCACTCATACGAGAGCCTTTTGTGCCACAAATTTGGTGAAGCATATCCTCGACAACATTCAACCATCTCTAATATGCTTGACTTGAGTTTTGTATAAGGTGTTATACACCATTGTATTTTTTATTTTCATCTCTATTATTCATTGGTACTACATGTTGTAGTATATGAATAAGAGAAGTCTCACTGAGAAACACTATATTTGTAAATCTTGTGTAAGAAAAGTGTGGAAATGATATTGTAATTGTCCTACATATAGTAAAATATTTTTCGGAGAGTGTCCCGTTGTTTTTCCCTTGTCATTTAATGGGTTTCCACATTAAAATTTGGTTTTCCCTTCTTTTTTTTTACCTTGCATACATTTACTTATGGTGCATTGCTATGTTTGTTTATCTATTTCTAGGAGATCTGTTTTGATGCTCATTATCACATCACAATATCATTTTATTTAAATAGTGAATCATTCCTAAAGTCCAACACTACGCTCCAATTTCCACAATATGATGTTTTTTTATATTTCTAGAATTATATGAACTTTGACTAACTAATTAGTGGTCTTTGCAACAAATAGAGTGAAAAGAAATTAGTTTGGAAATTAAAGAGAGAAAAGGGGAGAAAAGAAGATAATACACAAAAAAAAATACATGTAGAAAATTCTTAAAACGAGTGAAAAGCTACAAAAAGAATGGCCACAAATAAATAATAAATTGTTGGGAGATTTTTAGTCATGACTTTTAATAGAAATAATTGTCGGTTGTCAATTTGAAATGTCTTCATCAAATAAGATGTTAACAACTCTTTTTACAATGGATTCCATAGACTAAGCTCCTTGGGTGAACGTGAGAGCTCTAATGCTGTTGTTTGGAAATTTAGAACCAATTTCCCTCTTTTGTGATGCAAAATAGCAAAAACAATTTTAACATAGAAAAACATTTTCAAAATGAAGTAAACAATCACAGGACCTAGTCCATAAATGTCTCCGTTATATAAAGTTGAATAATTTATTCTTCTTTGGTAGGAAGTCTAACATATGCCATGATTTGATCAAGACCAAATATTTCTCATGTAGTTGGAGTTGTTATGAGCCGATTCTTGTCCAATCTCGACAAAAACAATGAAATGCAGTAAAGTGGATCCTAAGATATCTAAGGGATACTACCAAGAGATGTTTATGTTTTGGTAATGAAGATCGTATGTTGGTAAGACACACAAACAAATATATGGTTGGATATGATTATTCTAAAAAATTCACATTAGGTTTTTTAACTACCTTTGTAGGGGGAATGTATTTTGACAATCCAAGTTATAAAGATGTGTTTAATTATCAACAATTAAAGCAAAATACATTATAACATATGAAGTTGGCAAAATGATAAAATATATGAATTTTTTTTTTGCATAAATTGAGTCATGTTCAAGAAATATATGTTTTGCATTATGACAACTAAAGTGCGATCCACCTTGCTAAGAATCCTACATTTTTTCTCGGGTAAAACACATTGATTATTGTTATCATTTGGATATGAAATTCTTTGGAGGATGATGATTTACAGGTAGAGAAAATTCATACACGTGGCAACTGGTCTGACATGTTGACCAAGGTAGTTCCAGTCAAGAAGCTAATAGATAATTGTAGAGGTTCATGACTGATGATACTTTCAATTATTTTATTAGAGAGAGATTTTTTGGAATTCTTCCTAATTGATAGGAGAACATAACAATGGAACCTTGATATGTGATCAACTGAATATGAGCACATGTCCATTGGATCTTGGTATATGATCTATTGAATATATTAAATTATGGTCTTTCCAAAATTATGATCTATTGAATATAACAGTTTCACAGTATCTTGAAAATATGATAATGATTAATTATCCAATATCTCTTTAAGAAGAAGTATTCCTCCCATTCAATATATGAATGGGACTCATGAGAAAGAGATGACAAACAAGTGAAAAGAACAACATGAAGAGTAAGTGAGAAAGTTGATATTCATTATTGTGCAAAACTAGATTATTCATAGTGGGAGACTAGAGGAACATTGTATTTCATTCTAGTTGTGTGAGATTGAATGTTATGTTCTTAGAGTGAAAATGACATATTTAAATCCTACTGTATATAGTGAAGAAATTTCTAAACTAAATCTAATGTTCGATAATCTCTCAATTTCATGACATTTTTCAATATTAAAATTCTTGATGATATTCTTCTACTTTACTCTATTTCATATATTTGTATGCCACCTTTTCAATGTGCATACAGAATAGAGAAATTGGTTTTAATTTTCCCAAATATTTACCAATCAATCTAGGTGAAAATATATAACATATGGTATTTTTTCCTTCAATATTAACCCAAAATTTGATCATAATCTCCTTTAGAACTTTCTCTATATCATAACAATCATTACCAAAAATAAATTTGTTTCTCTTTATCCATTTTGTCCATAGAACAATGAACTAGAAGCTTACCTACGCCTGCTTGGATTTCCTCTTCGGTTTCATAGACTCAAGTGACTTGTAAAATTAATTTTACCGTCCTCATGCATTAGTTTTCTAATTCTAAACCATTAATAGTGGCCTTTCCAAATTGCATATAAAAGAGTGTAGGATTAGAGGAGATGTGTGGTTGATTCATCACCGCATTCATAAGCATTTCCCAAGCCATTCCAGTCATGTTTATATGCACACAATTTGACCAAAATTTATGAAAGAAATATGTGTTTACATTTTCTGACCAATAAGAAATAATGATAAATGAAGTTGTACAAATTTTGAGACAGGAGATGTGCTCATGTCTTCCTTCTACCTCAAGTTGTATGCACTTTTAATTCAATATATGTCTGATGCACCATGCTTCCAAATCCACCCATCTTTGTTGCCATTCTTTGGTTTTATGTTTTCTTGTAACTTGTTCATTTTAATAGCCTAGTTTTGTTCCTACAAAAATAATACCCTTCTCCATGGTATCCTCAATTCCAATTCTCCTCATTCCAGATGCCAACATTACTATGGTTTTTTTGTAGTAAAATACTCTATAGAATCTAGGAATTGTTGTTTTGAGTCTCCTACCACCTGCTCTTAGATTGATGGTTGATTAATTAGAATTTAATGTGCAGAATTAATTCTAAGAGAAATAATGGATGTATTACAAACTGAATTCATTTATTCCTTTCCTCTTCTAGAGCTCATTACATCCTTAAAATAGAGAAGATGGATGAAAATATATAAGATATATTGAATCTCCACTACAAATGGTGAGATCCTATATATTTGACAAACAGTCTTTTAACAACATTTATTTACTGAAATATGTAATCTTTATGCCAACCAAGCTTAGCTGTAATTCGTTTAGGCCTAGTAGAGTGCTCAATTTGAGCCCTAACATTGCAGAGTTTTCCTCATCTTCTGTGTTGTCTTACCTTTTTCCAGAGTTTTCCTCTCTTGCTCCCAACGAGTTTTTGTCCTTGTGTGGGAAGTGCTATTTTTCCCTCGGAAATGATGGTTGTGACTCATCTGAGACTTGGATGTTGTCCTTCGGTCAAGTTGAAAGTGGGACATAATGGTTGATGGGGTCACTATAGAAACGTCTGAGGAGTGAGATGTAATATCCCTCCTTTCAGCTCCTTACTTAATAGGCATATGATTATATATATATA
>NC_032014.1:14871949-14874481 GCF_001865875.1 Lupinus angustifolius | reverse complement strand
GGAGGCCGTGGGCACACAAAAGCCAAACCAACCAGCCATGGAGACCAATACAAAAACTAGAAATGTGAAGTGTTTCAAGTGCCTTGGCCATGGTCACATTGCCTCACAATGTCCTACAAAGAGGACAATGGTTATCACTAATGGTGTTGTTGAGTCCCAATCCGAATCATCTTGTGAGGAGGAGTTTGATGAGGATGTTTTCATGCCTGAAGGTGATATCTTAATGATTAGGAGGCTCTTGGGCAGCCAAGTCAAAAGGAATGAGGAGGGCCAAAGGTTCAACCTATTTCATTCAAGGTGTTTGATCCAAGGAAAGGTGTGCACCTTAATTATTGATGGAGGTAGCTGTGCCAATGTGGTTAGTCAAAGGTTAGTGTCAAAACTAAACCTTGAGACTAAACCACACCCCTCTCCTTACCGACTCCAATGGTTAAGTGAGATAGGGGAAATGGTGGTGGATAGGCAAGTCTTGGTTCCCTTCTCCATAGGGAAGTATGAGGATGAGGTCTTATGTGATGTGGCTCATATGGAGGCTAGCCATATCTTGTTTGGGAGACCATGGCAATTTGATAAGAGGACTAGCCATGATGGTTTTACCAACAAGATAACTTTCATGCACAAGGGCCACAAGTTGGTGTTAGCCCCTTTATCTCCAAAACAAGTTAGTGCTGACCAAAAAATGTTAAGGGCAAAAATAGAAGAGGAGAAAAAAGAGAGTGAAGCTGAATACAAAGTGGTGACCGAGCTTAAGCTTGAGATTATACATCCCCCTAAGGATGGAAATATTTTTTCTACACTTAGCCATTCTTTTCAAGATCATGGCACGGTTGGAAAGAAAGGTAAGAGTGTTGCAAATTCGAGGTCGAATTCACTCGAAGGGGGAGGTGATGATATGAACCAGCCTAGGCCAAGTTCTGAGTCAAGTGGCAAGAGAGGTCAAGAGGGTCCTATGACTAGGGCCAAAGCCAAATCAAGACTCCTTAAGGTCACAAAGGACTCAATTGACCCTGGAGATTACATGGGGAAAGGGCATTAGATGTTATATGGTAGTTGTTTTATTTTATTGCATGAATAAGTGGGATTAATTCTCATGGGTAGTGTTAGGAGTATTTTTAAAGTATTGTTAAGTATTTTATTTTCATTAAATCATGTAATATGAGGGTTGGGAATGTATTTCATTTCCTTGTAACATGGTCCAATAGTGGCCAAGAAATTGAATACTATGAAACCATGTAGGATCATTATAGTAATTAAGCAAAGGGATATCAATGGCATGTCAAGTACAATAGCCCGTGAAGAAGAACTAATAAGGAAGGTTTCCAATCAGCCTAGGAATAAATGAAGAAGTTAGCATGGAATCAAAGAATTCAAATTCAAGGTGAAGCTAAAGATATTTCAGCAAGAAAATTCAGTCCAAACCTTTCCTTTTTGGAGGCCATTCGAATTAAACAAGTATTCAATGCATTCAAGGCCAAGCTCATTCCAGAAAGGCAAGAAATCAAATCTCATTTAAAGCATTCAAGGTTCATCCAAGAAAGGCAAGTAATCAAGGCTTTCCATTCAAAGGAGGCGTGTGAATCCTTGGGTAATCTTCACCTCTTCAATTCAGATTTGCAAGGAACAAAAGGCAATCAGCTCATTCAAATATGAATTCAAACTCAAGGCATGAAGATCCAATCAATTATGAACTTTCCTTTTCAAGCATTTTTTTGAAGAATCCGTCCATATCAAGGCACATTCAAGTTATCCAAATCAAATAAGCACATGGGTGGAAATATTCAAGGGAATTCAACCAACTTCAAATACCAAAATAACTAAGCCATTAAAACTCATTTAATTACATGTTTTTAATTAGGATTTCAAATTTCAAATTAGGACTAGTCAAATTTCCCTATTTATGTATTCCTTTTCAGCATGAATGGATTAAGTTGAATTTGAGATAAAAATCTAAGTGTTAAGTTGAGAATTTCTCCTACTCTTATCTTCGCCGTGGCCAACCATTGGACTTATCAAGAACATCAGTTCTTGTGGCGTTCTAAGACTCATCACCCTCTCGGTGTGGCGTCTACATTCTTATCAAGGAGTTATCCTAGTGGCGAATACCTTGTTCTTATCAAGCATCCTTACTTGTGGCGGACTACATTAGCTTATCAAGCATCCTTTGCTTGTGGCGCTTCATCATCATTCTTTTTCCATTTCCCTAGTGCCTCACGCACAACACAAATCCCTTTTCAATTCTATACACATCAAACCGTGACCATACCTTCCACAAATCATCTTTAACGTCTTGAACTTCATACAATTCTGTACATAAACATCTCAGCCCCAAATACACCCAACAATTAACACAAACCTAGCCTAAAGGATTAATCCCAAACCCAAGCCAAACATTCTGCAAAAGTCCTAACATACAACCTAACCTAAACCCCACGTAATTACCACACACAACCCTATCCAAAAATAGCCAAAAAGAACCATTAACATCAAAACCGAATTTGAGATTCCAAACTCAAAATTTTCAAGCTAAAAACG
>NC_032014.1:14870677-14871849 GCF_001865875.1 Lupinus angustifolius | reverse complement strand
GGAGGTGTGGAGATGTAGCCATAGACACATGGGCTGAAATGAAAATGGTAATGAGGAAGAGGTTTGTGCCTCGTTCTTTCCAAAGAGATGTGCACAACAAGCTACAAAGACTCACCCAAGGATCCTAAACCGTGGATGAATACTTCAAGGCCATGGAGCTGGCCTTGCTAATGTCAAACCTCAATGAGGACCGAGAGGCAACAATACAAAAACTAGAAATGTGAAGTGTTTCAAGTGCCTTGGCCATGGTCAAATTGCCTCACAATGTCCTATAAAGAGGACAATGGTTATCACTAATGGTGTTGTGGAGTCCCAATCCGAATCATCTTGTGAGGAGGAGTTTGATGAGGATGTCTTCATGCCTGAAGGTGATATCTTAATGATTAGGAGGCTCTTGGGCAGCCAAGTCAAAAGGAATGAGGAGGGCCAAAGGTTCAACCTATCATTCAAGGTGTTTGATCCAAGGAAATGTGTGCACCTTAATTATTGATGGAGGTAGCTGTGCCAATGTGGTTAGTCAAAGGTTAGTGTCAAAACTAAACCTTGAGACTAAACCACACCCATCTCCTTACGGACTCCAATGGTTAAGTGAGATAGGGGAAATGGTGGTGGATAGGCAAGTCTTGGTTCCCTTCTCCATAGGGATGTATGAGGATGAGGTCTTATGTGATGTGGCTCATATGGAGGCTAGCCATATCTTGGTTGGGAGACCATGGCAATTTGATAAGAGGACTAGCCATGATGGTTTCAAAAACAAGATAACTTTCATGCACAAGGGCCACAAGGTGGTGTTAGCCCCTTTATCTCCAAAGCAAGTTAGTGCTGACCAAAAAATGCTAAGGGCAAACATAGAAGAGGAGAAAAAAGAGAGTGAAGCTGAATACAAAGTGGTGACCGAGCCTAAGCTTGAGATTATACATCCCCCTAAGGATGGAAATATTTTTTCTACACTTAGCCATTCTTTGCAAGATCATGGCACGGTTGGAAAGAAAGGTAAGAGTGATGCAAATTCGAGGTCGAATTCACTCGAAGGGGTAACATCTAAGGACATAAATGCCCTTTCCCCATGTAATCTCCAGGGTCAATTGAGTCCTTTGTGACCTTAAGGAGTCTTGATTTGGCTTTGGCCCTAGTCATAGGACCCTCTTGACCTCTCTTGCCACTTGAATCAG
>NC_032014.1:14866189-14870577 GCF_001865875.1 Lupinus angustifolius | reverse complement strand
TATTTCAACAAGCAAATTCAGTCCAAACCTTTCCTTTTTCGAGGCCATTCGAATTAAACAAGTATTCAATGCATTCAAGGCCAAGCTCATTCTAGAAAGGCAAGAAATCAAATCTTATTTAAACCATTCAAGGTTCATCCAAGAAAGGCAAGTAATCAAGGCTTTCCATTCAAAGGAGGCGTGTGAATCGTTGGGTAATCTTCACCTCTTCAATTCAGATTTGCAAGGAACAAAAGGCAATCAGCTCATTCAAATATGAATTCAAACTCAAGGCATGAACTTCCCTAGTGCCTCACGCACAACACAAATCCCTTTTCAATTCTATACACATCAAACCGTGACCATACCTTCCACAAATCATCTTTAATGTCATGAACTTCATACAATTATGTCCATAAACATCCCAGCCCTAAATCCTTCCCTAATATACACATACCTTCATCCAAATACACCCAACAATTAACACAAACCTATATCCAAACGATGCATTTGAAGTGTAGTGTGATGCTTCTAAACAGGGTCTGGGATGTGTGCTAATCTAGAACTAAAAGGTAGTAGCCTTTGCGTCACGACAATTAAGACTTCATGAAGAAAATTATCCCACACATGATTTAGAATTGGCTGCGGTTGTTTTTGCTCTAAAAATTTGGAGACACCATCTGTATGGATCAAAGTTCGAAGTATTCAGTGATCACAAGAGTTTGAAATACTTGTTTGATAAAAAAGAATTGAACATGAGACAACACATATGGGTTGAATTTATGAAGGATTATGATTTTAAATTACAGTATCACCCATGAAAAGCAAACATGGTAGCAGATGATCTAAGTTGGAAGTCCTTACATTTATCAGCCATGATGGTAAGGGAGTTGAAGCTATTGGAAGACTTTAGAGATATGAATCTAGTTCACCACTTCAAGGAAGGTAAAATGGTTTTGGGAATGATGACAATCACTAATTAATTTCTGGACCAATTAAGAGAATTACAAAAGATTGACCGAGAAATTCAAATTCAAAAGTCACTCATGGAACATGGGAGAAACTCAGAGATTCAATAGGGAAAAGACGAGATTATTAGATTTCAAGGTAGAATCTGTATTCCACAAGACGAGGGGTTAAAACATATGATTTTAGAAGAAGCTCATAGAAGTAAGTTGAGTTTTCATCCAGGAACTACCAAGATGTACCAAGATTTGAAGAAAATGCTCTGTTGGCTAGGATTGAAAAGAAATATGGCAGAGTATGTAATGGCCTATTTGACATGCATGTAATAAAAAATTGAACATCAAAGACCCGGAGGAGAGTTGCAATCCTTAAGCATTCCCGAGTGGAAATGGGATAGTTTCCGTGGATTTTGTCTCGGGATTACCGAACACTTCCACAAGCCATGATTCAATATGGGTAGTGGTAGATAGACTAACAAAATCATCCCACTTCATCCTAGTAAATGTCAAGTACTCTTTTGAAACATTGACTTAAATCTACCTTAAGGGAATGGTGAAACTGAAAGTGAAGTGCACCATTGGAGATTGATCTATGTTTTGATGAAGACAAACATGATGACCAATATGAAGACAAGCTTGAAGATCATTCAATAAACAACATGCCGATGACTCAAGTGGTGACTTATTAGACTCAGGTTATAATTCTTTATTATCTTTTTAGAAGTCTAAGATGCTTGCCATAGATATTGAGTCTAGGTTAGGTAAACCTAGGTGTGAGTCTCACAAGACTTAATAAAGTAATTAATCTACTAAAATGAGACATCATCTAGAAATATATGATAATTAGGTTCATACATTTGAATATATTGATTTTGTGCATTAAAGGTATTATATTTGGAAATCATGTATTACATGAGCATATATCATATAGGTAGTTCACCATGCATTAACAAGCTGATTTTACACAGTTTAATGGATTATGAATTTTGTTAATCTATTAACAGACACTATTTAATAAATTATAAATAGTGTTAATCGATTAACAGAATCACAGTTTCAACAGAAAATTGAAAATCTGAAAACAATTATTTTCAACAACTCGTTAATCGATTAAATGGATACTTAATCGATTAACTGAGACTTTAGACAACTTTATATTTAAACTGAAATCTCAGCATATGTGGCATAAGAATCCATACATTTTTACATCATTTTCTCTGCATATTTTCGAGTTACTCACTGTCATATCTAGGAGAAAATATTGCATGTTGCATTAGGAGAAAGATTAGATCATGCTAAGACTTAAGTTTCATATTCATATTGCATGTTCTTTGAAAATCCTTCTTGCATCATTCTTATGTTTCTTTGAAAGAAAAGATATAGTTTTTAATGATTGCATAATTTCAGAAACCTCATGCATGTACATTCATATTAGACAAGGAAGTCTTGTGAGTTCGTGCTTAGGTTTTAGTCTTTGATCTTTATTATAAAATCTGAGTATTAAGTACTCATTCATAACTCAATGCATTGTAATTCAAGGATTAGGAAAATCCTAGCTGCGGTTAGGTAAGGTATTCTTCACAAAGATTTGGAGGTCCTAGCTGCGGTTAGGTAAGGTGTTCTTCACACAAAGACTTGGAGGTCTTGGGATAAAGAGCGATACCTTGGCTGGGGCCGAATCGCGGTAAGAAAGGTTTTCTTGGGAGGTGATTTTAGGAAAGGCCAAACTAAGGGTGACGAAGTTATTTGGGTTCCAAGAAAGGAGCATTCGAGTCTTGTAATTGGAAGCCTGCATGTAACTATACATTGTGTTCTATAATGAAGAAGAAAATCTCCCAAGATCAGAAGGGGAAGTCTGGATGTAGTTTTGCAGTGGACCGCAAAACGAACCAGGATAAAATCCTTGCGCAATCATTTCTATCCCTTTCTCTTTTACATTTCAAGTTGTAATATTGCATGATATAACATGATAATTTGTATACTGGTTCTATGCTATAACTAGTTTAATTCTGTGTAAAAATATCTGTTATATCATTTCTTGATTTCTCGTAACCTGCCATTCGACAGAGCTGTTAAACAAGATTTTCTGCATTTTGTTTTTACTGTGTTTAATCGATTAAGTTAGTGCCTTAACCGATTAACTAGGCATTTTTCCAGAATAAGGCTTTGGTGTGAAAAGCGGTATTTGGGAACTGCAACATCTATTCAAACCCCCTTTTAGATGTTCTGTCCATTGATACCAAACAAGTGGTACCAGATCTAGTACGACGTGCTAGCTCAACCGCATACGCGTGATCCGAAAGGGACTATATATGGGCTATACAAACCCATTTTGCGGTGATGGCGCATCCATTAACCACCATCCCGTATTCACTGGCGATGGTTATGCCTATTGGAAGGTTCGTATGAGAATCTATATCTAGGCAGTTGACATGGACATTTGGGATTCCGTTGTCAATGGTCCATACATCCCACTTCATATGGTAGATGGCGAGTCTAAAGAAAAGCCTAAAGGCTTATGGACGGATATTGAGAAAAGAAAGGTGCAACATGACCTTAAGGCCAAAAACATCATTACTTCGACCTTATCTTATGACGAATTCTTTAGAGTCTCGTAGTGCCTTAATGCAAAAGAAATGTGGGATACTTTGCAAGTTACCCACGAAGGCACGAGTGAAGTTAAGCGCACTAGACTAAATGCGCTTACGCATGAGTACGAGTTATTTCGAATGCTTCCTAATGAATCTACATGTAATATGCAAAAATATAGTACTCATGTTGTAAATCATTTGGTCGCCCTTGATAAAACTTTTACTAATGGTGATTTGTCTAATAAAGTTTTGCACTGTCTTGATAGGAGATGGCAACCAAAGGTAACTGCGATAATGGAATCAAAGAACTTAGACAATATGACATTAGCTACTCTATTTGGGAAACTCCAAGAATATGAAATGGAGTTAGGGCGTTTGACACTGAATGAAGATTTGTCACACTCATGGCTACAGGATTTCAAGAAGATCAAGAAAGTGACGATTCTAGTTCAGATTCTGATTCTGATGAAGACTTGACTCTCCTATTTGAAAAATTCAAGAAGTATCTCAAGAATAAAGGAGGGATCAAGAATCTCAAGAAAGAAACCAGGAACTCGACCAAGAAAAGCAAGATTCTCAAAGAAGGCTTCACTTGCTATGAGTGTGGAAAATCGGGCCACATGAAGCATCAGCGCCCGAGCTACCTCAAGAAAGTCGAGAACAAGAAGAGAAACTCTCAAATGTCCAAGTCAAAATGAACATACATTGTTTGGGACGATTCCAAGAAAGATTCGACTTCAAGCTCATCCGATGAGGAGGAAAATACAAAGATATGCCTTATGGCACAAGTGCATGAGAAGTGCATATCTAGTGATGAAGATGATTCTATTGAGGTACATTCCTATACTTCATC
>NC_032014.1:14849849-14866089 GCF_001865875.1 Lupinus angustifolius | reverse complement strand
ATGCAGCTTATGTCGAAATGCATGAGGAATTAAAAAAATTATTAAAGTAAATATAGATAGAAAAAGAGTTATTTCCTTGCATGAAAAGAAAATAATTGAATTCAAAAGGAATTAGATGAGCTTAAACTTGAAAATGAAACTCTTGATCTTATCTATGCATGTGCCTCATGTGATTGCTCTACTTCTAAATTATGTCAACCCACTATATGTGATACTTGTGAGAATTTAAATGCTGAAAATTCTGTTTTGAAACAAAAACTTTTGAAAGCTCATTTATAGTCAAGAAAACCTTAACACATTGCTTGATAATAGAAGAAACATTGGTAACCAATCTGGAATTGGATATAAACCTGAACCTAAGAAAAGACCATGTAGAAATCTAGTAGTTCATATGGATAAGAAGTCAAATAATAACATGCCTACTTGTTTCAATTGTGGTACACATGGTTATACATGTATTACACGCTTTATTAGAAAATTTGGTGTGCCAAGTGGCAAATATATTTGGGTAAAGAAGGGGCAAGATCCCTTAGTTACTAACAAGAAGGGACCCAAAATAACTTGGATACCCGAAAGAGACAAGTGAATTGTGTTTGTAGGTGTGCCAAAGGACATTTGAGCATCAAGAGATAAATCAACAAAAGATGTTCTAGGCACAAGGTTGGTGAGTAGATCAAGGTAAGTTTGACCTTTCACCAAAGGGTAAGTAAGTTAAGTGTATTAACAAGGTTAAAAAATTAATTCTTGATATTGAGTACACTTTAACTAAAAAGTATATGTGATTGTTATACTCAATTCATAACATGTGATATCATAGTAAGTGCTATCAAATGCTTTAAAAGGCTTTAACAAGTGACATCATGACATGTACATCTGTATCAAAGAAAATTCTATTTGAAAGTGCCATGTCTATTGTATGCTTGATACCATGCTAAGTGAGTATATGCGAAGTTGCCTGTAAATCTCTAAATTGTACATATTGTCATTAAATGCATGTATGTTTAATTGCTATATGTTTTCATGCATTTTGGCTCTAGAAAGTTTGTTCAATTCTGGAATAGATAGAGTTTTAGGTTGTATCCCTTAGCATGTCTTAGTAAGCTCAAAATTGTGCTTAAAAATGTCAACTTTCTGTCATTAATCGATTAACCCCCAGTATAATCAATTAAATGAGTTCCAATAGCTAAATCTTTTTGAAATACTTCATTTTAATCGATTAAATTTTTTTAATCAATTACCTAGACTCATTTTTTTCTTCAGAAATTAAATTTTTATTGTTTTGTGGCATACTTCTATATTTTTGAGTCAAGTACATTTCATGGTTATGGTTGTACCTTCTTTTAGTATTTTTTAATTATGTTGAACCTTGCTAATTATGTTAAAAGGAATTTGTTGTTGTGTGAATCTTGAACTTGTCTTAATTGTGTATCATAATTGAATGATTGAAATATGCTTTAAAATGAAAATACCCAACAAGTGCTAACAAGTGGCATACATATATGTTTAATCATTCCATGCCTAATCTGTTTACATAATGAATATGTCATGCAAAATCTGTCAATATTCAGTTTTAGAGTCAGAAATCAGTGCATTTGTTTAAGCTTCTCAAACTGGTTATTGATTATGATAATAATTAATCAATCAATTACAATTTTTCAAAATAAATTGCTATATATCTTCTTACTTTTGACTATAGTAATTAATTGTTCTTTTTGATAATGTCAAAAGGGGGAGGAAGGTTGTTTGTTTGTTGTTGATGTATACAGGTTATTAAGGAGATGTTGTTGAGAAAGGTTGTTAAATGAGCTTCCGTATTATGCTACCTACCAAGAGTACTTCTCTAGTAATAAAGGGGAGAACAATGAGAACAATGAAAGGGGGAGAAATGCACATTGAATGTCAAATATACAACGTGAACCTGATCTCTCAACATTGATCATATCATCAAGCTTTTATCAAACAAAGATTTGGTAGATTTGGTGTGGACTCTATCATGGAGTTTGTCATTATCAAAAAGGGGAGATTGAAAGTTAAGTGCATCATTGGAGAATGATCTATGTTTTGATGAAGACAAACATGAAGACCAACATGAAAACAAGCTAAAAGATCATTCAACAAACAATATGCCGATGACTCAAGTGGTGACTTATTAGACTTAGGTTATAATTCTTTATTATGTTTTTAGATGTCTAAGATGCTTGCCATAGATATTGAGTCTAGGTTAGGTAAACCTAGGTGTGAGTCTCACAAGACTTAATAAACTAATTAATCCACTAAAATGAGACATCATCTAGAAATATATGACAATTAGGTTCATGCATTTGAATACATTGATTTTGTGCATTAAAGGTATTATATTTGGAAATCATGTATTTCATGAGCATATATCATATAGGTAATTCACCATGCATTAATAAGCTGATTTTACACTGTTTAATGGATTATGAATTTTGTGAATCCATTAACATACACTGTTTAATCGATTATGAATAGTGTTAATCGATTAAAATATCTGTTATATCATTGCCTGATTTCTCGTAACCTACCGTTCAAGAGAGCTGTTAAACAAGATTTTCTGCATTTTGTTTTTACTGTGTTTAATCGATTAAGTTAGTGCTTTAATCGATTAACTGGGCGTTTTTCCATAATAGGGTTTTGGTGCGAAAAGCGGTATTTTGGAATCGTGACACCTATTCAACCCCTCCTTCTAGGTGTGATCTGTCCACTGATACCTAACAAAGACTCCATGGAATACCTATGAGCATAGTATCTGACTGAGATCCAAGATTCACTTCAGCTTTTTGGTAGAGTCTACACAAAGCGTCAGGGTCAAAATTAAGAATGATCTCAGCTGATCATCTATAGACAGATGGACAAACAAAGAGAACAATCCAATCTCTAGAAGATTTGCTAAGGGCATGTGTTTTGGAACAACAAGGGAGTAGGGACAAACTTCTTCCATTGATTGAACTTGCCTACGACAATAGTTACCACTCTAGTATTGGTACGCCACCTTACGAAGCTTTATATGTGAGGAAATATCAAACTCCATTGTGTTGGAATGAAGTTGGAGAAGAAATGGTTGTAGGACCAGAATTGCTACAAGAAACTAATAATAAGGTGAACATGATAAGGGAAAAGCTTCGAGGAACTCAAAGTCGTTAGAAGAGTGATTATGATAAGCGCAGGAAACCCTTAGAGTTTAATGAAGGTGAGCATGTATTTTTTAGGGTAAGGCCAATCACAGGAATTGGTAGGATAATGAAGACAAGAAAGTTAACCCCGCAATTCGTAGGATCCTATCAGATACTAGAAAGAGTTGGTCTGGTTGCGTATAGGATAACTCTTCCTCCATCATTGTCTAACCATCTTGATATATTTCATGTATCTCAGCTTAAGAAGTATATATTAGATCTATCTCATGTGACTGAACTGGATAGCCTTCCTATAAAATAAAATCTTACTTTTGAGGCTACACTTATTATGATAACAGATAGGAAAGTTAAACAACTCAGAGGCAGGGAAATTCCCTTGGTGAAGGTTTTGTGGAATAAAATCCAAGAAGATGATGTCACATGAGAATTAGAGAGTAAGATGAAAGCATCTTATCCTAACCTCTTTGGTAATTAAACCGTGCCCAAATTTCGAGGACAAAATTTCTAAAAAGGATGAGAGAAATGTAACATCCATTCTTTAAGCTCCTTACTTAATAAGCATAAGATTATATATATATATATATGTGTGTGTGTGCGCGTTTATGTGTGTATATGTATGTATGAATATACTCTTACTAATAATAGAAAGATATATATTTATTAATTATATCCAAAATAAGAATTATTAGAGTAAGAATTGGCTTAGTTGGATAACAAGTAAGCTATGCATATGATTGTGTTAAGAAGGAAATATGAACTAAGGAGTTTCGTTAAGAATATATATATTAGTTCTTATTGCATAATTAAGTTAGATTTAAATTTAAAATAAAGAAAATAAATCAGTTTAGTTTTAAATACTAAGCTGTCCAAGTTTAAGGTTAACCGTTATCAGGTAAGTGTGTTGTCTTAGGATTTAATAAAATGACCTGAGTGGCCACCAAACCTAATGGAATTTATGATAAGCCATTATTATTGAGTTTTTAAGAATATAAAATTACTGTCCTAGTATTTCTCTATGATAAATAAGTTAGACAAAAGTTACTATTAAAGCGATAGTTTTGTAGTAAACCTTTGAATTGGGTTGCCTGAGAGTACATGTAATACTTTTTGTTGGTCCTCTGAAATCATGAACTATCATATATCCTCATATAGACAATGTTTAAAATTGTCTAGAGATATCTTAGGATGCAAGAAACACATCTATGCACTACACAAAGGTAGTACTAGACAAATCAATAAATTGCCGTGCATATAGATGTCTAGCTTCCACTAAGTGCCTTAAACTCCTTCCAAATCTTGTGTTAACTTAATAATCACTTCTACACTCATCCCACTAACTAATACACTATCTATATAAAGCATATTTAACTTGTAGTTAGTCATAACACCACAAAGAAAACACAAACTACAACCCCACAACTTCTTCTTTCTAACGTTGGCAACAAGGAGGAAGGGAGAAAGCATTCATCTTCTTCTCAAAAATCACATGTAAGTGAGAAATATGAATCCTAAAGGTAGGGTGATAATGTCTATGGCCTTATTTCTTCAATCTCTATGTTCCTTATAGCTTATTTCTTCTCTTGATCATCCATGAGCTAGGTGAAGTTTTGGAATGAGTTGTTTGTGGTTTTGTTCCATTTTCATCCAAGGAGGTAGTCCACAATTTCGAGGTATGGGGAATCCATTTTTGAACTCTGATTGTGGAAATTGTAACATGCAAATATTGTTTTGGCTGTTACCAAAATTCCGCCCTAGGTAGGAAGTGAACCCATGTGTTGTTAGGTGTTGTAGTTGAGTTCTAGGTTGTGGCTATGCTAAATTGTCATTGCATGTTGGAGAGATTTTTGTTTTCAGGTTGGAGCTTCTGAAAAACGTGGCTTAAGGGTCCCTAAACCCTTACCCACTTCCTTGTGTTGATGATGGATCAAAAAGGGTGTCTTAGATGTTGTGGTGTATCTTTAAACTTTTAAAACAAAACATAAAGCCCTTGCATCTGCCATTGATTTGTTTAGAACTTTGTATTTATGATTTCAATCTCATTTTAGTTGAAGTTTGATTGGTGAAGGCTATGAAGCCATGCAAACAGCCCCAAAGTACTTGAGAGTCAAGAGAACTTTTGAACTTTGTTTCTTTAATAAAATGAGTTTCCAAAGTCCAAACTTTACATATGACCTAGGCATGCATTCATCTTTTAAATTCCTAGCTTATTATAATTCTGTTTTAGGGATAAAAATTCGAAATCCTCACTGTTCAAGGGGAAACACGAAAACAGTCCCTAGTTGGCACTCCAAACTATCTTATTTTGGCCTATGTGTTAGCATATATTCAATTTACCTTAAGACCTACAAAATTTGAGATTTATGAACCCAAAAACCTGTGTGGCATTCTGGTTTATGAAGATGAAATGTTGGTTATGAATTTTCAAGGATCTCAGGACCCAATTCTAAGTAGTTTTAACCCGGAAACTGTTTGTGACTAAAAACTCATGTAAGACCTATAGGGCTATGTAACTCTTTAGTAATGTCTCAAATGGCTTAGGTATGATCTTAAATTCCATATAACTATTGCCTAGGTTCTTTTAGTATGAGTATCCAACTCTCTTAGGGAATTATAGAACACTTATGAAAGCCTGAAGGTGACGAGAGGTTAATTACCTCGCCGAAAACTCAATTTGAGATTTTAACTCCCGAAAGTGCTAAAATTTGTTAGAGTCTTAAATTTGAGTCTATATAGAACAATATCAATTCTTTCCTAGAAGTTTTTAAAGTGACACTTCAAGTCGTTGAGTTTCAGAAATCATTCCAGAGCGAATTAGGCCCTCCTAAGTCAATTCTGAGTTTTTGAGCCGACAAATGTCTATGAAATATCCTCGTGCAAAGTTAAGACTCTAATCATGTTCAAATGAAACATTTGGAAATACTATAATGTCTATAATCTCATTAAGACATTTTCCTTATAAACTTAATGAAAATTTACAACAACGAAATTAATTGTTTAAGACTTAATCAGGTACTCGACACTCAGACAAGCTGCAACAAAGGAACGTTAAGTCCGATAGAGGTGATAATATGGAGAGAAGTGTATTTATATATGATCTTAGAAATGATACCAAAGATATTCATGCATATCTAAGCTAGGCCATAAACAGATATAGTCAAATATTATTTCAGTTGTAGAGAACAAATGAGTGGTAAGACCCAGTTTGTTCGTAAAACAATTCAATTTAATTTACCATTAATATGATTGATTGAAATTATTGACTTGTGTTGAATGATTATGCCCTTAGATGCATTTGATTGTTGTGACTTATAATTATTATGAAAGTACTGATTACTTGATTATTCTGTTGAATGCTGAACTGTTGGAATCTTACCCAATTGATTGTTGAACTATCATTATGCATTTTTATGGCATGACATATGGATATTCCTCATGAAATTGAAGATTAAAAGACTATGTTTATGAAAAATAAGATGGACAAGGGAGGGGAAACAATTTTCTGAGTTTTACTCAAGTTAGCATATTTTGAAGTTAATTGTGAAATTATTTTAAGGAATAATTGAGAAATTTTATTTTCTAAACTAATCAACATTGTTTTATCTATGAAATTTCCTTAATCTTCAAAAGGATTTTCAAGTTACCCTAAAAAGGTTTCCTCCCTAATTTTTCTAAAATAATGAAAAAACCATGTTTTGTGTGAATTAGAGTATTCACATCACTATGTCTACTATTGTAGCATAGTCTGCAGGAAGATACGACATTGTGAGAATTGTGTCGTGAACCCAGATGGGTGCCTTGTCTAAGTGATTTGGTTTAGGGGACATTGTGGGTGGAGATAGATTTTTCAGGAATAGGGTAGCTCTCTTGAGCCGAGAGAACTCTCTGCAGTAACTACAACAACCTCTAACACCCCCTTGAAGGTATTATGCTTAGGACATTGTTCATGATAGCTATATGCCTTTTGGTTACCAATGGTTGGCACGTCGTTGTATTCGTCCTGTTTGCTTCCTAGGAACAACATAGGACTGGTTGGACTCGACTAGTGTTAGTACTATTGTTGTTGATTTGTTAGTTGGGGCCCAATTAGGAGACATTACTCCATGCACTCATCTAGAGAGTCATTAGTTTCGTCGGAATAAACATTACATTCGTCATAATATCATTATTATGCATACAAGTGAAATGATATCTTCATTATTAGGATGAATTTATTTATATGAACTTTTTTATCATACGTGATTTATTTGTCATATATAGAGATACTTACTCTCTAGTTTAACATTACAAGTAATGATGGATATCAGGGCTCCTTTCGTGACTCCACCGTGTGTAATAGAGATCATACCGCTCCCTCCGGGGAAGGTTGAGGTGGAATAGTATTGAGTGGTGTCTCGAGGAGATCTAGATATTCGAAGTACTTATTCAGACTTGTATAGAGCCTCACTCCCCCATCACTCTACCGTGGCAGTGGTATATGTCATGCATATTCCAGATGGCTATGAGTTTCGCCGGATACATCCTCCTACTTCTGCTAGGTATAATCCTCCACCTACAGCTCCTCTTGGCTTTTCTTTTGGTTCCTCCCGTTATGATAGTCGTAGGGCTGAGCCATCAAATGACATGCCGAGTTCTTCAGTGAGGCATCCTACATAGAGACCACCTATGGTCCAGGCTGGTCGTCCTCAGACGACTCGGGGAACACAGACATGGTTGTGCTGTTGGTGCACTTCTCCATCAGAGAGTTACACTGGATCATCTATTCCTGCTGTGAGGGGGATTCCAAAGTACATTCTAAGATCTCATCCCCATAAAGCATATGGACGAGGTCAGGGTAACGAGGCTGATGCTCGCGGCCCAAGAACACATGTCTGATTATCTCCTCCACTGGTGGATTCCCCCGTGCTTGTTGAGCCTATTGTTAGATATGGCATCATATCCATTTCCAGTGATGAGGAGGATCCAAAAGAAGACCCTAAGGAGGATAGTGAGGTGATGCGAACCTCCAAGGGTGGTTTGCTTTCTTTGTCGATCGTTCTTACTTGAAACTCAATTAACTTGCGTAACATAAATTGTTTATGAATCTTGTAGACATAGTTTGTTTATATTTTGTATTTTTATGTTTGGATAAAAAAAGAGGATAAGAATGAAGGGGGAAGGCGCCACAAGCAATGTAGCTTGATAAGCCAAGGAAGTTCGCCACAAGGAAGGATCCTTGATAAGAACAAGGTTAAGGCGCCACACCAATGGTGATAAGCCTATGAACGCCACAAGAACTAGTCTTGATAAGTTCTAAGTTAGGAGAAATGCTCAACTAAAGATAAATGTGGGACAAACGACCTCCACTTTATTCAATCTAACTTAAAATTTAATCAAGTTTTCTCAACAATCGTGGGCCGCATTTGGCTCACATCATACCCTCCTTCTTGGAGTGAATTCGACCTCAAATTCAGGTCATCATCACCTCCAGGATCAAAGACAAACCTCTTCATTTGATTCTTTAATTTTTCATTCTCCACTTGCGCACGAAGTTTCCTTACACAATGGACAACATAATGGACAACATCATCTCCTTCTCTCGGATCAAAAACCATCCTCTTCAATTGCCTAGGACATTTCTTCTCATATTCATCATGGATTCTACCCCTAATGAACAATTCAACAACAAGACATAGATCCATAATTCTTTTGATTGGTCGAAATTGAATTTTAGAAAATCCACCTTTCACCATAAAAGTTGAATCTACATCATAGAGTTTTTCCTTCAACACATCAACATCACCCATAAAAATATCTCCACTCGGATCAATGTAAAAACTAATATCTCTTAAAACTAGAGGATCAGGTGGTTCTTCCTTCGAAAAGAATTCTCCAATCTCCTGAAAAAATTGTTTAACAAAGATTGACAATGGACCTCCATTAGAGGGGGTAGTAAATAAAAATTTCCCACACGGGGTAGGTTCAAGATTTATTTTGAAATAAAAATATTATCCAACCCACTTTTTTTGTAAAATAATTTTTTTCCTCTCCTCATCACCCTCATGAATTTTTCTCTTCTCATCAATAATAATTTTGTTTGAATTTTTCTCCATAATCTTTCCATCACTCTCATTTCCACACTTATTTTTTCTTCTTTTTCTAGCTCACTATTATTCTCACACTCTTATTTTTCAAACACACTTTCCTTTCTCTCATCCTCCAACTTTTATCTCAACCTTTGTTGATCTTCATTTACTTGCTTAGGAGATAAGGGAGACAACACCATCTTTCGGTTCTGATGTAAAAAGGTGAACTTGTTTGAAAAACAATCATGCATGGTTCTTTTATCAAATTGCCATGGACGACCTAAAAACATATGGCTGGCCTCCATATGAGCCACATCACAAAGAACCACATCTTCATACTTCCCTATGGAAAAGGAAACATCAATTTATTCGTTAACAATTATTTCCCCAACCTCACTTAACCTTTGAAGCCGGTAAGGAGTGAGATGTGGTCTAGTCACAAGATTTAGCTTTGAGACTAATCTTGAACTAAACATGTTAGCACAACTGCTACTATCAATTATAAGTAAGCATACCCTACCTTGTAACATACATCTAGAATGAAAGATGTTGTCCCTTTGGTTAGCCCCATCTTCCATAACTTGATTATCTAAAATTTTCCTCACCAAGAAAGATTTACCATGCGACATGACTCAAACCTTTCAAACAAGAAGTGGCTCTGATACCATTTGATGCGAACCTCCAAGGGTGGTTTTCTTTCTTTGCCGATCGTTCTTTCCTGAAACTCAATTAACTTGCGGAACATAAATTGTTTATGAATCTTGTAGACATAGTTTGTTTATATTTTGTATTTTTATGTTTGAATAAAATAAAATGGATAAGAATGAAGGGGGAAAGCGCCACAAGCAATGTAGCTTGATAAGCCAAGGAGGTTCGCCACAAGGAAGGATCCTTGATAAGAACAAGGTTAAGGCGCCACACCAATGGTGATAAGCCTATTAACGCCACAAGAACTAGTCTTGATAAGTTCTAAGTTAGGAGAAATGCTCAACTAAAGAGGAATTAATCCAAACAAAATTCAACTTGTTATTTCATGGGAAATGACTTATTACATATAGTTTTGTGGCTGCCTACATGGCTCCACGAAAATTTCACAAAATAAACACAATTTAATGGCCTAATTAAGACAATAAAAACTAACTAATTGTTGATTGTAATTAACCGCCAACCCCACACGAAATTCCCTCAGAAAGTGTTTTTATTTTGAATTCAATAACTACCTATAGAAGGAAACAAATAAAATATTCTTAACTTCAATCATAACTCTCTTAGATTTAAACTTGAATTGTTTGATGATGAGTCATGCAACCAAGGATGTCCAAGTTCAATGTATTTCCTCAAAAAGGAAACAAAACCACACTCTTAACTATATGGTAGTCATGTAGGGAAATTGTTTAGCACATTCATAACTCCTTCGACATATAATGTAGCTTCTAATGCGCCCTATAATGTTGATTGTGCATGCCATAAGTGTTGTGATTCGAATTCAAATGTCTCCCTCCAATAAGGCAACAATTGAATACGCTTATACCAATAAGGCAACAATTGAATACGCTTATACCAATAAGGAAACTCCGAAATGAACTTTAAGTGTTATTTTTTAATGTTTTCACGCCTCCTTCCAAGAAAGGCAACAAATCATTTCTCACCCTCTTTGATCCACACGCCTCCTTTCAAAAAGGAAGTGATTACCCTTTTTAAATCTCATGTGAATCCTCCAATAAGGGAAATAAATCATTCCCTCTTAAGTTACCATGTCAATCCACCGAAAGAGGAAATAAATCATTTTACATGCCTCTTCTAAAAAGGAAATAGTTTCCCCTACAAACTTAAAATGTTTAATGTCTATAATGAAAATACTCAAAATAATCCTAAGCTAAATGTGGGACAAATGACCTCCACTTTATTCAATCTAACTTAAAATTTTATCAAGTTTTCTCAAATTCGTGGGCCGCGTTTGGCTCACATCATGAGGGATGGTAGCAGTATGGGGAAGTTGGGTCAAGACTTTGGCAGGTTGGTCATATATGACATATCCGTATAGTTATTTTTGGGCAGTTGTAGATATTTCAAATGTACACCCAGTCTTGTGGTTTTTGTTTGTATATATCTACCCTAACTTTACTAGAGTGTACGTCTTGATGATGTGATCATAGACTATGTAATTTAGACGAGACTGTACTATTTTGAAACTTGTTATGTGTATGTATATATACAAGGCATTAGGAGAGTACTCTAATGCCTATGGTTATGGTGATGTTATATGAATTTTTTTTATACTCCTTCTATTATTATTTATACTGTATGATGCATAAGTAAATTTTGAGATAAACATCATATTTCCTTATAAAAAGAGAAAAAAAAGCTATTTTTCTAACGTGAGTTGTAAATAACCAAGAACGTATACGATGGTCTTGTATGTACTTTTGTTTTAATGCTAGGACATGGGTGTTACATGAGACGTGGAAGACCGAGTGTATCCTCGCCAATTGTGGCAGTGCAAGTTCATAGGCAACTGATCTGATGCGACGTAACACACAGTAAGGACCAAAAAATCATGGTGCTAGTTTGTGAGATGCTCGTTATGCTATTGTCACTTGCCAATATGGTTGGAGCTTCAAAAATACCTAATCATCAACCTCAAAGGTAATATTTGTTCTTCCCGATTGTGTTTGAGACATATTTCATTGATTTGCCTTGAGTATGTTTTGCTTGAGTACGAATATGATTTTATTGTGTTTCTACAGGTTCTCGGTGGCTGGAGTGGAGGTGTTGTGCTTGGGGTAAGAAATCTATGAGTGTTGGAGGCGTATGACCATACAACACTTCAAAAGGAGATAAGTCGGTGGAGGAATGTTTATTGGTGTTGTACCAATTCTCCTCTAATGGAAGATGGAAGAACCCTTTCTATGGCTGGGAACTTGCAAAACACCATAATTATGTTTTTAAGCATTGATTTACCACCTCAGTCTGGCCATCGGATTGTGGGTGGTAAGCGGTGCTAATACAGAGTGAAGTTCCTTGAATGCTAAAAAACTCTTTCCATAAGGAACTAAGGAAGAGTTTGTCACGGTCCGACACAATGGTACGTGGAACTCCATGAAGTATGGCTATGTCCCACATAAACTGACTAGCCAAGGCCTCGGTAGTGAACTTGGTGGGTAGGCCGATAAAGTGTGCATACTTAGAAAGGCAGTCCATACCTTAGATATATCAGTCCATACCTTGTCTAGAATAGGAAGTGGTTGTAGTAACACATTAGCCTTAGCCGGGATATATTTGTTGTATTGGCAAACTTAACATTGGTAGATGTATTCATTCATTTGTTTGTAGATACCAGGCCAATAGAAAGAGGCTGCTAAACAGGCTAGAGTGGGCTTAAGTCTAGAATGGCCATATGCAGACGAGTCATAAAGTTCACGTATCAGAGATTGCCGAAGGTAGTTATGATCTGGTATGAATACCCTCTGTTCGTAGAACACTAGACCCTTTGAGAAATGAACCTTTTTTCTTCATGTTAGCATCTGTCGTAGTTTTTTTGATGAAATTATTTCCTTCTGGTGTGAGGTAAAATGCACACAACTGATCCAATATCGTCGAAACGGGTGAAGACAATGGGGCATAAAGTGTAGGCTCCTCAGAGTGGTAGTGAGACAATGCATCGACCACCTTATTTGAGGTACCCGTTCTGTATTTGGTTTCAAATTGAAACCCAATCAACTTAGTTGCCCACTTTTGTTGTTCCAGTGTGTGTAATCCTTGTGACATTAAGTGTTTAAGGCTCTATTGATCAGTTAATATTTTCAATGGCCTTCCGATCAGGTACTGATGCCACTTTTTAATTGATTCTGTTACAACATACATATCGCGAACATAGACAGAAGCATGTTGGAGGTGGTTAATCATTTTTCGTCTAAAGAAGGTGATAGGATGTCCATCCTGAGATAGCACTACCCCAATTGCTACAAAGGAGGCTTCAGTCTCAACATCAAAGTCCTTGTTGAAATTAGGTAGCCTTAGCACGGGTGTCTTAGTCATTACATTTTTTAATGTTGTAAAGGTCAAGTGAACCTCTAATGTCCATGTAGAACTATTTTGTTTTAGTAAATCAGTGAGCGGAGCAGGGAGAATGACATAGTGCTTAACAGACTTATGTAAAATCCGATAAGTCCCCAAAACCCACATAATGTCGTTAGAGAGCAAGGCAGTGACCAATCTACCATTGCCTTGATCTTATCAAGATCGGGTGGCACGCATTCATATGAAATTATATGACCCAAATAATCAATGGAATCAACCCCCAAAATGCATTTAGGCATTTTTGCATAAAATTGATTAGACTATAATAGGGCCAACATAGTAGAAAGATGCAACAAATGATCATTTAAATTGGCAATATAAACGAGAATATCCTCAAATAATACCAGAACAAATTGCTACATATGAGGCCTACGAAAATTGTTCATGTCCTCCTGAAAAGTGGAAGGTGCATTGGTAAGTCCAAAGGGCATGACCAGGAATTCGTAATGACCATCAAAACTACGAAATGCCATCTTTGGAGTATTCGTGGGATAAACACAAATTTGATGGTATCTGGATCGCATATAGCTGGTATCGAAAACCAATCCCTAACTATAATAAATTTAAAGCTTTGTAATCAACACATAACCTCTAGTTGCCATCTTTCTTTCACACCAATAGCACCAGAAATACTCGTTTCCAACATGTCATGCAACATAGAACTTCTTTATGTGGATGTTGATAAAGCTTACTATTAATTAGGGTAGATTTGGGCAGGAGGGGAATAAAATGGTCATTGGCTCATGGGGGTGGTAGGTTAGTCGGTGTGTGAAAAACTGAGTCATAGGTATATAGAAGAGCTTAGGGGATCAGGGTTGGGTTTTCTTGTGTGGGTTCCAATATTTGAAATGGTAGTATGGTAATATAGTGAAAAGTAGAGAGACTATCTGTACGGAGTAATCGGGTAACTTGGTGGAGGATGGTAGGTTGGGGGTGGAACTGGATTCCCTATTAAGGGTGATTAGTGTGTGCCCAACATTAAACTTCATAGAGGGGACTGAATAGTCTAAAGTAACTGCTCCTAGGATACAGAGTCATTCGATACCCAAGACAACATCCACCATTTTATTGGGTAATAAGTAGAATGAAATCAGAAACTCTTGATTTTAGAGAGTAATGGGTGTATGATCATAAAACCCACTACAATAAATATGAGTTTTACTTCCTACTATGATATGGAATTAGGGGGTCGGTGTGACTGGTAGTTTCAAGTGAGTTTCAATGTGGGGATGCAAAATTTTATGGGAACGGCTAGTGTCAACAAGAATCGTTATAGGATGACCATAAATGGAGCTGAAAACTTTAGTGTCTTTGGTGAGAAACGACCATCTAGTGTAAGGTCAAAAATGTGAAAGTGAATTAGTTCATCTTAGTGGGAATCCATAACTGGGTTAGGGGAATCCTCTGGATTGGATTCCAAGGTTTGTAATGCCATGTGTGAGAAGTCATGGAGGTCATCATCCAATAATAATAAAAATTTCTTTGGTTGGCAGCGATGACCATGAATACATACATTTGGGGAGTGCTTAAGTAGCAGACTGGTATGGCTGGTGAAGGTGTAGGAGGCGTTTGGTTAGGCAAATGAGGAAATGGGGTTTTTGGAAAAGATGGTTGATGGGTTTGGGAACCAAAAACATGAGGTCTTGGTTAGGGCACAGTTAAGGTAACATACTTTTGCATTCACCTGTTTGGCTAGTTCCAATGCTTCAGAGATGGTTTTGGGTTGTAAAAAGCCAATTCACGTCTGATTTCTGGTAATAGACACGAAATAAAATAGTCGAGAATGATCTCTTGAGAGAGACCCCGAATGCGATTACATAGTATCTCAAACTATTATTGGTATTCATCTCCAATATTTTGTAGCTTTAATTTGGATAGTTCTACTTGATGATTAGTATAGGAAGATGGATCAAAACGTGTCTCCAAATCCCTAGTAAAAGAATTCTAGTCTGATAATTAATAGTTGTGAGACATCCATCTGAACCAGCTAAGGGCCTCCCCATGCATATAAAATTAAATCATAGCTAGACTATGATATGGAGGAACCATATAAAGTTGAAAAAATTATTCAGCCTGAAAATTCCAGTCAAGGGGCTTTGATCCATCAAATGGGATGAGTTATAATTTGGGTGGACGGGGCTGGGTTGATGTCTATGGTTGTTATGGGAAGGTCTGGAAATGAGGTGGAGGTGTATGGTATGGGGGTATGGGCCCTCAAGTGAATGTGGGAATGCCTTCAAACATACATGATCTTCTTGGACATCATGAGGCTCATGGTGGAACATACAATGTGGAACTCCTTAAGATGTTTATTAGGACATTCACCTGCAAGTCCATGAAACTTAGGCAACAAATGGATTAGTCCAGTTTTGAGCACATGTGGCACATCCTCATTGATATACTAGATACACATGCTTTCGTATATGAAGTCAGGTGCAACCAGCTCCCTTAATGTCCTCTCACGTAGGATTGGAGGTGGTTCAACCATATTCTCAGAGTATGCAATAGAATGCACAAAAACAACAGAATACGCAGAAACAACAGAATCAGTATCACTATCATGTAGATTAACACTAAGATGAAAAGACTCACTATCTAAATTTAAATTCCTAACTTGTCTAACCAAACTATGAAATGTTCTATCAATTTCAGGATTTATTGGATGCAAAGAGTTAGGATTTCCCCTAGTCATGCACTAAATGCAATAGTAGGTACCATGCAGGGCAGTAAGTGAAATACATGTTAAATTTCAGTGATCAAGCAAAAATTTGCATCAATAAAATCCTAATACCATAGGAAACATCCACAAAAAATTTCACGACAAAACTCAAAGCCTAACTAATTTAATTAAATGCAACAAAATCAAAACAATTGGAAAAATAAACTTGTAAAATAAAAAAGAAATAGTAAACAGTAAAACTAGTCACTACTTGTTTGTATCTC
>NC_032014.1:14842901-14849749 GCF_001865875.1 Lupinus angustifolius | reverse complement strand
AAACACCTTATACTCACACAAACAAGGGGTTTTTTGTTGTTGGATAGTATGAACATAAATCAAATTCAGAAACAGTAGTTAAGCAATGTAATAAAACGGCTAAATCCCTTCGGTTCGTTTGTTCACAACTCAATCCTCAGTTTCAAAAGATTATTTTCAGATTCCAACCATTAACTTTCGAATTTGTTGAGAATCAATTAACTAAGCGATAATCAATTCAATGTTCCAAAACCTAAACCTCTAACTAGGCAAAATCACTATAAGCATGAAACGATTAACAAATTCACTCAAACTAAGCATTCATGCACTAGAGAGAGTAAATCAACTAAGTGAAGATAAACTCAACCAACCAGTTTCTAAGCAATGGAATTAAGCAAACTATATTCAAACATAAGATAGAAGAAATCAACAATAAAGAAACCGAAAATGCATTAATAACAAAACCTCAAGAGTTGTGATACATTACCAAAGGAACTTAGTCCAGAAATTTAGCCTTCCATGGCAATGGAAGAACAAACCGAAAATGAAACGTGAAGAAAAAGTGAAACCCTAGCAAAGCAAAAAGAGGGAAAATGGAAATATAGTGTATTTCAAAATTGAAGGAAAAATGAAGTGTGTGTGTGTTTGGAGTGGGGAACCTGAATTTAACCCCTCCAACACACATAAAACCGAATTGGGCCTAAACAATGGGCCCAAAGCTAAATTAAAATAAAAACAACTCCTAAAATAAAAATACAATCTTCACTTCAACACATATCCTCGACTTCCATAATGCCCAAAATGCCATTGGTGCCAAATGTGATCTGAAAATGGTAATAGATTTAATCAGGCCAAATAATCCCAAATTAACTCATTTTAGGAATATTAGTCCAATAAAGTCTAAAATACTAAACCATGTGAAACAAAATCAATTAGGCACCAAGAATCATCAATCATGCTAAATTAAAGTTCTGAATAATGTATAATATATTGCTCATCATACATGCAAGCACTTCTCTCCATACATGTACCTCTACCGAACCTCTGAATTCTTTGCCGTAGCTTGCCTGAGTGTCGAGTACTTGATTATGTATAAAACGATTAACTTCGATATTTCGATTTTATTATAAATTATTAAGAAGTTATCCTAATAGGCTCTAGACATGTGAACATATCCAAATTCGATAACCTGAAAGGCTTAGAATTAACCTGAAAGGCTTCGATTCGCTTTAGGAGGAGTAATGAAATTCGATAACTTGAGACATACATGAATATGACTCATGTGGGGTTAAAACTTAACATATATCAGTTTGGTTTAGTGAGATTAAAAGCACTAAGTTATCCTCGAGGTTATTGATTTCGGTTTACGGTTTTGCGGCTAGGTAAATGACCTCCCATTGTTGCAGGTTGTAGAACTCATGTGTCATAACTATCCAAGAGAGTATTAAAACCATTGTCACAGAACTTAGGCCGTGGAATATGGGATTTAAGGTCATCCCTAGGCTATTGGAGACATCATGTAGGAGTACCGGGGACCTAAGGTCGAAACTGGTGACATTAACAACGTCCAGGCTTCCTGATCGCCATACGACTCATGGATAAGCATTGAAACCCTAATATTTTCTTGGATAACACCTAAACACACCTAGAACATAATGATATTAAAAACTATGGCATTTTTGAGTCTTTAGAAGATATAATTTCAGTGTTTTGAATTACAAAATGAGTTCATCATACCTCAAAATAGTTGAATATCTTCTTGGTAAGGATCTAAGGAGGAGAATGGAGAGTTTCTAACAACCTACACAACTAATGCCTTTACTTAAGACATGGAAAATTTAAGAGAGAAAACAAGCTAGGAGAAGCTTAAAGATTGAAAAACAAAGGCCATAACTATGATTATAATAGCTTAGATATGTGATATCTTTGTTTACGTGCAAGATTGAAGTGAAAATTGAGGTCACCCTCCCTTCCTAGTTTAACGTTGAAAAAGTGGGGTGGAGAAGGAATAAGATGTTGTATGGGTGTGTGGGACTTTTGTGGGTGATTAATGGATAATTACCCCTTAATAATGACACATGGGGGCACTTGTCACCTTCTTGGACTAATCATGCATGCATAATTCTTCTTATTTTTTTAGTTTGTGTTCTCTTTTGTATGATGCATGGGTCTGTTTCTTGAATTCTAATACATCTTTAACAAGTCTAAATAGTATCTAGATGATTATAGGTGATTTTCTATACCTCATAGATTGATATAGCTTGGACTCTAAGAAACAAGACTAGACAAGATACATGTACCTAGATCAATCTAGGTACTGACTATTTTGAGATGGGTGAAATCCATAGATATAAATCTTTAAAAATTAAAATAACTTCACCATTGGATTCATTGGTTCTAAAATAATAGGTTTAGAATCAAGAATCACTCAAAAAGCTATCATATTGAAAACGTTATGGACTTTCTAAAGAATGAGAATTTTGGCTAATACTAGAACACGAGTTTGCTCTCTAATCGGCTTGAGTAAGATTGGATAATTCCAAATGTGATTATAGCACTTGAAAAAAATTAAATTATACTATTAGAATAATTTATAAGAGGTTTGATTTTACTCAATGTGAGATAAAGACGAATACATACATTCATAGGTAAAGTTGGCAGTAGGGTTATTGACAATTTTCAGGGAATTGGTTGAGTTGTTACTTGGGATCTTTAATTGGGATAATAAATTTATAGTTTACTAAAAATTAATACATAATTGAATAATCTAGGCCTACACAAGTCACAGGGTCCCTCGGACTACTTCTGACGAAGTTCTATGACGATAGATTTACCCGATAACGGGTAAATCCCAAATGTGGGGAAATTACTATTGAGCTTCTAACGTACTTATTTCCCCTCATAATCTCATGAAATAACCCTAATTTATGTTAGAAACTAAATCATGAAATTTTCCTAATTAAATTCCATGATTCACAACTCATTTCCTAACTCCTCTCCCCACCCATCTATAACTCGAGTAAGTCGACTTCTTACTCCAGTAATCCTTTGTATTGGACAAGGGATTTGACACAGTTCCATATTATTTAAAAGAATAATAGATACTTATAAATTTGGGATGTGACATTACTCCCACCCTTTTTATAAATTTTGTCCTCGAAATTTGGGCACAATTTTCTTAACTAAGAGATAAGGGTAAGATGACTTTATCTTACCGTCTACTCCAATGTTGGTTGACTATCCTGGGTCCTATCAGAAATACCTTCACTAATGGTAATTCCTCATTATCTAAGGATCATAATCGTTCTCTTTGATATTCTGGCAAACGTGGGGTCAATGGTAAGACTCTCCTAATTCATTTCATTATAACAAATACATTGAGTAGTTGAAAATGCCACCAATACATTGCACAATCCGATTTCGATTGCTTCTTCAAGTATTGTAAGGTTGCTTTTGCGTCGCCATTTTTGATCATTCTTTGCTCCTGAATTTGATTGTACCATGTCTTTCCTAGAAAACTCAAAGTAGCGATAACCACCACATTGACCAGCAAATGAAGCAAAAAAAATTCTTGTTCCAATGCCCAACTCTCTCATGGTGTTCATTTGAGCGACATCTATCTCATTCTTTCTTTGGTTGGAGGCTATCATCCCACCATAATATTCACCAAGCAGTACGTGACTATGTTCATCGGAAAAGTAACTCACATACCAACCTCCTTTTTCCTTGTCAACGTGAATCTTTATTCTTGCTAAGCAACCGCATCTTGTCTCTTTTCTGGGAGCCCTCTTCCGAACCACATCATTTTTCTTCTCTCTAAATCTTTCTCTATTATAGAAAAATGTTTGTCATAGAATTTCACTGTCCTTGTCCTGACGAGTATGATATTTTCTTATACCAAATCCTTTCATCATACCATACATCATATAAAATTCGTATGCAACATCGTTATTCAAAACCCTAAAATTATTCACCTCGTCTACGTTTAATAATCCAAAATCAATTATTTCATTCATATTTTTAGCATCACTATCATCAAATCCATCCATCCACCAAAAATCAGTAAAATATATCATTTATATTACTAAAAAAAAATACCTAGTCATTGTAGTTTTCATTGTTGTTAATTTCTTCTTTCATTTAATAGACAAACACAAACATAAAATTAATCAATAATTCTATTTTTTTAAAATTATTTAACAATATAATAGTACCAAACAAGGAAGAAACGATAAAAATAATCATTATAGAGAAGAAACATATAACTAATCAAAATATTTATGATAACAAAAATAATGAACAATGTAAGAGTACTAAATGAACAAGATGTAAGACTGACATTGCAACTAAGAGGTGGATGAATTAGTTGACTAGAAATTATGACTACTTTTTCTGAAAAATGAAGAGTTAAAATGCAGAGGATAATATTGCAGAAAATAAACAAGAATAAATAAAAAAGGCAAGGGAGAAGAGAGTACACAAGGATTTTATACTGGTTCACCTTCTTGTCTACCGAAGGCTACGTCCAATTCTCTTGTAGCACAAGAGATTTTCCACTAAATATTATGAGTTGTAATTACAATATCTCACCCCGAGATCTCTATGTACCTTACACACTCACTAATACTTATCACCTTGGAAAACACCTTTCCAAGTAACTCTATCCCCTTTCTATTCACGCCCAGTGAAAGAAAGTTATTACAATGAATGAAGAATTTGAATGATGGCTTTGGATTGCTTTTACAAGTATGAAATATAGTAACACTTGCAATCCAATCAACTGTTTTTTATACTTAATAATAATGCTCTTTAAGTTTATAAAACTTTGATACACTTTACTTCAAGAAACTCTAAAAATGACTTTGAAAGTTTGAGTGCAAATGGCTTAGAAGTACAAAAAATTATTTCAGAAAAGTGTAGGAAAGTTGTGAGAAAAGAATGAAAGAGTTGTTCAAAAAAGTTGTTTCCATTGTGAGTTCTAATGCCTTTAAATAGGCTTTTCAATCAGCCATTGTGCCTTTATGAAAGAGTTGGAATGAAGGCATTTCATTTGGGATGAAAACTCTTGAGTTTCAAATCTGAAAAGCTGATGTAACAGCTCTCAGTAACCAATTACAACATTGAGTAATCAATTACTCAAATGTTCTGCCCAACAGTGAATTAAAATTCACTTAGAGTAATCGGTTACTCAAATTTGAGTAATTGGTTACTCCAATTCAAATATTGTTGGATAACTGATTCTCACTCATGTAACATGTTACTCAAATTTCAGTAACATGTTACATAGTATTTTGAAAAATGTTTTCATTTGAAATTTAAAGTGTTTCAATTCCTTTTAAAATATTTTTAGAATTACTACATTAGTATATTAAAGAGTATAGGATAGAAGTACCTATTTATTCGTAGACTAATTTTCTTGAAGCTTTAATCTTCTTGGTATTCATAAGTAATCTTCACTTTATTCTTTTTGGTGATGTTGGTGTCTTCATCAAAACATTGCCAAGGTCAGGAGCAAAGATCTTCTTCACAATCTCCCCCTTTTCTTGAGAGTAGCGTACTTTAAGATATGTTGAAGTTTGACTTGAGTATGCTCCCCTATTTTGTATGCCCCCCGTTTCTTTTGGAGTAATGTGCCTGAAATATTTTTATAGAAAATACACTTCCCCCAACTTTTCTCCCCCTTTTGACTTCATCAAAATGTAGAAAAGCAAAGAGATTCTAGCACAATATATATAGCATACAAATACTTATATAGTCAAGATATATCAATATGATATCATATACTCATGTATGGATCAAGATATAGATAAACAAGTATTGCAATGCATAAAGAAGATGTTTCAAACATATATCTAGGAATGGAACAATAAAGCATAAAACATCATAAAGTAACTTGTCCGGGAATGTGTAGCAATAACTTAAAAACAATAAATGAGTAGAATTAAAAATTTATCATAATTTTGAAAGTAATAAAACCATAAAATCCTAACAACAAATATTCTAAGATTCAGGCTCTGAATTGTCTTCATCAATATCTATGTTATCCATCCTAGAGGAGAGGCAATGAAGTTCATATTGGATTTGTTGATTCTGAGAGTCGAGAGCATCCATCCGATTAGTGATGTAGCCTCGGAAAGAAAACAATTCATCCATAATCATTTGGTTCGTAGGCATGGTAGCAGATGAGGATGATTGAGCATGAAACTCAGACAGTTGTGGTTCAGGAGGGTTAGGAGCTTCAGGTTCAGATGGTTCAGCAGCAGCAGTCGGCTTGTCGGTTCTATGTTTGTAGGTGCGGGTTCGAGGGTCTTGGATGAAACCCATTTTGTGGACCACTTCCACATCAATTTGGCTTTCTCGAAGATTTAGAGACACCTTTGTTTCACCATTTGTAGAAACACCGTGCTAAAGAATGTTGGTTATGAAGATTGCATATGGAAAAGGACTTTGAGTACCTCTAACAGTCCACAATTATTTCATTATCATTAGAGTCTAATTGATCTTGATGTTAAACTTTAAAGCATACATCAATTGGAGTTCTATTTCACTTATTTGAGAATGATTTGAAAATTTTGGTAACATGACATAACTCAAAAAATAATGAAGCAAACGGTCCTCAAGCTTGAGATATCCAGTAGATAGGATGTCTCGGTTTTTTACGTTCTCGCCAAAGCTCTGTTGCTTACGCATTTCTATTTCCCTTTTTGAAAGTTTACATACAGTATGGTAAAAATCCTTTCGATCATAACTATTCTATTCACATACAAGGCCGAAACCCGTTATGCTACCTTGAGAGGGTATGTTACATACAATGAACTAAAAGTTTTAAGATCCAAAACAATGTCTTTTCCTTTGACATAGGAAGTAAG
>NC_032014.1:14839423-14842801 GCF_001865875.1 Lupinus angustifolius | reverse complement strand
ATATTAGTCTTATTATCATTAAAGCGCAATTGATCTTGATGTTAAACTTTAAAGCATACATCAATTGGAGTTCTATTTCACTTATTTGAGAATGATTTGAAAATTTTGGTAACATGACATAACTCAAAAAATAATGAAGCAAACGGTCCTCAAGCTTGAGATATCCAGTAGATAGGATGTCTCGGTTTTTTACGTTCTCGCCAAAGCTCTGTTGCTTACGCATTTCTATTTCCCTTTTTGAAAGTTTACATACAGTATGGTAAAAATCCTTTCGATCATAACTATTCTATTCACATACAAGGCCGAAACCCGTTATGCTACCTTGAGAGGGTATGTTACATACAATGAACTAAAAGTTTTAAGATCCAAAACAATGTCTTTTCCTTTGACATAGGAAGTAAGACGATTTTTCTGAAAGTTCAAGTTACAGTAAAATACTCGCACAAGTTCTGGATAAATGTCATTTGTCTCACAACAAAAATCAAAAAGGTTTTGTTGACGTAAAAGATAAGGGAAAAGAAAATCTTCAAACTCAAAATTGTCATCATTACCGAATTTTGGAGTGAAAATAATGCGTCCATGGAAGTGTTCTTCAAACACTTTGTGTTGTTCCTCATTAGCTAGAAGCCTTGCCAAATCCAGAGGGTTGGACTCCATAGAAGTAGTTCCTTGTCTCTTTTGAGTCGTGGAGGTGTGTTGCTTCTTGGTTTTTGAAGAGGATGCTATGGATTTTTGGTTTTGAAGGTTTAGGTTTGAGGTTTTGGAGATTTGGGGGTTTTTGATTTAGGCCACTAAACAAAAAATGATGGTTTAGAAGTGTTTAGAAGTGAAAATGTGATAGGAATAGACACAAAAATCACTTAAAATGGATCAAAAAACGAGAATTTTAGAGTTTGAGAGGGTTGAGAAGGAGAGAGCACGAGTTAAGTGAGGAAGATGAATTTGAAAACGTTAAAAATGCAGAAAAATATACATATATAACAGCACAGAGTAATCGGTTACTCAAATTAAAAAAATTTAAAATTTTCAAACAGCAACTCAGAGTAATCGATTACTCACTTTGGGTAATCGATTACTGAAACACATTGTTCAACCCTGTAATCGGTTACTCTCCAGTGTAATCGATTACTGACCCCAAAAAAACTTATTTTTAGGCAAAATTAAGCTATGAAAATGATTTTTAACCCAAAATTTGAAATTTTTAAACATAAATAAACACATTTCAGTTCAAGTAGGCATGAAATAGATATAATGAAGCATACATATAAACATATATATTCATTTATGCTTCATCAAGGATGTCTAATTCTCGTCTAATTTTATAGAAATGTTCTTTTGCCAAAGGATTAGTGAATATATTTGCTAGTTGGTTATGAGTATCAACAAATTCTACAGACACGTTCTTCTTTCGAACATGGTCCCTGTAACGCCCCAAAAAATACTTCTAAAAAACATTGCGGAAAAATGGGTAAATTTTTTTTATTTTTAAATTGGGGATATAAAATTGTTTCCTTTTAAAAACCATCCTTTTCCAGGACATCACTTTAAGTAACTCGAATGCGGAGAATCAACTTATCGTTATCGAATGATAACTTAACCTGATTCACAATTTCCTGAATAAAATAATGCATATAATCAGTTAAGTCATAATTAGTTCATACAAACTAAGTCAACAAGGCGGAAACTACATCGCCACTAACATATACAAAAATCAAGAAGAAACGCAGCCCCAACAAAACCAAAAAGGGGACATCGACGAATCCACAAGTTGACTCAGAAGATTCCCGGAATGCTGGACCCCTCACTCGGGTCCTCCTCCTCTTCCGAGTCAGACACGAGGTCGATCACCTCCACCGAGCTCTCTACATTGACGAGCTCAACGAGCTCGTCCTCCTCTTCCTCTTCCTCCACTTCATTATGCCATAACCCAGTGGCATCATTCGGAGAGGATGACATTCTCAAATTCGGAGTCTTCTTGCAGCTCATATGTGGGAATTCACTTCCACAATAATAATGTGTGCATGATATGTCATGATTATCCACCTTACACCAATATCCATCCAACATCCTAATCGGAAATAATCGAGAGTACAGGTCCCGTACCAAGCCGCTTTGTACACACCCGAAATAACATATCCTCACAAGGAAGTATAAAAAAATAGATCGATCGGTTCCCTCAGGAACAGTCCTACCCGGACCAAGGTCCTACAAATGCTTTCTAGGCATCCCTCTCATCGATCTCGAATGCAATCCCGGGATTGTCAGAGAGTGCCTAGTTTGGCCTGTGAGAACTGTCCGATCCAACAGGCTACCTCCCCAGGAATACAAGGGACTCGTCTCACCCAGACTCTCCCTCAAGACATTGTTGGCGAATCACCGTTCATCACATTGTTCACAACATTATTTTATTTCAATCTTTCCACATTGTCCCTCGCCAAAGTAGGGACTAGTCGCCCAAGCGACAATTCCTCTTTAAATCTCAGATAAACTAAAGCCTTCCTCGCCCAGGGGAATGTACTATCGCCTAAGCGAGGTCTCTTCTCGCTCAAGCGAGACATCTCTCGCCCAAGCGAGGGAGTTACAGAAACTCATTAAAATCCTAGGCTTTCTCGCCTAAGCGAAACCCTTAATCGCCCAAGCGAGGCCTCTTCTCGCTCAAGCGAGACATCTCTCACCCAAGCGAGAGGTTCCAGAGGCTTCTTAAAGTCTTGGGCTTTCTCGCTCAAGCGAGGCCCATACTCGCTCAAGCGAGGCCCATACTCGCCCAAGCGAGGCTTTATCGCCCAAGCGAGGCTTTATCACCCAAGCGAGATTTTGTCGCCCAGGCGAGGGAGTTCCAGAACCAAAACTTCCCCTCACCCAGTCCTCGCCCAAGCGAGACTCTGCTCGCCCAGGCAAGAGTTTCTCGCCCAAGCGACAGGGACTTGGACAGAATACCAATTTTACCCTTTTCGACAACCAAAACCCATTTAGACATGGTTTTTCAAACACCTGCACACAGAAAGTTCCCAACAACAATCATATACAATATTTAACACATTTCATCAACAATCATATATATTCAAAAGCATTCAAACATACAAAATCTTGGGTTTCTTAAAACCCAAGTTAACTCCAAAACCTTTGAGATGGTTTAGGAGATCCGGGTGTCATATTCGGACACCACTATGTCACGATGTGTTCTCTCTCACATAAAATATTCAATACATTTCCTCAACAATCATATATATTCAAAAGCATCCAAACATAAAAATATTGGGTTTCTTAAAACCCAAGTTAACTCCAAAACCTTTGAGATGGTTTAGGAGATCCGGGTGTCATATTCGGACACCACTATGTCACGATGTGTTCTCTCTCACCTTAATGAAGCGTGCTTTA
>NC_032014.1:14838040-14839323 GCF_001865875.1 Lupinus angustifolius | reverse complement strand
TTTTTCCAACTTGATTCAAGCCATGGTTTAAGGCTAAAAACAAATAGAAATACATACATTCTCATTTTTCCAAAACACTTCCTAAAGGTTCCTTTGATTTTATCATCATCCCCTTTGGCTAAAACAACAAAAGTATGTAATACAACATTATAACAACTCTATGAACACAAGTTGTTCATGGTTTCAACAAAATATTTTCATAAGTTCAAGAACATCACCATTTTCGGTTTTGAGGAGAAAATGAGTTAGAAAGCGTTTTAGAAAATTTCAACGGTTGAATATGTTCTTGACATGCTCATGAACAACATACTTATATTTCATCAACATCCATTGGTTGAATGTTGAGAGATCAAGGATTGAAGATGGAAGAAGCCATGAGAAATGAGAGAAAAAATGAAGAGAGAATTTACCTTCTCTCTTAAAATTTTGCAAATGAAAGAGTGTGAGAGTGAAGTGTGAGGGTTTAAGGAGAGAAGGAAATCAGATTTCCCTCTAGGCAATCATGAAAAATCTCCTAGGGTGGCTAATGATGATTTCATGAGATTGAGTGATGTGAGGTTTGCTTTATGGAAGTCAACTTCCACATCCCAATGCGAAACAACCACTCCACGGATACGTGCGCTAAACATGCCCGAGTATTATCAGCCAATACTTGATCGGGTATTACAAATCTCTCGATCCTAATATCCGATTAGAATTTCGGATTTCGGCATTTCAAGTGAAAAATATTTAGAAGATAGGTATGGGTGTACTCAGGGTCTATATTGAATCGAAATGAAATTACGAAGTCAATGGTACAATCGGAATTCGATTCCAAGTTACGGAACTCAAAAACCACTTTTTGAGTCGTAGCTGGTGAGATTCGGCCCTGACAGTGGTCCGAAACCGACTGTCTCTGAAAATCATGAAAATTTACCACCAAATTGGAAAACAAATTTCAAGACTAAAACTCAACTAGAGTTTCGTCTAATTCCTTACCAAAAATTCCCAGAAATTCATTTTCGAAAATATAATTAATAACAATATTAATAAAATCTTATAATTCAAAATCGTAAAATTTGCGGTATTACAGTCCCTAAGGAAGTGATGTGTTATATCAATGTGTTTGGTTCTTGAATGCATAACCGGATTCTTTGTGAGGTTTAATGCACTAGTATTGTCACACTTTAGAGGAGTGCAACCCAAATCTAAACCATAATCTCATACTTGTTACTTGAGCTACAACACTTGGACACAACAACTACCTGCTGCAATATATTCAGCTTTAGTATTGCTTAGGGCTA
>NC_032014.1:14837284-14837940 GCF_001865875.1 Lupinus angustifolius | reverse complement strand
ACCACTAGTACTTTTCTTCTCAGTTTTACATCCTGCAAAATCTGAATCTGAATATCCAACCAAGTCACATATACTTTCCTTTGGATACCACAGTCCAACATTAGTTGTGCCTTTAAGATATTTCATTATTCTCTTAACATCAACTAAGTGTTATTCTTTTGGTTTGGATTGATAGCAAGCACACAGAGAAGGATGTTTGTAATCCTCAAAACCAGGAGGTTGTTCAACAAACACTTCTTCTTGAATGTAGCCGTTGAGGAAATCACTCTTTACATCCATTTGATATAACTGAAAATTCAAAGAGCAAGCATATGCAAGTAATAGCCTAATAGCTTCAAGTCTAGCAACTGGAGCAAAAGTTTCATCAAAATCGATACCTTCTTCCTGGTTGTATCCTTGGGCTACTAATCTAGCTTTATTTCTAACTATTATACCATTTTCATCAGATTTATTTCTAAATATCCACCAAGTTCCAATAACATGCCTATTTTTAGGTCCAGGAACAAGTTCCCAAACTTCGTTTCTCTCAAACTGGTTTAATTCTTCCTGCATAGCAAGAATCCAGTGTTCATCCTCAATTGCTTCATCAATCTTGGAGGGTTCGATTTGAGAGACGAAGGCCATGTTAAGACAAGCTTTATCAAGCATTCGTCGGG
>NC_032014.1:14836784-14837184 GCF_001865875.1 Lupinus angustifolius | reverse complement strand
GATGAGTTCTCCATTCTTTTGGTAAATCTGTATGAATATGCTTCTCTTGAGATGGTAGGTTATCATTCATTTTCAAATGCTCAGTATCAGTTGTAGGTTCAATAGTAGAAATTTCATTTGAAGAAGAACTTGGCAGTTCCTCCTCATCAGGAGTTATGACATCTTTTATCTCAGCATTTGTTTCATCAAAAGACATATGAACAGATTCTTGCATGGCTTGTGTTCTTTTATTAAAAATTTTGTAAGCTTTACTCGTAAGAGAGTAGCCTAGGAAGATCCCTTCATCTGCTTTTGCATCAAATTTGCCCAAGTTATCCTTTCCATTATTTAAGACAAAACATTTACAACCAAATACATGCAAGTGAGAAATATTTGGTTTTCTACCTTTGAAGAGTTCATA
>NC_032014.1:14835705-14836684 GCF_001865875.1 Lupinus angustifolius | reverse complement strand
ATTTTGGGAGGTTAGTTTCATTTAACATTGTTCGAGCCAGTTCTTCTAAAGACCTATTCTTTCTCTCTACAATACCATTTTGTTGTGGTGATCTAGGAGCAGAAAAGTTGTGATTGATACCCAGATCATCACAGAATTCTTCAAAAGAAGAGTTTTGAAATTCTCCCCCATGATCACTTCTTATAGCAGCGATTTTAAGTGCTTTTTTCATTTTGTACTCTTTTAGCATAAATGCTAAAGGCTTTCAATGCCTCATTCTTATGCACTAAGAATAGAGTCCAAGTGTATCTCGAAATATCATCTACTATAACGAGGGCATAGTAGTTACCACCATAACTTTTTGTCCTTGAGGGGCCAAACAAGTCCATATGTAGTAACTGCAATGGTCTATCAGAGGAAACCATATGCTTTGGACTGAAAGAAATTTTTGTTTGTTTACCCATTTGACAAGCACTACATAGGTTGTCTTTAACAAACTTCATTTTGGTTAAACCAATAACTAAATCTTTCTTTATAAGATTGTTCAAATGGTCCATGTGAATATGAGTAATTCTCCTATGTCATATCATGATTATCATTTGCAACTAAACACGTTATTGGTAAAGATGAATTCATATCAATCATATATATATTGTTTATTCTCTTACCAACTAGTTTAGAGTGATGATGATTCTTACTTTCTATGATGCACTTATCTGGGTAGAATGCCACATGGAAGCCTTTGTCACATAGCTGACTTATGCTAAGAAGGTTGTGCTTGAGTCCTTCAACATATAACACACCTTCTATAGTAGTTGAAGGAGGCTTGCCAATTCTACCAACTCCAAGAATTCTTCCTTTGTTATTATCACCATATGTGACATATCCTTTGTCCCTTGGAGTAAGGACATAGAATTTTGATCTGTTGTCCGTCATGTGTTTTGAGCAGCCGCTATCCAAGTATCATAAGTTGTAGGCGGCTCTCAAATTTTCCTACAAA
>NC_032014.1:14833839-14835605 GCF_001865875.1 Lupinus angustifolius | reverse complement strand
TTTGGATTTTAAAGCATCCAAATCTTTTTGTAGAATTTTATTTTGACTCTCAAGAAGTTCTATAGTGTTTTTTTGATTTATGCACACTTTAGAGAGTCTAATAATTTCTTCATGTAATTCACAAATAGCGTTATGTAACTCATTATATGAAAATGTATCATTTGGTTCAGAGTTACTAATCTCATAATCGTCATTTGAATTGTGTCAAACCATCAATGAAATATGTGTCTGCTCCTTAATTCTGAGTTCTACATTTGAACATGTAGATTTTTGCTTTGATGTTGATGCTTCACTATTTGTTGTAGACCTTTGTACTTCTTTGGCTTCATGTATCTAGAATTCTAATTTTAATTTCACTCCTTGTTCTATCAATCCCCACTTGAAATAGTTTTTTTAAGAAGTAATAATCTCTATAAGATTGTGTGTAGATAAATGTCACTTAACTTAAACTTTTATATAGTGAATATGAATCATATTTTATTAGTATGACTCATAGTCTAACTCTATCTCTCGCATCAAACTATACACAACACTTTCAAGAGTGTATTGTAAAAAGCTTGAACGTTAAAAGCCATGCATGTTTATATTAGTATAGTCACTGAACACAATAGAAATTTATTCCCTTGATTTCATAAGAAGTGGTTCATATTTCCATATTCACATATGTAAGTTTATCAAGTATACTCTTATAATTTAGATACTTCACTCCAAGCTCTGATACCAATTGTAAGACTGAGATTGCAACTAAGAGGGGGATGAGTTAGCTGACTAGAAATTATGACCACTTTTTCTGCAAAATGAGGAGATAAAGTGCAGCGGATAATATTGCAGAAAATAAACAAGAATAAATCAAAGAGGTAAGGGAGAAGAGAGTACATAAGGATTGTATACTGGTTCACCTTCTTGTCCACCGAAGGCTACCTCCAATACTCTTGCAGCATAAGAGATTTTCCACTAAATATTATGAGTTGTAATTACAATATCTCACCCCAAGATCTATATGTACCTTACACACTCACTAATACTTATACCCTTTGAAAAAACCTTTCCAAGTAACTCTATCCCATTTCTATTCACATCCCATGAAAGAAAGTTATTACAATGAATGAAGAATTTGAATGATGGCTTTGGATTGCCTTTACAAGTATGAAATATAATAACAGTTCCAATTCAATCAACTATTTTGTATAGTTAGTAATAATGCTCTTTAAGTTTATAAAACTTTGAAACACTTTACTTCGAGCAACTCTAAAAATGACTTTGAAAGTTTGAGTGTAAGTTGCTTAGAAGTGCAGAAAATTATTTCAGAAAAAGTGTAGGAAAGTTGTGAGAAAAGAATGAAAGAGTTGTTCAAAAAAGTTGTTTTCATTGTGAGTTCTAATGCCTTTAAATAGGCTTTTCAATCAGCCATTGTGCCTTTATGAAAGAGTAGAAATTATTTGGAATGAAGGCATTTCGTTTGAGAAGAAAACTCTTGAGTTTCAAATCTGAAAAACTGATGTAACAGCTCTCTATAACCGATTACAGCATTGAGTAATCGATTACTCAAATTTGAGTAATCGGTTACTCCAATTCAAATATTGTTGGATAACTGATTCTCACTCATATAATCTGATACTCAAATTTCAGTAACCTGTTACACAGTATTTTGAAAAATGTTTCCATTTAAAACTTAAAGTGTTTCAATTCCTTTTAAAATATTTTGAGCATTACTACTTTAGTATATTAAAGAGTATAGGATAGAAGTACCTATTTAGACTTAGACT
>NC_032014.1:14823142-14833739 GCF_001865875.1 Lupinus angustifolius | reverse complement strand
TTGTGAGTTCTAATGCCTTTAAATAGGCTTTTCAATCAGCCATTGTGCCTTTATGAAAGAGTAGAAATTATTTGGAATGAAGGCATTTCGTTTGAGAAGAAAACTCTTGAGTTTCAAATCTGAAAAACTGATGTAACAGCTCTCAGTAACCGATTACAGCATTGAGTAATCGATTACTCAAATGTTCTGTCCAATAGTGACTTAAAATTCACTTAGAGTAATCGGTTACTCAAATTTGAGTAATCGGTTATTCCAATTCAAATATTGTTGGATAGCTGATTCTCACTCATGTAACCTATTACTCAAATTTCAGTAACCTGTTACACAGTATTTTGAAAAATGTTTCCATTTAAAACTTAAAGTGTTTCAATTCCTTTTAAAATATTTTGAGCATTACTACTTTAGTATATTAAAGAGTATAGGATAGAAGTACCTATTTAGACTTAGACTAATTTTCTTGAAGCTTTAATCTTCTTGGTCTTTATAAGTAATCTTCCTTTTCTTTTTTTGATGATGTTGGTGTCTTCATCAAAACCTTGCCAGGGTCAGGAGCAAAGATCTTCTTCACACAAGAAGCTATAACCTTATATATGCAAATTCGCCCCTTCAATATATTATGCTAGAAGAAGCCAATATATTTCACTATGTTTGAAGAAGCCAATATACTAAAAGGTGGTCCGTATGTTAATGTTATATTAAATTCACTGAAGTCGTTTTCTAACAACAAGACATCATAACAGAAAGTCGTCATCCAGCATCTCGACTTCAGAAGTGGACAATACAGCATTGAAGTCGTTTTTGCCCAAGAAGACGTCCATGTGGAAGTCTTAATTCCTCATATCGACTTCTAATAGGTATGGTCCACGATAGTCAGTCACATAACTTTTCCATCCAACGGTTGTAAATCAGTTCGCTTCGAAACGAACTAATAAGGGGTTCACATTTTAGTTGGAGTCATCTTATATATGTTATTAATAATAGATTTAGGTGCAACAAAGATAAGAAATATAAGGATAGTGAGGATATTATCCATTTTAGTAGTGTTACTTTGCCAACAAGATGAGAGTTTTCCTTTCAAGATGTTAACAATGGGATTTCAAATGGAAGATCTTCTAAGATGTTTCCCAATATGAATCTCAGGTATTTGAACCAAACATTATGAACTTTACAATTTTATTTTTCTTACATGGATACAACTATATCGCCATTAACCTTCATCCCAAGAAGCAAGCTCATAATATCTCAAAAATACATTTAAGCACTTTGAAGTTTTCCATGGTGCATCCACCATCAATATATTATCCACATGTTGGAGTTGTGAGACCATTATCTTATTAAGTCTCTCAATCCTTCAACAACAATCAAGAACAAGAATGGTTCCATTACTAGAGTCATAAGGCGATATGATGAATAAGATGAAGGGATTTAAGGAATGAAGTGAAGGAGATTGTTAGTTTTATTATCCTTGCCTAAACCCTAATTCCATCCTAAATCTATTGAAACAACAGCAAATTATGGACGACTCCTTATCCACCCTTTCCATATGATACCAAATCTCAACCTTTCGAGCATATATTCCAAAAAGCCCTCAACTAGCATAGCCACATGCGTTTTCAAAATCAACCCTAAAATTTTACCTTTGTCTTCCATTGTAATTCCCTCATCAATTATTTCATTAAGAATTTATCTCTAATGTAGTTTGCAATGAAATTAAATGAGATTATTTGATCAAATTTTTACATTATTCAATAATTTATTTAAGCATATGCATAACATTAAACATTATCATAAAAAAAATGATGTATTCATATTGAGGAGTGCCCAATTTAGTTTTCTTTCTGGTGTTACTTTTAGTAATATTCTTTTATTGTTTTTGTTTTGTATTAAAACATTATTACCGTGACACTTAATAACACAACTCAAGATAAGAAAGTAGAATTTGTGTATAAATTAGAAGTCTAGAATTAACTTTTTCAATTTCTAGGTTCCTTGTCATGTGATATAAAAGGTCAATCAGTACTACATATATTACGGCTTATATCTTACCTTGACAATCTTGAAATTTTAGTTACCTGGACGTGTGAATAATATATGCTTACGACTGTTAAGCCACAAAAAGGAGAAGACTAGCAGGTAGAATAAAAGTTTTTTTAATCTAGTTTTTACAATCAGAATATAATATTGAGAATACAAGTTACACAAAATCCGTTCCTATCCATTGATACTTTAACATTATGAATAGGAGTTAGGAGTCAAGGATACACTTTAACATTATCTTTGCCTATTAGTATTACTTTAAATATGGCCATACGAACTTTTATGAATCTCAGCATACCACAAGATAGCAAAGTTTTTGTTTTCTTATTTGTTTTTATAGTACTTATCTCTCCAGAATTTGTAACATCCTCACCCTTAAATAACATGGTTAAAGCCTCATTAGGTAACAGCGAATTGAACCAGACTACTACGGCATGCAAATAAGAATTGCTAATTATTGAGTGGATAATTAATCAGCTGCAATAGTACTGTGAAAATTTAGAACATAAAGGTTGAAGTACAAGCATCCAAAATTCAAAAAGAGATAGTCATAAGTAGTTCTTAGTTATTAACATAAACAATCTTCAGCCATACATAAAGATGCATATTTAAGTTAAGGAAACAGAGACCCTTGCGCTAGCGCTTAAGAGGTTGGTAGAAATGGAAAAAAGAAGTTTCCTCTTCTATATTACTAGAAAGAGAAAACATATAGTCCTGCTGAATTAATAGGGTGAAACACCAACATTAGCCGAACCATAAAAGCCATCTTTGATCAGAACCTCTTCTCCTTCCTGGACAAATACGAAAGAGAAAGAATCCACAGACTCAGAAACCAAAGTTAGGGATATGATATACATTGTTTTGTCTAATCTGAAATGTGTTTGTACTATACAATTATAATTATGTTCGTAACATTACGTTTTTGTGAGTCTCAACAATGGTAACACAACTATAATTATCACCAGATTTTCCAATAAATTTTCATAATTACGGTAAACACAACATAAGGGATTTAAAATAATGGTTTACATATTTTGCTTGAAAAAATTGAGGGTACATTATAAGTTACCTGCTGGCACACATTTGTCTTCTTCATCACAGTTTGTTCAGTAGGCATGAGACCAAAGTGAATGTGCGGGAAGTGGGCCCACTGACACACAAAGTACGCCACATATTAGAAGAAATCCAAAATGAACTAGACAACCATAGCATTTATTTGAATGCAGAATGAACAGATTCTATTGCACTTAAAATAATTCACATTTTCTTATCAGACAAAATAAAAAATATTAAGAGTATAGGGTACTTCAATCCTTGCATCAATATCCTAACATCTATTATATTGTAATGTATTATTATGCATTCCGAGGGTTGTACCCCCAATCCACAAATGCATAATAAAAGCCCTTCATCTTTGCTCTAATCCAAGTCCATAAACGTAACATAAGCAAATCAAACACTCTTTCATATATTTGACTTCAGCGTTGAAAATTATACTATTCAGTTGAAGCCATAAACATGAATAAGATGTCCAAAATGAAATACATGTTAAAAAACAGTTAACCATATGAGAAAAGATCCTATGAAGTAAAATACACCATTAATCATCATTCAATTTATTAATCATTAACTCTGAAATAAAATATGTTCATTACAAATTAATGATGTATTGATCGTCTAAAAAAATTATATGTGACTTAGAATTGAAGTGTAATTAAATATATACTGGACTAATAACATGTGTATTTGATATCTTGTGTGTAAATAGCATAATTTTTGTGTAAACACATCACTAACTAGTGAAAAAAATCAAACAAGCAAGCAGAAACTTCATGCAAAATTTAGAGAGAGAAAGTATAAACTAGCCCGTCTATACTGAAACCCTAATATGATCATGTAAAACAAAGAATCTTATATCATAATATTATTTTAAGCATAGGATAATAGATTCATACATTCTTGGCTGCTGCGCTGAATGCTTCTCTGTGGGTTATATCAGGATTAACAGCTTTAATGCGTTGTATCTCATCCCTGAAGATATAAACATGTACCATTCATATTTGCTTCAACTTTAACAATGGACCAGACATTTAATATATTTACATATATACATCAATATGATTTTGTAGGAAAATTAAAATTACTATAATGTTGATTGAGAAAGAATGGTTTTAAATGAACTCACTTGATGAAACGGTTGTAAGCGGAGGGGACTCTCTGTCTCTTCTCAGGAGCTGGACATGCATACATTCACATCAATATATATCAATTACTTTGACTTTTAATTGCAAATTTTTTATAATTTTTACTTGCTATTTATTTGTTTCCTCACATTATGCATTATTAACATCTGCCCATGCATCTATCTATGATTATGATTCAGAGGATATGATAAGAAGTTGATATACAATAGTTTGAGGATAATATTTATGCAATGTAAGTATAAAAATTTATACATATCAATCATTATTCATTTATATTATTTATATTAAAGTTAATAATGATCAAACGATTGATAGTCCATGATACGCTGAAAAAATCTTATTATGATGATATGATACACAATTGATATATAATTGTTTGAATGTAATATCTCTAGGTCAGTATAAAATCAACAATTATTATTTGTATTTTATATCTAAAAATTAATAATGATAAATGATTGATGATGACAATCAGAAAATTTATTACACTCACTCATACACTTTTTCTTTAATGATTTATAGTTTTAATCAACTATAATTCCGGGGAGAAGCTATAATGTGTCTTTCTCTTCTCTACCAAATTAACCTATATCTCCATCTTTGTCGGTTCTTGTAACTTAAGATTAATGAAAATTAAATTAAAGTTATTAAAGGAAAATAGCCTGTGAATACAAACTGTGCCCTAGCTAGCTAGAACGATGACACAGGTTTTATTTATTGTATTTGTTTTGTATGCAATAAATCCTCCTTGGTGTTGATAATTTATTGCAGGCTAGGGCGAAGCTATTCTATAAGACCTGTCATTGCTTATAAGGATCTTTGATTTCTTTTAGGGCATCTACACTTAAAAGTAAGGGAGGGTTGAAGTACTATTGCAATGATGCCTTAACCCTTAGAAGATCCTTTCCCTTCTGCCAACAGAACTAGACCAAGAGTACCTGATTCAAAACTGTTATAATGGTGACTAAATATATAAAAAAGAGAGATGATAAAATGAACAGCATGATTTTGTTCTTTAAAAACTACAACTAAATATATTCACTAGGGAAAGTTGTTTTCAACTTATAAAGCAAAAAAAAGTGTAATGGATGAACAATAAATATAACCATCATTTTGACCAAGAGTAATCTGAGTTATACTCCAGCCAAATATATCAAATAAAAGGCTAGCATAGAACTTAAATAAAATCTCACGTCTATTAGTAATTGGTGGCCTTGGAAGCTCATCAATTGCAGTCCTAGGAGGCATAGAAAAGTCATGCGCCATGTTTGCATTCTGGTTGATGAACAAATTTGGGGAAGGGTTTGGGATCTCCTCCTGCAGAAAATCAAAAGAATTAATCATCTACCAAGGAAGAACTTGATTAGGTGGTTTCAACATGTTATATTTCTTTTTTTCTCTAACAAAAAGTTATCCATGCACGAGACTACCTAATAGGGATTTCAGGAGGTAGATGTATATAACCTCACCTACACAAGCGAAAAGTTTGTTTCGGGGTGTTTCATTTTTTCTCTACACAATATTTTTCTAATCAACCGAGGAATGATATATTAAGGGGTACAAGGGTACTCAACCCATACAAGAACAAATTATATGAAGGATCCTACAGACACTTTGATGCAATCCAAAGGACTCATGCATGAGTCACTAGTCAGAATATGAAACAGAGACATCTTCCACAACTTCGACCCATGACCAAGACCTAACTTAAACTAAATCAAATAAATAAAACAAATATCTTACCATTAAATTCCTAAGTAACCAAAATAGCTAAGCAATAGTTATTATAAAACTATGCGATAATTAATAGCTTAGCATTATAAATTTGAGATTTTTTTCTCTTGGTATAAATATTACTTAGTTTATCAATAGTTATTAGCTTCATTGTGTTTTATATAATACTAGAGTAAGGGTATTTCTATAAGAGAAAAACATAATGTGGAGATGTATAGACATAAGTACCAGAAGGTTATGAGAGGGGGAGATGAAAGAGTAGCCCAAATGAAATTGGTTGGGTGAAGGAAGAAGCAATCCACGCATGTTCACAGGAAGGAGGTTGGTGCAATGGCCGCATCGGACAGTCACGGTCTTGAACAAGCTTGTACATGGAACACTTACCTGAAATGAGGGAATTAAGGTGTAAGAAACATCAATGAAGAATAAAATAATTTAGTTCATTAAGTTTCAACAACTAAAACCCACTTTAAGGTTGGTTGTCTCCAACCATAATTGATTTTGTTCTAAAGATTATGTTGATGTATAAATTGAGAATCTCAATGTGCTTATTACTACAAAGCGCATTTTTAAGATAAATAAAAGGTTCTCTACATAAACGTTTCACTAGCAACACAATTTTAATAAAATCAAGTTCATCAAGAAATAATTTTGTAAACTGTAATCCAAACATGCACTAAAATGTTGACAAAGAAAGTAAAAATAATGTAAAAGAGTACTAGGGTCAAGTTACTAGCATTAGGGTAAAATATATAAAGTAAAGAAAAACCCTAGATTAGCAAAGTGTGAATGGAGGAAGAAGTTTAGGTAAGAACAATGATAAGTTTCATACAGCAAGGACAGTGTCACAAATGTTGCAATGAACATAACAAAGCTGTTCGGAATGAGAGAGGTGGTCCAGTGATAATGTAGATGAAGAGGATGACATCTTGGGTAATAAACTTTTTTCCTTCTCTTATAAAAAAATGGTTTGATGATTGGTCCCTTGATTGATTTGATTGATAGATGGATAGACAGGTTAACAACCACCTTGGATATGCTTTTTTTATATTATGAGTTGTGAAAGAAAGGTGCAGAGAGATAAAGAAAGAGAGTGATGAGAGGGAATGAAGGTAATCTATTTGGTCTTGTAGATATACAACAGAGGGAAAGGCACATCAAGTAGTGGTCTTGTTTATAGAGTGATTAACATGCATGCATGTATGCAATCATGTCACATATATATGCATCAATGTATTTATATCCATCATCATATATGTATGTACTAGGTAGATGAGTTTTATTTTTACATGTTGAATTGAAAAATTCAAGATGGAAAATGAGTCTGAATCATCTCCGATACAAAAGAGAAAAATGATGTATAAAACCTAAGAAAAAGTAAAACGAAATGATATACATATTCTTTTATTTAGAGTGAAATAATATTTTTATCCTTAAAACTATAAATAAAAATATATCTTATCATGTTAAAATTTAACATTGTGGTTGGCATTCCCAATGGGCATGTGTAGAGAGAGAGAGAGAAGCGGTAGATGTGGGGGAGAGGAGCCAGAAAGGGACTTGTGCATGGGGTGTTATAGCTTTCACATACTCACCTGTTGTTTTCAATAGTTAAAGAAGGTCTTGTCTTGTGGTGTGGTATCATAAACACACTCTTTTATAAATCAATTTTCATCAATTTCCGCACCAAGGAAGAATGAAATAAAAACAAACTCCATTACTCTACTTGGCAGTGAGCCCTAATACTTTTGTTAGCTTCCCCACTCTCTTCCTTCTCCGCCTCCTTAGGGCTGCTCGCTTGAAGCTACAGCCAGTGAAACTAGAGAAACTCCATAATATCATCATGATATAATAATAACATTATAACACAATGCAATGATAATGATATGATATTCGACTCAGATATAAAATTGGAAGATGCATCATATTAAATTAAAATAACTGAATACAATCATATATAATTAATTAAATAGATATATAATTGTACATAAATATACAATTATATATCATTAATAATTATGTATAATTATATTAGAATAGCGTATTTTTACCTCTTTAAATCATAATAAAATAAAACACAAGAGTAGTGTTCTCAACTTTTTTATTTTAAGTGAATCATTCGATTCACTTCCCGGTTTACCGAGTTTAGCATAGTCGAACCAAAGTTTTCATGATCAAATGTGGATAAGACTACAAACCATGACTATTTCTAAGTTTAGTCCCCAATTGAACGGAATGGACAATCCAATTTCGTCCACATATCACTACATAATAATAAATGGTATTTATGAAAAAGAAAGTATGGGTTTTTAATAAATGGTAATTATTTCTTGGATGCAATAATAATATTTTTATTTGATGAACGAATATCACATCATATTGTACATATGTCCACCCATAATTTATCAAATGGGAATGACATGCACAAAATCACCTTTATTTTATTTTTATGATTTTTTTTATATTAATAAGCACAAGGGTGATAGCCCCAACCTAAAAGATAAACAAATTCACCTTTGGTGATTTGACAACTCTTTCTCACTGTCCTTACACAGACTGATACGTATTTAAGGCAGTAAAAAACATCTCAGTGAGCAGACTTTCATCTTGCTGCTTACCACCCTTGTCCTTTCCATATTTCAATTTCTTTTGGCTAATGTTTGGGAAATCTGAAATAATAGAGAATTAAGTATTTGTTTTTTCTTAGGTTATTAATAGTAAAAATGTTATTTCATTATATAAAAGAATAAAAATATTTTGTTGTATTATTTTTTTTGTTTTTATAATATTTATTTTTTGATTAAAGGAGAGAATTCATATTCTATGTTTGCTAAGTTGGAATCTTTTACACCATGCTTGGCTCTCAAATTCTTTCTTCTTTTACAAATTTTGATGAAATTGATTGTGGCAATCTCCTATCTTGATCCATTGATTTGAGAGAGATCCAATCAGAACCATTGCATCAATGCCCATGTAAGGAACCCTATGGATTAATTCCCTTATCCCAAGAAAAGCAATCGTGTCAAGTGTCATATCATTCACTTGTAAATTGGATAGGTCATAGTGCAACATCTATATACAAGATTATTAAATGTGCTCCTAATAGGGGGAACCTTGTAAAGTTTGTCTGCCCTTTACAATTACACACCACCATGATGGTCCTATTTAAAATAACAACAAGACCCCACATTAAAAATGTTGAAAGGAAGGTCAAGATCGTTAAAGATGTAAATATTAGCCTCAGGATATATGAATAATCAGTTTAATATTTATATATTGATAATATAGAGATTTATACATAGTTAATGTATTATTTATCATTTATTTGTATTACTTTGATTTAAAAGTTAATGATGATTGAAAAATAATATAATGTAAAAACTCTTTCACTATTATCTAATAGTTTAACTTAATCCTTATCCTAGCCATCAGTTCTATAAATATCTAATAGTTTAGATCTACTAACTAACTCAAACCATTGGTTTCCCTATAATTGAAGGTTATGATGGGGAGTAATGTAACGCCTCGAAAATCATTTCATAATTACTATATTTAATCTCTTGAAAAATAGGTAAAATTTTTTTTCTTTTATGTAACATATAACTTACAAATCTTTTTTTTCATTTTATCTATTCTCTTTCAAAACGTCACATTTTCAAACCTTTGCATAAATAATTTCTTAATACTTCAAATTTAATTGAGCGAAATACAATTCTATTCTGAATATTTCTCATTAATCAAATCTTGAATTTGTAATACGTAAATCATGGTTTACAAAATACAAGGCGAAGTCTATTCTTCGCCCCTAACAAAGACTAAAAATACAAATAAAAATAAAATAATGTTGGGGATGTATTGGCATTACAAAAGTACCCTACACATGTTCCCTATCAAAAGAAAGAAAAGAGTTCCTAGACTGGTGGTGCACTAGAAACCTCACTCGGGTCCTCCTCGATCTCGAGTCTGAAGAGATCTCTATAACCTCCACCGAATCTTCTATGCAAATTAACTTTACACAATCATCGTCCTCGTCCTCCACCATTTCATCTCCTGCTCAATCCATCGAAGGGTCTGGGATGTACCCCCTAGGGCCCGATGAAGTAGTCATGCTTGCTCCTTCCGTCCCACTTGGCGTTGAGTCAGTAGATGAGAATCTCGGTTGGGGTCAGTTCCTGACAACCTCCAATCTGCTTTGTGCCTCAGCTGATGCGGATAGACCGGCACGTACAGACCTTCACTCTGGTAGGGTGAATGATGCTTCCTGAACTACGTAAAGTGAAGAAGATCTTTCCTCTTGACCTTGGCAAGGTTTTGATGAAGACACCAGCATCACCAAAAAGAAGAAAAGGAAGATTACTTATGAAGACCAAGAAGATTAAAGCTTCAAGATAATTAGTCTAAGTCTAAATAGGTACTTCTATCCTATACTCTTTAATATACTAAAGTAGTAATGCTCAAAATATTTTAAAAGAAATTGAAACACTTCAAGTTTTAAATGAAAACATTTTTCAAAATACTGTGTAACAAGTTACTGAAATTTGAGTAACAGGTTACATGAGTGAGAATCAGTTATCCAACAAAATTTGAATTGGAGTAACCGATTACTCTAAGTGAATTTTAAT
>NC_032014.1:14775922-14823042 GCF_001865875.1 Lupinus angustifolius | reverse complement strand
GAGTTGATTGGATTGCAAATGTTATTATATTTCATACTTGTAAAGGCAATCCAAGCCGTCATTCAAATTCTTCATTCATTGTAATTACTTTCTTTCACGGGGTGTGAATAGAAAGGGGATAGAGTTACTTGGAAAGGTGTTTTCTAAGGTGATAAGTATTAGTGAGTGTGTAAGGTACATAGAGATCTCGGGGTGAGATATTATAATTACAACTCATAATATTTAGTGGAAAATCTCTTGTGCTGCAAGAGTACTGGACGTAGCCTTTTGTGGACAAGAAGGTGAACCAATATAAAATCTTTGTGTATTCTCTTCTCCCTTACCTCTTTGTTTTATTCTTGTTTATTTTCTGCAATATTATCCGCTGCACTTTACCTCTTCATTTTGCAGAAAAAGTGGTCATAATTTCTAGTCAACTAATTCACCCCCTCTTAGTTGCAATCTCAGTCTTACATGTAATGTGTCAGGAGATGCATCACAGAGCCATCACATACGAGATCCAATTCCAGGTCGCAGGGACTAGTGTAGGTGTATTTGTTTCCTTCAACATTCCATGCCCCCTCCTAGGACATGGTAAAGCGGTAGCCCCTGATCATCACTGATCTGTCCATCTAAACATGAATCTATACGAGTACACCAGAAAGAAAGAGAGGGAGTAAAACATCTAATGAAAAACTTAGACATTGACGTTGTGGAATTACACAGAATATCACCCCAAGACAAAGAACAAGTACAAATATATCATATGATCATACACGTATGTATTAATGATGAATGAAGTATACAACTTATGATTTTAGAATCAATATCGATAAATACCATGTATGCATACTATGCATATGTCCACCATCCTTACACCATACTATGGAAATAACCGAGAGTACATGTCCCATAACAAGCCGATTTGATCGCACCAAAACTTATTCCTCGCAAAGATATATATATATATATATATATATATATATATATATATATATATATATATATATATATATATATATATATATATATATATATATATATATATATATATATATATATATATATATATATATATATATATATATATATATATATATATATATATATATATATATATATATATATATATATATATATATATATATATATATATATATATATATATATATATATATATATATATATATATATATATATATATATATATGATTGATCTGTTCCAGTGGAACTATTCATTTCAAGACGGTGTCATATCAAACATTTTTTGGGCATCCCTCCCATCGATCCTGATTGCCAAGAGGGGTTGTCAGAGATCGTCTAGTTTGCGTTGTGAACACTATCTGATCCAACAGAATACCTCATCCAAGAATACACGGGACTCGTCTCACCTAGACTCTCCCTCATGACTTTGCTGACGAATCACTACCATCGCCGTCCCTCTAAACATCTCAGGGCTCGTTCGTCTCCTGTAAATTTCCTCTCCACTACTTCATTATTCACAATAAATATGCACACTAACCGAAGTTAGCAAATTAAATCTTTTAATCCATATTTTATAACGATATGCCCATCCTAAGACATCTCCCATCGGGAATGCTTCTAGTGGGACCCGATCTTAACATTTGAACCACAAAGAATAAACCTCAGCACCACTACGAACCATCGCGGAATCACCCTAGACGCTCTCAAGCCAAGCCTCTTATGGTCAGACAATCTCGCTGTGTGGGTATAATATAACACTTGTGGGCTATCATTCTTAATCATGCAATTTTTTACATACATCACTTTAGATATGAGAACTCTTCTTTGTATCATTTCCAAGAATTTCATATAATTATTCATCTTTACAACATTTACTTATTGAAAGAACATTATCTCCAATAAAGGTGTTTTAGGTTTTATTGAATAGGATTGGAAGTGAATAAATTCTTGATGGCAAAAATGTCATTAGACTCTTGCACATGTGAGAGTTATCGTTCACACAACTTAAGAAGTCTTGTCCGTATGGAGCCCTCTTGCTCAAGCGAGAGTTGTCTTGCTCAAGCGAGGGAATCACCATTTTTATAAGGCACATGTGGCTCAAGCGAGAGTTGTCTCGCTTAAGCAAGAAAATAACTAGTTTTCTTTGTGCATATTTTAGCTCGGGTGAGAGTTGTCTTGCCCAAGCGAGAAAACCTGTTTTCTCTGGACACTTCTCGCTCAAGCAAGAGATGTCTTGCTCAAGCGAGAAAAGTCTGAAACTTAGTTAAATTTCTTCTCAGTGAAAAGTTTTCTCATTTATAACACATGTTTTAAGCCTTGAATTTAAAAAAATATCTCATACATATAATTCTTAGAACATATATTCGAGCAATATTAAACAAGAATAATCATAGCATCTTCATACATAAACATAACCTAACATAATTCGGCATAAGAAATATTGTTGTACTTAATCCAAACAAAACAGACAATTGATTAAGTACAAGCTTTCTTAATACCCAAGACAACTCCAAACTTGTGAGGGAGTTTGGAGGTCCTGAAGCATATTCGGACACCACTGTGTCACGATGTTTTCTCCATCACCTAAGTGTGTCGCGCAAATTGTTTCCTCGATTCCAGATGAGCTTAATTCGTCGGGCCTCTTCTCGAACTCTTCATCACGCTAAAATCAAAATAACGCTAATTAGGTCACTTTGATAATTATTATTCTTACGAAATAACATTTAATGCGAAAATATAGCTTCCGATCTAAAATGAACTTAATCGCTTTCATCCATCCGATTCAAGGTTAGGTATTTTCTTGAATCATCATTTATCATTGAAAGTCTTACAAGACAATGACACTTTCTAACAAAACTTATAACGGAATTATGTCATAATCTGTGGATATACACCAGGTTAGTTCTCAGGAAAGAGAGGTGGGTCGTAAAGACACACTTAAATATCAAGTCTTTCCATAGACAGAACTTTTCTAGATATGTATTTCCACTTCATTACATTTTTCTGATAATGATAACTATTCATAAAACTTATCTTTCGCAAGTAAACCAGTTTTATTAAGAGTAACCTTTTTAAGTAAGTTTATTAAGCTAGACTTACCATTTTAAAGTAAGCCAACTTAAACAAAATCAATATTTTTAAATCAAGACCTTTTAAGTCAATCTTACCACTTTAAAGTAAGCTAACTTAACCAAGATCGACACTTTTAAATTATTTTTCTATCTAAGACTTCATAACACTTTAAGTATAAAGTCAAGACTTTTTAGGTCAATCTCCTCAATTAAAGTATGCTACTAAAGAAAACACAACTAATTTTATGATCATCTCAACACCTCCAAATTTTAGGATAACCTCAAGGGTTAATAGGTGTTGATTTCATAGTATGAACTATAAATCATAAGTTAACATTTTTACTATGTTACTATCAAAACTTCATAACACTTTAAGTTTATGAAGTCAAGACTTTAATAAATCATCTTTTATCCCAAATCATTATTTTTAACTTGGAAATCAAAGAATAACATATGCTAAACGACCTTTTACACATAATACCAAAGCAAATATATTTACATCCTCGTTTCTTGATTTGATTGAAAATGAAAATAGGAAATAACCAAAGCAAACATACCCTTAATTATTGTGGACATTTTCTTTTTTAGGATGCTTTCATGTCACTAACAAAAAAAATTAGATTGATTGGTTGTAAGGGTTTTAATCTTTTAGAATATTTCATATATATGATATTTTTGTTTTTAATTAAATTAAACTTTAAGCAAATCATTGTTAATTACATTTAATACATGTTACATTTTGTTATTTACACAGTTAAGTTTGATGATTGAGATTCATATCTTCTATTTCTATTTTTAGAATAATAAAAAAAAGTAATCATCCTCTTACCAACTCTTTCTTATCGTTTCATAGTAATTATATATTTTAGTCTCCTTGTTTTTCAACTTCATTAGTTTAGCCTTTCAAAAATTTAAAAACACAAATAGTCCCCAAATAAATATTTAAATTGGGTCAAATAAGTCTTTTTAGCATGTTTTACAACACTTGATTTGAACTAAATTGACCCTAAAAAAAGACAAATTTGACCACAAAAAAGACTAATTTGACCCTAAAAACGACTAATTTGACTCACATTTAAAAAAATTGGAGACGATTTTAGGTTTTACAATTTTTGAAGGACTAAATTGATAAAATAAAAAAACACGAGGGTCTTAAATGAATAAAGGACTCACATTTAATATGTATACACTGACAGTGTAAGTGTTGTTTACACTATCAGTAAATCATCTATCATTAATTTATTAACCACTATTGACTCTCAAACAAAAGTAATAGAAATCAATAGTGGATGATATGCTGTGCACAGATTTTAAACTCTAATCTAAAAGTTTTCACCTATTGTACCATTTGTTATTACTTTTTCTTCAGTCAATGAATTAAGCCCAAATTCATGGGTGTAAGTATAAATTTCCAAGTTCCAACAAATTAAAGGTGAAGTGTATGTTGTTTTATATTGTATTAAGAGGAGGCAACCATTCATTTTCCTTGTCAAATATTTGTATATTCTTGACTTAAATAATTTTAATATAACATTGTTTGAGAAAAGAAATTTAATCTCGATTAAAATCCACCTTCAACCTCCGTTAATAAATCAAGGTGTATGCCAACAAGTGGAAGATTTCATCTCAAATTTGAACCGAAGTCTAATCAACTGAGGTTAAAAGTTGACAAACCACCTCAACTATAGTACTGTAATTGAGGTCGTTTGTCTACTATAAACCTCAATATGATAGCTACAAAATGCCTTTTGGTCATACAAAAGTATATTTACATAATGTGTCCTTTATGTGTCTTTCATGATATTGGGATCAAAATGTCTTATTTTAAACTTTAATGATAGATATATAATATTAAACTTTTTTTTATAGACACCAAAAATATACTTGTCAAACTTATATGAACTAAAAACATAGTAAGTCTTGAACTAGAGACTGAATTGCAAATTTTTATGATGTTTTTAAATTATTTTTTCATACATAAGCAAATTTAAGGAGATGGTTGGAAGAGAAATGAGAAAGATATTGAATGAGGGAACTTGATCTAATATATACTTTTATGTGGGACCTCCAACAATGCGCAATCGAGAGACATACACCATGCTTGTGGGTATGCACCTATCAAACATCTACACAATCGAATCAACTTACAAGCTCCTCATGACAACATCACTAATCTCCTTTGGAACTTAAAGGCGTCATTTAAGGTCACCTGATTCATATGAACAGTCTTTCAGACACATTGTCGTCTTACTTGAAAGGGGAGGCTATCCATCATAAGGGGACTCTTATGTAGACTTTGTAATGACCAACCAAAATCTTTTCAAAACCTATTCTCTTCTTCTCGGTTTACTTACTTAGTTTAGAAACTAATATACAATTTGTTAGATCTCTGTATTACACTATCTCCTGAACCAATAAGCAAACTTATCATCCACATGGGTATGTCAATCAACAAAAAGTATCGAAAATTTTGGACTATAATTTAGTTAGCAACAATTTGGTCTATCTGGATAGCTCGAAATGGTATTATCTTCAACTCAACTTACATGTCCATACAACATGTGGTTGAGGCAACAAAAGTGAAGTCTTGGCTTTGAATTATTGGAAAAAAATGGCAGATCAACATGTCCTACTATGAGTTGGTTGTCAATCCCATGAGAATGTCTTCTTAAATTATCCTAACCTCTTTCACCTCTCTTAAAGACATATTCTTGTATTTATTCTTTTCACCTTATTACCATGTCTCACTTTTGTAATATTTTTATAAATTTAAATATCTTTAATAAAATTGTCTTTTGTCAATAAAAAAGGAACTTATTGATTATATTACATCAATTCTTATTTATTTCTCTTATTAAAAAACACTCATATATGTAGATGCAAGAAACATGTTGATTTGCTTTAACCTTGTCCTATTTTCTTTTCTGTCCTTTATCTTTTTTATTATTTACATTTCCATTGAAATTAATGTGCATAATAATAAGGGTAAATTTGAAAAAATATATAGTATTCTCCCCCATCCTAAAAGAAAGTTAATTTTTATATAATTTTCTTTATATTTTTCGACCTTTTTTAGGATAGAATGAGTAATTGATAATGTCTTAAACTTCTAAATTTCGTAAATAAATAAAAACATTTTTCAAATATAATAAAACTTTAGGAGTATCAATGTATGACTAAAAATATTTGGAGAATTAAGGATGTATGACTAATAAAGAGTTGTTGTACCTTAAGAAAATTTTGTGATGTTTACTAGGAATCTTCACATCATCAATTTTTTTCTTGAAAGTTCACCTATTGAATGTAGTATTTGGTTTACAATAGGCACATATTTAACATTGTCTTTCCTCTCAACTTATCTAACTACTTTTTCATGCATATGGGCTTATCAATCAACACAAACTATCAGATATATTGGAGTATTATTTGGATGGTAAACAAATAATCCATTTAGATTTGGATCAATGGAAAATCACATAAAAAATATATGATTTATATTGTCTGGCTTGTAAATCCATTGGAATCTCTTAAGGATACTTTCTAATCTTCTATCCTTCATTTTCTTTTTCTATCTTTTATCATTCATAATATTCTAATAGCTTTCCTATTTTTTAATAAATTTTATATTTTTCCAATAAAAAATGAATAGTTTAGGATAATAAGAGAAATTATATATACAATAGGAGAAAGACTTGGATAGCTCCATGTTTCTTTCTTTTTTGTTGAAACTACTAGATAAATGGGGAGTACATATATTGTCTCACAAATTGTATCATTTCATGTGTCATAAGCTATGATTGATTGAAAAAATGAATTTAAGTTAAAATTTTATTACTAATTGTTTTTCTAGCTAATCACATTTCATGACATATGGAGTCATACACATTATGGGAGTACTTTATGCTAAGCAAGCCAACTTAAATCAAATGTGTAACAAGCACCAGATTTTTGCAATAAACAAAAAAAAAAATTATCATAATCCATCGAGGGTATCATTCGAAGCTCACTACAAAACATAAATAGCCTCCCAAGACGCTACGCTAGATATCATAATTAACAACGACCATTCCACAACGCAATTTTGAACGACATTTTTGAATATGAGGCGGAAGAACATCAACAACGCATATTAAAGCAAGCGCTGTCAATGCGAGTAACTTCAACAGCGTATTTTTGCAACAATATTGTTGAACATCAGTGACGTTAGCACTAACTTGAATGAGTTATGTGTAACAACATATGTGATATGAAGCGTTGTTAATGTACATCTATTCCAAAATGCAGCATTGAATAAGCGTCGTTGAAAATGGCATAGTAACAACGCGTTCCTAAATATACGCTGTTGATTGTATATGACGTTTTAAATATCATAAATATTAATTTTTGAGTGGTTATGCATCTCTTCGTTAATTGTAATATTAATGGTTGCACATTTTCCAAGGATGACGATAATGATTCTCTTTCCATTTGAATCTATAAATGTTGTGGTTCACTCCATGTTTTATTTCATCAGTAAGAGTATGTATTTCTATAGATTATTTTTTTATGCTTTGTATATTTTTTTATCTCCTTCGTTGTCTTCTTTTACAATTAGTCATGATACCCAATAAGATGAAGATATAAGGAAGAAAACACAAAGTAACAAAAAAGAGCATACAAGGCAAAAAGAAAAAGGGAAGTTTTTTTAAAAGAAATAGAAAAAAAAATGACACTAGATCTTAACAACTCGAAATGTTAAAGTTGTATTATCGGGAACATATATCAAAATCATGTCAATGAGGTTTTTAACATTTGTTGATTTGGCAAAAGAACCCAGATTTGAAAAGGAAAGTAGTTGTTATACAAGATTTGCATGAATGAAGATTTAATCTGCAAACCATTTAGTTCATTGTTATCTACCAAATCATTTAGTTCATTATCATGTCATGCAACAACTAATGTATTTTGGCACTTTGAATGAAGAATGAACAATTATTTTGGATGATAATGTTTAATATTTTTGGATGTTAATGGTTGTTAATGTTTAATACTTTTGCAGTTCCATATTAATAAACACAATAAACAAATTAACAAAACTTAATGTTTAATATTTTTGCAGTTCTATATTAATAAACGCAATAATATATTAATTTACTTCATGACAACTTTATGTTAATTAACTTATTTTAATGTTGTATTTTGACCCGTAATATAATATGTTAATTTAACAGCGCAAATTTACGAAAACGCTGTTAATATAAATCCATTAATAGCGCATAATTAGGAATATGCTGTTATTTTTGAAGTTGAGTTTTGCACTGGCAAATGAGTTCAGTTTAACAGTGCATAATTAAGATAGCGCATTATCCACGAAGCAATGTTGATGTATTCATGAAAATGAGTAGTCAACAGCTGGATTCACAACAACAACACAAACCTTAAGAAGCGTTGTTGAAGAGGTCCAAACAACAGCGCAATCTTTAATATGTGTTGTTGAAGATGTCCTATCAACAACACTATCTACAGAAAGTGATGTTGAATTGTTACTACAGTTTAAATATCTAAAAGATAAATCAGTTCTTTTTACGCTCTCAAACTTAATCGAAAAGAAAACTCATACTCTCAAAAATCCTCACACTCTCATAAACTTTCATACTTTCAGAAACCTAAAAAAACTTCATTGATGGCTTCCCAAAGTGGTGATCATGGTTCTTACAACGGTGACGAAGCTACACCGACTCCATAAGACAAGCAAATCGTTGCTAAAAAATGAACTCCATATGGAATGACTTCCATGAAGAATGTCATTCGGGCAAGAAGTAAGGAACACTTACCTTCATTATATTTGAATGGGGAGTTCTTCTACCATGCTATTTGTAGGTGGCACTATTGATTAGGTATAATTGACAGTGCTATCTTAATTATGTTTTATTGAAGATATTATCAGACCCTAAAAAATTAAAATGTTCCCGCATTCTCACACATTCAGCAATCCTAACCTTATCATTTACTCAGTAGCGAAACTCATTTACTCTCAAAATCGACCTCGAAAATCATTCAGCCTCATCATCATTCGGCATCGAATTTCGAAAATCATTCACTCATTCAAAACGAAAATCATTCAACACCAATTTCGAAAATCCTTCACTAATTTAACCTCAAAATCGTCATTCATGCATTCAACACCGAATTGAAAATGAGTTTTCCTTATAATTATTTGCATTTTTAATTACATTATATTTAGCTTGTATTGAGTTATAAATATTTTCCTTATAAATGAGTGAAAGTGATTTCACTTATTTAGCTTATATTGAGTTGGGGTTTCCGACCTCTTTCACTTTATTTCTACCTCCAACAGCTTATACTTTGTCGAGGAAGGAGAAAATTGAATGTTGTAAATTTCTTCTTGGTGTTAAAGTTCTAGAGGGGTACTCCTCCAATATTCGGAATCTCGTATCAATGAAAGATCTCAAGTTAAAATGTCTTAAGTCTCATGATTTTCATGTACTTATGGAGCATTTCTTCCCTATTGGAATATGGTCAATTCTACCTAAAAAATTTCGAGGAACCATATCTAAGTTATGCTTCTTCTTCAAGGCAATTCGTAGCAAAATGATTGACGCTAAGAAATTACCTACATTGCAAAGACAAATTATTTTGACACTATGTGAACTTGAAATGTATTTCCCACCTTCTTTTTTTGATATAATGGTTCATCTAAGCATTCATCTTATTCGAGAGACACAACTATCTGACCTTTCCTATATGAAATGGATGTACCCCTTTGAGTGTTATATGAAGACATTAAAAGAGTATGTGAAGAACCAATAAAGACTAGAGGGTTGTATTGTCGAGTGATATGTTGTTGAAGAAGCTCTTGATTTTTAAACCGGATACCTTACCGATGGTGATTTCATGGGCACTCCAAAGCCTTGGAATGCAAAAACATTTTGATGAAGGTATATTGAGAATGAAATATTGACTATAACAAGAACCGAATTGGAGCAAACACACTTACATGTTTTACATAATGCCGACGAGGTTGAGCCATATGTTGAAACACAAGGAGATGCTAAGGAAGTTTTACCCAAGTAAGAATGAAATTTGGATTTCCAAAGAGCATAATCGATGTTTCATAAAGTGACTAAAAAATCACGTTGAGGAGGAGTTGAATATAAATGCACATTCGATTTCTGAAAGATTGAAATGGTTAGCCAATGGTCCAAGTATTCATGTCTTATCTTATACTGGTTACCTAATTAATGAGTTCAGATTTTATACGAAAAATAAGATGACGAAAGTACAATGCAAAATAATGGCGTGACTCTTGTTGCTCGAACTTTACACATGTCAAGTGCAAAAGATAGAAACCCAATATACGCGAACATGTCATACTTTGGGGTGATTGAACAAATATGAGAATTAGATTACACAATGTTTCATATGCCAATTTTTTATTGTATGTGGGTTGATAATAGCAATGATTTCCAAGTTGATGAGTTGGGGTACATGCAGGTGGATCTTAATAGGTCAGGATATAAAGACAAGCCATTTTTTCTAGCATCACAAGCTCAACAAGTATTCTATATTAGTGACTCAGCTGATATGAAATGGTCCATTGTTCTTTTAACTAACAAAATAATTGTCGATAATATTGATGACCAAGAATATGAAGATATTGATGAATGTGATCTTTTTTGGGACATATCAGTCGCGTGAGAGCAGACCAACTATAGATGATTTATATACAAGATATGATCACTATGTTTCTCCAAACAAGGATGACCTTACAAGCCAAAAATAATCAAAGAAAAGGAAAAGGTAGATGCAAGTGGTCTTTGTATAAGTATAGCTTAATTTTGATTGTTTGTAATTTGTATAATTTTGTTTCTTTATAATTTACAAAAACAATTTATTTGTAATTATGTACTCTGTCAAAATATAATTAGCATGATATTCATTGTTTGTAGTTTATATTGCATTGATGTTAATAAAATAAACTTTTGGCTTGTATTAATGAGTTTGTGCTTTTGAAAATGTATAAATGTTTGTGTTGTTGAAAATGTATGTGCAGTTAATAAATGTATATCAGTTATTAATTTTTACAAATCAACAGCTAGAGGAATCTCTCACATGCATTGTTATAAAGGATTAATACAACAATGTTTTTTATCGACTGCGTTGTACATGCTTAATACAACAGCACTATGTGTGTATTGCATATTTAACATTGTCTTTCCTCTCAACTTATCTAACTACTTTTTCATGCATATGGGCTTATCAATCAACACAAACTATCAGATATATTGGAGTATTATTTGGATGGTAAACAAATAATCCATTTAGATTTGGATCAATGGAAAATCACATAAAAAATATATGATTTATATTGTCTGGCTTGTAAATCCATTGGAATCTCTTAAGGATACTTTCTAATCTTCTATCCTTCATTTTCTTTTTCTATCTTTTATCATTCATAATATTCTAATAGCTTTCCTATTTTTTAATAAATTTTATATTTTTCCAATAAAAAATGAATAGTTTAGGATAATAAGAGAAATTATATATACAATAGGAGAAAGACTTGGATAGCTCCATGTTTCTTTCTTTTTTGTTGAAACTACTAGATAAATGGGGAGTACATATATTGTCTCACAAATTGTATCATTTCATGTGTCATAAGCTATGATTGATTGAAAAAATGAATTTAAGTTAAAATTTTATTACTAATTGTTTTTCTAGCTAATCACATTTCATGACATATGGAGTCATACACATTATGGGAGTACTTTATGCTAAGCAAGCCAACTTAAATCAAATGTGTAACAAGCACCAGATTTTTGCAATAAACAAAAAAAAAAATTATCATAATCCATCGAGGGTATCATTCGAAGCTCACTACAAAACATAAATAGCCTCCCAAGACGCTACGCTAGATATCATAATTAACAACGACCATTCCACAACGCAATTTTGAACGACATTTTTGAATATGAGGCGGAAGAACATCAACAACGCATATTAAAGCAAGCGCTGTCAATGCGAGTAACTTCAACAGCGTATTTTTGCAACAATATTGTTGAACATCAGTGACGTTAGCACTAACTTGAATGAGTTATGTGTAACAACATATGTGATATGAAGCGTTGTTAATGTACATCTATTCCAAAATGCAGCATTGAATAAGCGTCGTTGAAAATGGCATAGTAACAACGCGTTCCTAAATATACGCTGTTGATTGTATATGACGTTTTAAATATCATAAATATTAATTTTTGAGTGGTTATGCATCTCTTCGTTAATTGTAATATTAATGGTTGCACATTTTCCAAGGATGACGATAATGATTCTCTTTCCATTTGAATCTATAAATGTTGTGGTTCACTCCATGTTTTATTTCATCAGTAAGAGTATGTATTTCTATAGATTATTTTTTTATGCTTTGTATATTTTTTTATCTCCTTCGTTGTCTTCTTTTACAATTAGTCATGATACCCAATAAGATGAAGATATAAGGAAGAAAACACAAAGTAACAAAAAAGAGCATACAAGGCAAAAAGAAAAAGGGAAGTTTTTTTAAAAGAAATAGAAAAAAAAATGACACTAGATCTTAACAACTCGAAATGTTAAAGTTGTATTATCGGGAACATATATCAAAATCATGTCAATGAGGTTTTTAACATTTGTTGATTTGGCAAAAGAACCCAGATTTGAAAAGGAAAGTAGTTGTTATACAAGATTTGCATGAATGAAGATTTAATCTGCAAACCATTTAGTTCATTGTTATCTACCAAATCATTTAGTTCATTATCATGTCATGCAACAACTAATGTATTTTGGCACTTTGAATGAAGAATGAACAATTATTTTGGATGATAATGTTTAATATTTTTGGATGTTAATGGTTGTTAATGTTTAATACTTTTGCAGTTCCATATTAATAAACACAATAAACAAATTAACAAAACTTAATGTTTAATATTTTTGCAGTTCTATATTAATAAACGCAATAATATATTAATTTACTTCATGACAACTTTATGTTAATTAACTTATTTTAATGTTGTATTTTGACCCGTAATATAATATGTTAATTTAACAGCGCAAATTTACGAAAACGCTGTTAATATAAATCCATTAATAGCGCATAATTAGGAATATGCTGTTATTTTTGAAGTTGAGTTTTGCACTGGCAAATGAGTTCAGTTTAACAGTGCATAATTAAGATAGCGCATTATCCACGAAGCAATGTTGATGTATTCATGAAAATGAGTAGTCAACAGCTGGATTCACAACAACAACACAAACCTTAAGAAGCGTTGTTGAAGAGGTCCAAACAACAGCGCAATCTTTAATATGTGTTGTTGAAGATGTCCTATCAACAACACTATCTACAGAAAGTGATGTTGAATTGTTACTACAGTTTAAATATCTAAAAGATAAATCAGTTCTTTTTACGCTCTCAAACTTAATCGAAAAGAAAACTCATACTCTCAAAAATCCTCACACTCTCATAAACTTTCATACTTTCAGAAACCTAAAAAAACTTCATTGATGGCTTCCCAAAGTGGTGATCATGGTTCTTACAACGGTGACGAAGCTACACCGACTCCATAAGACAAGCAAATCGTTGCTAAAAAATGAACTCCATATGGAATGACTTCCATGAAGAATGTCATTCGGGCAAGAAGTAAGGAACACTTACCTTCATTATATTTGAATGGGGAGTTCTTCTACCATGCTATTTGTAGGTGGCACTATTGATTAGGTATAATTGACAGTGCTATCTTAATTATGTTTTATTGAAGATATTATCAGACCCTAAAAAATTAAAATGTTCCCGCATTCTCACACATTCAGCAATCCTAACCTTATCATTTACTCAGTAGCGAAACTCATTTACTCTCAAAATCGACCTCGAAAATCATTCAGCCTCATCATCATTCGGCATCGAATTTCGAAAATCATTCACTCATTCAAAACGAAAATCATTCAACACCAATTTCGAAAATCCTTCACTAATTTAACCTCAAAATCGTCATTCATGCATTCAACACCGAATTGAAAATGAGTTTTCCTTATAATTATTTGCATTTTTAATTACATTATATTTAGCTTGTATTGAGTTATAAATATTTTCCTTATAAATGAGTGAAAGTGATTTCACTTATTTAGCTTATATTGAGTTGGGGTTTCCGACCTCTTTCACTTTATTCCCATTTTTAATTACATAATAATGTATTTGCTCTGCTTGGTGAGCTTAACTCCAAGCTTTAGGGATTTATGCTCATCATTTTTTTTTAAATAGAAAATGGATCAAAAATGGATGTGTGTTAATCGATTGACGAAGGAGAATGAGGAAGGAGTGAAATCATTTATTAGCTTTGCAATTGAGAATGTTGAAAATCTTAATAGAATTGTATGTTCTTGCTTAAGATGTTGTTACTCAAACTGAATTACTCCAAATGAGTTAAACGTTCATTTAGTGTGTCACGGTATTGATCAATGATACACATGTTGGACAAGACATGGTGAGAAGAGAGACGTTATGGATTGTGATGATGAAATGTATATGAAAGATAACTACACAAATACATATAAAGACGATCCTTTCGAAGAAATGGCAAACTTTATTGAAGAGGATCTTCAAGATTGTCCTAAGATGTTTCAGCTTATGGTTCATCTAAGCATTCATCTTATTCGAGAGACACAACTATCTGACCTTTCCTATATGAAATGGATGTACCCCTTTGAGTGTTATATGAAGACATTAAAAGAGTATGTGAAGAACCAATAAAGACTAGAGGGTTGTATTGTCGAGTGATATGTTGTTGAAGAAGCTCTTGATTTTTAAACCGGATACCTTACCGATGGTGATTTCATGGGCACTCCAAAGCCTTGGAATGCAAAAACATTTTGATGAAGGTAATTTGTTAATGGATGGACTGATAAGAGTTTCACTGACTTGCTTGCATTTTTGAAGTATATGTTGCTGAAAGATAATATGCTCCATTTTTGAACCTATAATGCAAAACAAATGTTACACTTCATTGGAATGGACTATACTAGGATACATGCTTGTGAAAATGATCGCATCTTATTTTTTTAATGAGTATGCTTCAATAAAGTTTTGTCCTAAATATAATGCATCACGATATAAGAAGGAAAACTCAATTAACAAAATGGTTGTAAGATATTTTCCTATCAAAGCAAGATTCAAGCGTATGATTAGCAATGCCAAAGATGCAAAGAAGTTGGCATGGCATGATGAAGAAAATATTAAAGATGGCAAGCTTCACCATCTTGTAGATATCCTCAATGGAGAAAATTTGAGCAAGACTATCCTAGTTTTGGTCAAGAATCAAGAAATCTACGCCTTGCATTGTCAACATATAGAATTAAACACACAGTGTTCAAAGTTGCTTCTACAGTACATGACCAGTGATATACAACCTACCTCATTCTCTATGCATGAAGCGCAAATATGTGATGTTATCTATGTTAATTTCTAGACCTAAACAACTAGAAAATGACATAGACATATATTTGGCTCCATTAATTGAAAACTTGAAGCAAATATGGGAGACATGCATACATGTATATGATACGTATAGGGAAGAAAGATTCAAGTTGAGGACTTTGTTGTTCGACACAATCAGTGATTTCCCTGCTTATGATAATCTGTATGGATATAGTACAAAAGGACATTTTGCAAGTCCTATATGTGAAGACAATACTCATTCAATGAGGTTGGAACATTATAAGAAGAATTTTTTCCTTGGCCATCATAGATTTTTGCATTCATGTCATCACTATCGACGATGAAAAAACATTTGATGGGAACAATGAAGAAGGTCGTGCTCCTTTGCCATTGACAGGTGACCAGTTATTTCAAAAGCTAAAGGGTTTGAATAATAACTTTGGTAAACCTTTTTTGCAAAAGAAATTGTCACAAATTGGTGGAAGAAAATGTCAATCTTCTTTGAATTGTCATATTGAAGTTCATTATATGTAAGACATTTCCTCAATGTTATGCATATTTAAAAAAAATGTGTTTGAAAGTATCCTTGGTACTTTACTCAATGTCCCTGGTAAGACCAAAGATGGCTTGAATGCAAGGTTGGACTTGGTTAGTATAGGAATAAGAAAGGAATTGGGGTCGATAATGAAAGTAAAACGTACATTTCTACCTCCAACAGCTTATACTTTGTCGAGGAAGGAGAAAATTGAATGTTGTAAATTTCTTCTTGGTGTTAAAGTTCTAGAGGGGTACTCCTCCAATATTCGGAATCTCGTATCAATGAAAGATCTCAAGTTAAAATGTCTTAAGTCTCATGATTTTCATGTACTTATGGAGCATTTCTTCCCTATTGGAATATGGTCAATTCTACCTAAAAAATTTCGAGGAACCATATCTAAGTTATGCTTCTTCTTCAAGGCAATTCGTAGCAAAATGATTGACGCTAAGAAATTACCTACATTGCAAAGACAAATTATTTTGACACTATGTGAACTTGAAATGTATTTCCCACCTTCTTTTTTTGATATAATGGTTCATCTAAGCATTCATCTTATTCGAGAGACACAACTATCTGACCTTTCCTATATGAAATGGATGTACCCCTTTGAGTGTTATATGAAGACATTAAAAGAGTATGTGAAGAACCAATAAAGACTAGAGGGTTGTATTGTCGAGTGATATGTTGTTGAAGAAGCTCTTGATTTTTAAACCGGATACCTTACCGATGGTGATTTCATGGGCACTCCAAAGCCTTGGAATGCAAAAACATTTTGATGAAGGTATATTGAGAATGAAATATTGACTATAACAAGAACCGAATTGGAGCAAACACACTTACATGTTTTACATAATGCCGACGAGGTTGAGCCATATGTTGAAACACAAGGAGATGCTAAGGAAGTTTTACCCAAGTAAGAATGAAATTTGGATTTCCAAAGAGCATAATCGATGTTTCATAAAGTGACTAAAAAATCACGTTGAGCAAAATGGTTGTAAGATATTTTCCTATCAAAGCAAGATTCAAGCGTATGATTAGCAATGCCAAAGATGCAAAGAAGTTGGCATGGCATGATGAAGAAAATATTAAAGATGGCAAGCTTCACCATCTTGTAGATATCCTCAATGGAGAAAATTTGAGCAAGACTATCCTAGTTTTGGTCAAGAATCAAGAAATCTACGCCTTGCATTGTCAACATATAGAATTAAACACACAGTGTTCAAAGTTGCTTCTACAGTACATGACCAGTGATATACAACCTACCTCATTCTCTATGCATGAAGCGCAAATATGTGATGTTATCTATGTTAATTTCTAGACCTAAACAACTAGAAAATGACATAGACATATATTTGGCTCCATTAATTGAAAACTTGAAGCAAATATGGGAGACATGCATACATGTATATGATACGTATAGGGAAGAAAGATTCAAGTTGAGGACTTTGTTGTTCGACACAATCAGTGATTTCCCTGCTTATGATAATCTGTATGGATATAGTACAAAAGGACATTTTGCAAGTCCTATATGTGAAGACAATACTCATTCAATGAGGTTGGAACATTATAAGAAGAATTTTTTCCTTGGCCATCATAGATTTTTGCATTCATGTCATCACTATCGACGATGAAAAAACATTTGATGGGAACAATGAAGAAGGTCGTGCTCCTTTGCCATTGACAGGTGACCAGTTATTTCAAAAGCTAAAGGGTTTGAATAATAACTTTGGTAAACCTTTTTTGCAAAAGAAATTGTCACAAATTGGTGGAAGAAAATGTCAATCTTCTTTGAATTGTCATATTGAAGTTCATTATATGTAAGACATTTCCTCAATGTTATGCATATTTAAAAAAAATGTGTTTGAAAGTATCCTTGGTACTTTACTCAATGTCCCTGGTAAGACCAAAGATGGCTTGAATGCAAGGTTGGACTTGGTTAGTATAGGAATAAGAAAGGAATTGGGGTCGATAATGAAAGTAAAACGTACATTTCTACCTCCAACAGCTTATACTTTGTCGAGGAAGGAGAAAATTGAATGTTGTAAATTTCTTCTTGGTGTTAAAGTTCTAGAGGGGTACTCCTCCAATATTCGGAATCTCGTATCAATGAAAGATCTCAAGTTAAAATGTCTTAAGTCTCATGATTTTCATGTACTTATGGAGCATTTCTTCCCTATTGGAATATGGTCAATTCTACCTAAAAAATTTCGAGGAACCATATCTAAGTTATGCTTCTTCTTCAAGGCAATTCGTAGCAAAATGATTGACGCTAAGAAATTACCTACATTGCAAAGACAAATTATTTTGACACTATGTGAACTTGAAATGTATTTCCCACCTTCTTTTTTTGATATAATGGTTCATCTAAGCATTCATCTTATTCGAGAGACACAACTATCTGACCTTTCCTATATGAAATGGATGTACCCCTTTGAGTGTTATATGAAGACATTAAAAGAGTATGTGAAGAACCAATAAAGACTAGAGGGTTGTATTGTCGAGTGATATGTTGTTGAAGAAGCTCTTGATTTTTAAACCGGATACCTTACCGATGGTGATTTCATGGGCACTCCAAAGCCTTGGAATGCAAAAACATTTTGATGAAGGTATATTGAGAATGAAATATTGACTATAACAAGAACCGAATTGGAGCAAACACACTTACATGTTTTACATAATGCCGACGAGGTTGAGCCATATGTTGAAACACAAGGAGATGCTAAGGAAGTTTTACCCAAGTAAGAATGAAATTTGGATTTCCAAAGAGCATAATCGATGTTTCATAAAGTGACTAAAAAATCACGTTGAGGAGGAGTTGAATATAAATGCACATTCGATTTCTGAAAGATTGAAATGGTTAGCCAATGGTCCAAGTATTCATGTCTTATCTTATACTGGTTACCTAATTAATGAGTTCAGATTTTATACGAAAAATAAGATGACGAAAGTACAATGCAAAATAATGAGCAAGACTATCCTAGTTTTGGTCAAGAATCAAGAAATCTACGCCTTGCATTGTCAACATATAGAATTAAACACACAGTGTTCAAAGTTGCTTCTACAGTACATGACCCTTTGGGGTGATTGAACAAATATGAGAATTAGATTACACAATGTTTCATATGCCAATTTTTTATTGTATGTGGGTTGATAATAGCAATGATTTCCAAGTTGATGAGTTGGGGTACATGCAGGTGGATCTTAATAGGTCAGGATATAAAGACAAGCCATTTTTTCTAACATAGACATATATTTGGCTCCATTAATTGAAAACTTGAAGCAAATATGGGAGACATGCATACATGTATATGATACGTATAGGGAAGAAAGATTCAAGTTGAGGACTTTGTTGTTCGACACAATCAGTGATTTCCCTGCTTATGATAATCTGTATGGATATAGTACAAAAGGACATTTTGCAAGTCCTATATGTGAAGACAATACTCATTCAATGAGGTTGGAACATTATAAGAAGAATTTTTTCCTTGGCCATCATAGATTTTTGCATTCATGTCATCACTATCGACGATGAAAAAACATTTGATGGGAACAATGAAGAAGGTCGTGCTCCTTTGCCATTGACAGGTGACCAGTTATTTCAAAAGCTAAAGGGTTTGAATAATAACTTTGGTAAACCTTTTTTGCAAAAGAAATTGTCACAAATTGGTGGAAGAAAATGTCAATCTTCTTTGAATTGTCATATTGAAGTTCATTATATGTAAGACATTTCCTCAATGTTATGCATATTTAAAAAAAATGTGTTTGAAAGTATCCTTGGTACTTTACTCAATGTCCCTGGTAAGACCAAAGATGGCTTGAATGCAAGGTTGGACTTGGTTAGTATAGGAATAAGAAAGGAATTGGGGTCGATAATGAAAGTAAAACGTACATTTCTACCTCCAACAGCTTATACTTTGTCGAGGAAGGAGAAAATTGAATGTTGTAAATTTCTTCTTGGTGTTAAAGTTCTAGAGGGGTACTCCTCCAATATTCGGAATCTCGTATCAATGAAAGATCTCAAGTTAAAATGTCTTAAGTCTCATGATTTTCATGTACTTATGGAGCATTTCTTCCCTATTGGAATATGGTCAATTCTACCTAAAAAATTTCGAGGAACCATATCTAAGTTATGCTTCTTCTTCAAGGCAATTCGTAGCAAAATGATTGACGCTAAGAAATTACCTACATTGCAAAGACAAATTATTTTGACACTATGTGAACTTGAAATGTATTTCCCACCTTCTTTTTTTGATATAATGGTTCATCTAAGCATTCATCTTATTCGAGAGACACAACTATCTGACCTTTCCTATATGAAATGGATGTACCCCTTTGAGTGTTATATGAAGACATTAAAAGAGTATGTGAAGAACCAATAAAGACTAGAGGGTTGTATTGTCGAGTGATATGTTGTTGAAGAAGCTCTTGATTTTTAAACCGGATACCTTACCGATGGTGATTTCATGGGCACTCCAAAGCCTTGGAATGCAAAAACATTTTGATGAAGGTATATTGAGAATGAAATATTGACTATAACAAGAACCGAATTGGAGCAAACACACTTACATGTTTTACATAATGCCGACGAGGTTGAGCCATATGTTGAAACACAAGGAGATGCTAAGGAAGTTTTACCCAAGTAAGAATGAAATTTGGATTTCCAAAGAGCATAATCGATGTTTCATAAAGTGACTAAAAAATCACGTTGAGGAGGAGTTGAATATAAATGCACATTCGATTTCTGAAAGATTGAAATGGTTAGCCAATGGTCCAAGTATTCATGTCTTATCTTATACTGGTTACCTAATTAATGAGTTCAGATTTTATACGAAAAATAAGATGACGAAAGTACAATGCAAAATAATGGCGTGACTCTTGTTGCTCGAACTTTACACATGTCAAGTGCAAAAGATAGAAACCCAATATACGCGAACATGTCATACTTTGGGGTGATTGAACAAATATGAGAATTAGATTACACAATGTTTCATATGCCAATTTTTTATTGTATGTGGGTTGATAATAGCAATGATTTCCAAGTTGATGAGTTGGGGTACATGCAGGTGGATCTTAATAGGTCAGGATATAAAGACAAGCCATTTTTTCTAGCATCACAAGCTCAACAAGTATTCTATATTAGTGACTCAGCTGATATGAAATGGTCCATTGTTCTTTTAACTAACAAAATAATTGTCGATAATATTGATGACCAAGAATATGAAGATATTGATGAATGTGATCTTTTTTGGGACATATCAGTCGCGTGAGAGCAGACCAACTATAGATGATTTATATACAAGATATGATCACTATGTTTAAGACAATACTCATTCAATGAGGTTGGAACATTATAAGAAGAATTTTTTCCTTGGCCATCATAGATTTTTGCATTCATGTCATCACTATCGACGATGAAAAAACATTTGATGGGAACAATGAAGAAGGTCGTGCTCCTTTGCCATTGACAGGTGACCAGTTATTTCAAAAGCTAAAGGGTTTGAATAATAACTTTGGTAAACCTTTTTTGCAAAAGAAATTGTCACAAATTGGTGGAAGAAAATGTCAATCTTCTTTGAATTGTCATATTGAAGTTCATTATATGTAAGACATTTCCTCAATGTTATGCATATTTAAAAAAAATGTGTTTGAAAGTATCCTTGGTACTTTACTCAATGTCCCTGGTAAGACCAAAGATGGCTTGAATGCAAGGTTGGACTTGGTTAGTATAGGAATAAGAAAGGAATTGGGGTCGATAATGAAAGTAAAACGTACATTTCTACCTCCAACAGCTTATACTTTGTCGAGGAAGGAGAAAATTGAATGTTGTAAATTTCTTCTTGGTGTTAAAGTTCTAGAGGGGTACTCCTCCAATATTCGGAATCTCGTATCAATGAAAGATCTCAAGTTAAAATGTCTTAAGTCTCATGATTTTCATGTACTTATGGAGCATTTCTTCCCTATTGGAATATGGTCAATTCTACCTAAAAAATTTCGAGGAACCATATCTAAGTTATGCTTCTTCTTCAAGGCAATTCGTAGCAAAATGATTGACGCTAAGAAATTACCTACATTGCAAAGACAAATTATTTTGACACTATGTGAACTTGAAATGTATTTCCCACCTTCTTTTTTTGATATAATGGTTCATCTAAGCATTCATCTTATTCGAGAGACACAACTATCTGACCTTTCCTATATGAAATGGATGTACCCCTTTGAGTGTTATATGAAGACATTAAAAGAGTATGTGAAGAACCAATAAAGACTAGAGGGTTGTATTGTCGAGTGATATGTTGTTGAAGAAGCTCTTGATTTTTAAACCGGATACCTTACCGATGGTGATTTCATGGGCACTCCAAAGCCTTGGAATGCAAAAACATTTTGATGAAGGTATATTGAGAATGAAATATTGACTATAACAAGAACCGAATTGGAGCAAACACACTTACATGTTTTACATAATGCCGACGAGGTTGAGCCATATGTTGAAACACAAGGAGATGCTAAGGAAGTTTTACCCAAGTAAGAATGAAATTTGGATTTCCAAAGAGCATAATCGATGTTTCATAAAGTGACTAAAAAATCACGTTGAGGAGGAGTTGAATATAAATGCACATTCGATTTCTGAAAGATTGAAATGGTTAGCCAATGGTCCAAGTATTCATGTCTTATCTTATACTGGTTACCTAATTAATGAGTTCAGATTTTATACGAAAAATAAGATGACGAAAGTACAATGCAAAATAATGGCGTGACTCTTGTTGCTCGAACTTTACACATGTCAAGTGCAAAAGATAGAAACCCAATATACGCGAACATGTCATACTTTGGGGTGATTGAACAAATATGAGAATTAGATTACACAATGTTTCATATGCCAATTTTTTATTGTATGTGGGTTGATAATAGCAATGATTTCCAAGTTGATGAGTTGGGGTACATGCAGGTGGATCTTAATAGGTCAGGATATAAAGACAAGCCATTTTTTCTAGCATCACAAGCTCAACAAGTATTCTATATTAGTGACTCAGCTGATATGAAATGGTCCATTGTTCTTTTAACTAACAAAATAATTGTCGATAATATTGATGACCAAGAATATGAAGATATTGATGAATGTGATCTTTTTTGGGACATATCAGTCGCGTGAGAGCAGACCAACTATAGATGATTTATATACAAGATATGATCACTATGTTTCTCCAAACAAGGATGACCTTACAAGCCAAAAATAATCAAAGAAAAGGAAAAGGTAGATGCAAGTGGTCTTTGTATAAGTATAGCTTAATTTTGATTGTTTGTAATTTGTATAATTTTGTTTCTTTATAATTTACAAAAACAATTTATTTGTAATTATGTACTCTGTCAAAATATAATTAGCATGATATTCATTGTTTGTAGTTTATATTGCATTGATGTTAATAAAATAAACTTTTGGCTTGTATTAATGAGTTTGTGCTTTTGAAAATGTATAAATGTTTGTGTTGTTGAAAATGTATGTGCAGTTAATAAATGTATATCAGTTATTAATTTTTACAAATCAACAGCTAGAGGAATCTCTCACATGCATTGTTATAAAGGATTAATACAACAATGTTTTTTATCGACTGCGTTGTACATGCTTAATACAACAGCACTATGTGTGTATTGCACTGTTGTATTAAGGTGTTGTTTGAGAATATTTATGAATAATACAACAAGTTTTTCTAATAATGCACTTATATATATATATTTATATATGCAATACAACAACTGAAAAATAAGCCATGTTAATAATGCTTATAAAATGCGTTGTTTATATATGATATATATGACAGCGCTTTGTGTATGGTGCGCTGTTGTATTTATGCAATATATGACAATGTTTTTTTTGTGATATGTTGTGGTATATATTCAATACAACAGAGAAACAATGTTAATCATGACAAGATATTACTGCGGTCAAATAGAAAGCGCATAAAAACACTGTTATACATCTAAGATACGCATTGTTGAACTACAATTTTAGCATAGTGACGCTCAAATATATTCCTCTTCCTGGCACAATCAAGTTGAGCAGTTCTCTCAACGGTTTTGTGAGCAATCTCAGTGTTGCTGCAATTATTTTAAAGGCAACTATTTTACTTCAAACGGACAATGAAATTCTTGCTGCTATTAATTTAAAGGCATCAAGTTACTTAGTTGTGCCCAATGTTTTAAATTGCGACTGCGATTATGGTCATGGTTGAAGTTATTATGATTGTAGTCATTGCGGCCATTGCAATGCGGATTGTGACCATTGCAACAATGATTGCGTCCGTTGCAGTATCAATTATTTTGTGATTAGTCTTTCAAAAACAACATTCATTGCTTATGATGCTTGCCACATCTAGCTGGATCTTGGTGCTCATGTAGCTTCTTATCCGGATGCTTATCATGATGTTTGGCCATGGACTGATTCTCGTGCATCCTGCAAGAAGTAGGCAAGTCAGAATATATCAAGTTTAACAACTGAATTTAATATGATCTGATGCAATCCAAATATGATCCGATTCGGTTACGTTGCAACCCGATGTAGCCATATCACTGTGACTCAAAGTTACACCACTATTGCAGTATAATGAAACCACAATATTGCAGTGGCATAAGGTAATGTGATCCAGAATTTAAGTTAGTAATTGTGCCTACACAAATTTTATTCTTCAGATTAGAAGCTCAATGTATTTTTTTCCTTTCGGACATGGGACTAAATTCATTTGAGGTGTTCCAACTACTCCTTTTAACATGTGACTCTTAATGTTTAAAATTGAGCATTTGACTTTTGTATGATACTTAAAGGTCTGTGTATTCCAACCATTGGACCAATCGCCTGTTGTCCTTATCTTAATTTAACTGAAAGGGTAAAATATGTTTTTCCCATTTTACTCACAAAGGGAGACCTAATTGCTTTATAAAGAAATAGTAGGTGCTTGACTTTATATTATGTAATGCAAATAATAGTTGGGATTACCTCAAATGAAGAATAGTTTTGACTATAACCTAAATTTTTGTCTCAACTTGTGCAAATAAATATGGATTTCATTTATAGACAGTCTCTTAACAATTACAATCTGATACGAGTTGTGGAAAATTCATCACAGCTACTGAGTAAAATAACAATAACTGACTTTAAACTTACAAGTGGAAAAAACAAAAAAAAAAAACAAAAGAAACTGTGAATGAAAATAAGGGTTCTGAGAAGTTATGTAAATCTTTTAACTGAAGTTGAATCTTGTAGAATAAGTTAGTCCTGCAGCCCAATTAGAAGGAGCAGCATTCCATGCAAAAATAGTTTGTTTGGTTGTGTATGAAGTTATCCTGAAAGAAAGAGCTTGGCCACCAAGAGATGCAAATGCTTGATATGATGCACCCCAATTATGGCTCATACTAATCCATCTTGTTTTGCTTCCTTTCACACTAATGCTAGAAATATCTCCTCCACCTCCTACATTCATCACATACACCAATAACCAGTACCCATTTCCTTGGAAAGAGAATCTAAGCCCTCCACTCCTTGCACATGGTACTCTGAGAAATTTAATTAACATGGCATTTTTGTTAATGATTTGAGGCACGTAGCAAGCTGATAAGTTAAGAGTTAAGAATTTAGGGAAGTTGATATTTTACAATTCACTATTTTGAGGTTAAAGATTACACCATTCTAGTACTTTTGGAAAGAAATTGGTAGAATTGTTACTTCCCAATATCCAAACAAAGAAGTAAAAGTAAATTATTAAAGCATTGAAATCAAATTTATAATGATTTGGCCAAGGCTTTTTTGATTATTTTTTTTGTGGAGTTAGCCTCAATTACTCCAACATAAATATATCTCACTTATACATGTTTTTATTGGTGTGTAACCATATGTAGGACAGATCTGAAACATCGAATCTCTTTCAAGCCTCACTAGATCCTCAAGTATTGAAATAGGTGAAATATCAAATGTTTGAATCATGAGAATGGTCATGCATCCCAAAATAAATTAATTATTTAGTCATTGGATAAAAAAAACATAGTGGTGGATGATACACACCATTAACTCTTTATAGATGGTTAGTGAGATGTTGGAAACGTTGTTGGAGCTTCTTTTTTCTTATAACTTCAGATATTATTGTGTATACTAGTGGAATGATAATATAATGCGTGCAAATGTAACAACTATTTATCATTACCTGCGATACATAACAGGAACAATGCCAGCATTCCACTGTGCAAATTTCATGAAGGCAGGCTTAGACATGTCAAAATGTGCTCGTGGTGGGTTGCACCACCCGCCGTCATCGGAGGCTTCCGACCAATTAGGAGGGCAAAGATTGGTGGCAGTGATTGTGATGTAACTCACATTTGCATAGCATGCTTTTGATTGGTAACATTGCATTTGATAACATGTTCCACATGCATATCCATTGTTGAATAGTGTGGAGCTCAATGCTGCTGTATCAGTCCCGTAACCGTTCACAAATAAATTTCCATACCCACATGCTCCTCCTTTATTATTGAACATAAGAAAAAGTTATGTTAATGTAAAGTAAATATTGGTTTAAGGAAGATGTTAATTAATATCAACTTAGGCTATCATATAAATTTGTCTCGGAGGAAATGTCAGGTGACAGTCTCATCAGTTTGAGTATAGAAGGATAAATGATTTCTTTTATTGGAAAGTATTAGATTGTTATTTATTGATTTCCAACTTGTTCCATAATTGTTTTTCATTTAGGAAATGCCCCTAGCTTTTTCTTTACAAATCTCTCAATTCTTAACTAAATTCGCAAATTTGAAGTTATTGAGCTCGGCTTAAAAATCTAAGAAAAATCTCTATTAATTTTCTAAATCTGTACTATTAAATTGAAACATATTATAGCTTGGGTGAGGATCAGAACGATCCCATTGTTAAGTGAACTTATAAATGACTCTAATTTACATTTTTAATGGAAGAGGGTTTGTACTGAAGAAATTCTTGTTAGATTGTTTTAAAAAAATTTAAACCGGAATAACTCGAAAAGTGAACCAAACAGTTCACTTAAAATTTTAAAAAAATGAAACACTATTATAATGTTTATTATTCTTCGAAAAAATGGAAACTTCAATATAATTATACATAATTATTAATTATTTAAAATTTGCAGTTATATATAATTTATATATTTATAGTTAATTATTAATTATATATGAAATTAGTTAGTCCAACTAGACAGTTTAACCGGTTAAACCTAACTTCTTCTAATTTGATGTTTATTCAAGTTTCATAACATTGCTCAAAAGAATAATTTGAAAATAGAAAAATAATTTAAACTACTAATTTGAAAAAAAGAAAAAGTATAGAATCAACTTAATAACGAAAGTTAACTTAAGATGAATATAATAGTTTTGCCTTTAAAAAACTAATAAGCTAGTTTTATGCAACAGTTAAGTCAACTTACTGTAATAGAAAGCCATTTTTGTGCACCGTTCTAGATCTTTGTTACACCTTTTAACTTAAGATTGTACCCATTAAAAAGGAAACTTGAAAACAATAAGTTATTTCTAAAACTCATTTTTCTATTCTTGTAACATACCCATTGTGGCAGAAGCAGTCTCATCACCATAAAATGTTGCATGTGCAAGAGTCCATTGACTGGGTTGAAATATGCCTACTGCTATTGCTGGCTTTCCTATGGTTGTGAACATCCATGCAAATATAATCAAGAAGAATCTACTAAAGCTACTATGTTGATAAATTGCACCACCCATGATTTAAATTTTGGATAGGTTCTAATTAACTAGCTAGCTAAGTAGCTTTTGGTAGGAGTAGGAATGCAATTGGATGTTCATTCTCTTCAATACTACAGTCATCATTTTATATAAGGTCCAATTCAAATAGCACGTAGTTAATTGAAAGAAATTGCCTTAGTGATTCCCACGAAGATAGTGTCTTTAATCTCTCTCCAAGTCAATAATATTATTATATTATGAGTGAATATCTACTTTGTCCTAAACCATTTTCACGTGTACCAATTCCAGGCCAAAAAAAATAAAAGCTCAAATTAGTAATTAAAGATCGTAAATGTAAGTCAAAATAATTCTAATTAGAAATAATAAAAGTACTAAAAATAATTGATTTGACCCACATTTGATATTTTTCGAGACCATATATTATAAGGTTTGCAAATTTTTGGTGATTAAATTAGTACATACAAAAAATTTAAAGGACCAAAATAAGTTTTTACTGTTACTGCTGATAAAAAAAGTGTTGCCAACTGTGATATTGCTAGCTAATAGTGAAATTGTAAAGAGAATAATGTAGAGGACTAATTGGTTCAGGAATATTATATTATTCCAGATATTCTTAATAAATGAAAAACGTGAGGCCATGTTTTCTATTTCATATCCACTAAGCAGCGATGACAAAGTTCTTCATTCTCAATGTATATTATTTCCTCAAGGTTGTAATAGTTTATAAACTTTCATTAGCTGAATTGCATATTCAAATTACTTAATTGTAGGTTATCTAAAAGGTCGACACCTTGGACTAGGACCCAATATACAAATATGTTGGTGTTACTTTATGGTTTAATTAGGCAGCTCCATGTGATATATGACATCAGTAGTGATACAGAAACCTCTAGTGATGGTTATCCATTAAGTGCATTTGATGTGAGTAGTAATACACTAATGAATCTTGATAAGAACTTATGAAATGCATTTTCATCATATTATTGAATGAATTGAACTATTTCATTCACTTCAATCATTCACTTTAACTATTATATCACCTTATAACTCATTTTTTCTAATTTGTTATGGGTAAAACTCAAACCCGCTACAAATACTAATATTACTAACATTTGTTGATAAAAAAAAGTTGAACTCCAAGAGAATGTGACTTATATAGTTACTGCTATATATCAAAACGTAAAGCTAATGGTCCCTTGGAGAATGTTGTGCACTTAGCTTGTTTATTCATTGTGATTTTGTTTAAAAAAAATGGTGTTTTCTATATTTGTGGTTGGACATTTCTGTGATATACAATTTGGGCTTGAACTTGTAAAGAAATCAAGAATTATGAGTTAACAAATGTGTTGAGGTGACCGCAACAACAAAAATAAGAGGTGAGATTGATATAAATAGTGCGATTTCAGGAATTGGGCATCAGATAGAAGATTTTTATAACCTTGCCAATGTGATTGAAGATCACATTCGCATGTGACAGATGGATCATTATATTCAATGAAACGAATACATAGAAGGAATAAGGAAATATAACTCCAATGAGATGAAGCACTAGGAGAATAAACTCCCCAAAAAGATAATAACAAAAAAATAGCAATCTAATAATACAGAAATCGATAAGGGTTGATTTGTGAGTTGATTTTGGTAGGCAAGAGATGGAAGGGGAAGACTTGGAAGTCATAAAAAATACATTTATGACATAATTCTCAAACTTCTCATTTCTCTTCATTCTCTTCCAAAATGAAACTTGCAAACGGACCCTAAAGGAATCACGCAGTAAAAGAAATTTTTCATATACCTACGGATGAAAATTGTAGGTAAAAGATAAAAAGTTGTAGGTATAGCACAAATGTTTTTTACTTATGGATGTTTTTAATTTTTCCGTCGTATTTAAGTCGCTATACGTACAGACTTTCACTATCACTATGGATTTTAGTGACGGCTATCAGGAGCATCGATATAAAACTTTAACCTATACCTTCCGATTTTGTCTGTCACTATAAGTGTTTATACCTACGAATTTTCTCTGTCACTATAGGTTTTAGTGATAACAATCATTACAATAGGTATTAGGCTAAAACTTATACATTCAGTGTTTGTCCATCACTATAGATTAATATGACTTTCTTGTACATACGGTTTTATTCTATTGGAATAAGGATTGGTGATATTAAAATGGTAATACATATACCTATAGTTCTATTTCAACCTGTTTTAGTGGTCGACCGTAATATGAAATCAAAATATGAATTTATAATGAAAAATAAATATCTAAACATATCATTATATTTTAAATTAAAAAGTCATACAATCCAACGAAGTACATGAGTTAAATATGTCCATCTAAAAATAACATAACTACATATAGTATAGACATAAAAAGTCATATAATCCTAAAAATTACACAATTTGGATCAAGTCCATCCAAATAGATACAAAATTGTGTTTCCAAAAAAATCAAAATGGTTCATTTTTCAATTTGTTGCATCAAAAAGAAATTATTTGCTAACCTTTGTTGGATTAATTTAATAATCTAAGTGGTCCATGTTATGAGAAATTACTAATTTGAATGATAGTCTTTAATTTGAAGGTGGTTGGCAATTGATGGATCAAATTAGTGGGAGTGTATTGTTAGCTCCTTCCCCTCTCACGTCATGAGTAGTTTCCATGATAGTGGAGGAGTTATAGCTCCTCCTAAACCCTTTTATAAATAGAGGCATTCATGCATTGGAAAAGTCATTCATTCTTTATTATCTCATGAATAGAAATATAAAGTGAGAATTATAGAAGTACTAGTGGTTGAGTAAGGAAAGTATAATGGAATATAGAGAATGAAGGAAACTGAGTTCCTAATCATCAAGGAACTCATAAAGGGAAGGCGGAGAGGTGAGAACAAAGGCAACCAGAAAGACAACCAGAAAGTGCATAAAGGAAAATGCAAATAAAATCAGATATTCTTTACTCTATTCTTTTATCACATGTGAATGTCATAATGTTAAGGTCTTAAATTAAGGGGTTCTTATGAACCATTAAAGACTCATAAATTTTTTAAAAGTCTAACAATTGGTATCAGAGCATCAGGTTAGGGACATTTTGACATTCCTTGTGTTCTTAGAATTGAATCATGAGTACATTAAAATGAAACCAAAGTCTTATTGTTACGAAATGAAGTAATTGTGAATTGTTCTCTTTTGGTTCAATTTGAAGTTAATTATTTCATTAAAAGTTGTAAGACTTTCATGTTTTTCATAATGTTACTATCTGACTGGAAATGAAAAATAATTATACTTGTATGAAAACTAAATATTGATTTTGATATTAATTACAATTAAAGTTATGATGCATATTTTGATCACTCAAATGTGGATTATTGCATTTAATTAAGATTATAATATCATAAGAATAATTAATTGGATGTGTTCATTAATTATAATGCATATGACATTAAAATTTTAAACATACTTGTTTGTGCTCTTTTATCCAAAGATAACATGCATGTTTAAAAAAGTATGATTAATTATTCATCAAAGAATAATATTGGGCATCATTAATAAAGGTTTAATGCATTTAAGTTTTATCCAAAGATAAATTAAGTTCATGAATAAAAGTTTGTTTGAATCCATAATGGTTTATTCAAAGCATTGAAGTGTGAGCATGTCTTTTTTTAGCTTCATTCAATACATCTGCCTTAGGCAACATATGTATCAAGTTCAACGGATTGAACTATGTTGATTGGCCTGAACAGATCCAGTTCTTACTGGGTGTTATGGAATTGGGCTTAGCCATCATTATGGATAATGTATCAATCATAATTGAGACCAACTCGGAGGTAGACAAGACTCAATATGAGATTTGGGAGCGGTCAAACAGGTCGAGTCATAGCTTGATGGAAATGTCAATCTCTGATAGTATCAAGCCGTCTATGCCTAAGACGAATAATGCAAGGGAATTTATGAAAATGATCAAAGAGTACTCCCAAGTAGACATTACTGATAAGTCTGTGGTGGGAAATCTAATGACAGAGCTGACGACCAATAAGTTTGACTGATCGTAGCCCATTTATGATCATGTAACTAGCATGGCAAATCTGGCTGCGAAAATGAAAGGCAAGAGGATGGAGGTGACAGAAGCATTCTTGGTACAATTCATTATTAACTCTCTTCCTGTTGAGTTTGACCAATTCTAGGTGAACTATAACACCATAAAGGATAAATGAAATTTTCATGAAGTAAAGGTCATGCTCATTCGGGAAGAGGGAAGGTTAAAGAAAATTAAGAATGACTTCATTCACTTGTGCATTCAGGAGCCAGGTAGCACCATCAAATTCAGGCCAAACAATAGGAACAAAGGAAAGGGGAAGGAAAAGATCCCCATTAAAGAAGAGAAAATCCATAAAGAAATGAAGTGCTTCTTTTGTAAGAAGAATGGACATTATAAGAAGGATTGTCCTAAAATGAAGAAATAGTTCGAAAAGAAAGGTAAACATTTTTTTCCGTTATAGATGAACCATTTCTTACTAAGGTTCCTAATAATACTTGGTGGTTAGACTCTGGTGCAACAACTCATGTGTCACATATTGTGCATGGATTCCTTTCAATCCTAACCCAGGAAACTGAGAAGTTTTTTTACATGGAGAACTGAATGAAGGCACGAGTTCACGGAATTGGGACATGCAAATTGATCCTAGGTAGTGGAAACTATTTATATCTAGAAAAGTGTCTATATGTTCCTAAATGTTCCAGGAACTTGGTTTCTGTTGCTAGGATGGATTGTATAGGTTTTAATTTCAAGATTGAACTTTCTAGTTTTAAATTATGTAAACATTCATACTATTTCGGTTATGATACATTAATGAATGGTTTATATTGCTTCAATATTGATTTTAAATTTAAGGAATATTTATTTAATGTTGAACATGATATTGGTAGCAAGCTTAAATATTTTGATAAGAATTCTGCTTACTTGTGGCATCAAAGATTAGGTCATATATCAAAAGAAATGATAATTAGGTTAACAAAAAGTGAGATTTTACCTCTTTTGGATTTTGGTGATTGGGATGTTTGTTTAGATTAGTTAAAGGAATACAAACTAAACATATATCAAAGAACTCAACCACAAGAAGTAGCAAACTTCTTGAATTGATACACACAAATATTTGTGGTCCTTTTGATGTTTCATTTTAGGGTAGTGAAAAGTATTTCATCATTTTTATAGATGATTACTCATGTTATTGTTGCATAAAAAATCTCAATCATTGGATGTCCTAAATGTATTTATTGGTGAGGTTGAAAGGCAACTTGAAAAGAATGTTAAGGTTGTGAGGTGTGATAGAGATGGTGAATATATGGAAAGTATAATGAGAATGGACAATGTCTAGGACCATTTGCAAAGTTTCTCGAAAGTCAAGGCATATGTGCTCAATACACTATGCTTTACACATTGCAACAAAATGGTGTGGCTGAAAGGTAGAATCGTACACTAATGGAGAAGGTTAAGCCAATGTTGAGTTATTGTGATGTACTTTTATCATTGTGGATGTATGCATTAAGGACCGATGCATATCTTCTAAATAGGGTTCCTAGTAAGGTAGTTCCTAAAACTCCCTATGAGTTATGGACTGGTAGGAAACCAATTTGAGACATCTCCATGTTTGGGGTTGTCCAATAGAAGTAAAGGTGTACAACCCACATGAAAAGAAGTTTGATGCAAGAATGATTAGTGGTTTCTTTATTGGCTATCCGGAAATAGTTGTCCTAACCATAGTACGAAAATAGTTGAGTCTGGAAATGCTAAGTTTATTGATCATGGTCAAACCAGTGGAGTTAATGAAGTTATTAATGTTCAAGTGATGGAAGAACCGCAAGAAATAGCATTAAGAAGGTCTGAAAGGCTAAGAAGACCAGCTATTTCTGATGATTATATTGTATATTTACTAGAGCATGAATGTGACTTGAGCATTGATAAGGATCCAGTCTCGTTCATACAAGCCATGGAGAGTGGAAAATTTTGAAAAGCGACTCAATGCTATGAAAGAAGAGTTGAAATCAATGGATAATAATAAAGTTTGGGATCTAGTTGAGTTTCCTAAGAGTTCAAAACGAGTTGGTTGTAAATGAGTCTTTAAGACGAAGCGTAACTCGAAAGGCAACATTGAAAGATACAAGGCTAGACTTGTCACCAAGGGTTTCACTCAAAAAGAGGGCATTAATTATAAATAAATTTCTCTCCACTATCTAAGAAAGATTCTTTAAGAATTATTATGGCTTTGGTAGCTCATTTTGACTTAGAGCTCCACCAAATGGACATAAAAACCGCTTTTCTAAATATGGACTTAAACAAGAAAGTTTATATGAACTGACTCGAAGGGTTTGTGACCACAGGAAAGGAAAATCTAGTGTGTAAATTAAATAAATCAATATATAGACTAAAACAAGCTTCCAGACAATGGTATGTGAAGTTCAATGATACCATTATGTCATATGGGTTTGTGGAAAACACTATTGACTGATAACTCTCTTCCTGTTGAGTTTGACCAATTCTAGGTGAACTATAACACCATAAAGGATAAATGAAATTTTCATGAAGTAAAGGTCATGCTCATTCGGGAAGAGGGAAGGTTAAAGAAAATTAAGAATGACTTCATTCACTTGTGCATTCAGGAGCCAGGTAGCACCATCAAATTCAGGCCAAACAATAGGAACAAAGGAAAGGGGAAGGAAAAGATCCCCACTAAAGAAGAGAAAATCCATAAAGAAATGAAGTGCTTCTTTTGTAAGAAGAATGGACATTATAAGAAGGATTGTCCTAAAATGAAGAAATAGTTCGAAAAGAAAGGTAAACATTTTTTTCCGTTATAGATGAACCATTTCTTACTAAGGTTCCTAATAATACTTGGTGGTTAGACTCTGGTGCAACAACTCATGTGTCACATATTGTGCATGGATTCCTTTCAATCCTAACCCAGGAAACTGAGAAGTTTTTTTACATGGAGAACTGAATGAAGGCACGAGTTCACGGAATTGGGACATGCAAATTGATCCTAGGTAGTGGAAACTATTTATATCTAGAAAAGTGTCTATATGTTCCTAAATGTTCCAGGAACTTGGTTTCTGTTGCTAGGATGGATTGTATAGGTTTTAATTTCAAGATTGAACTTTCTAGTTTTAAATTATGTAAACATTCATACTATTTCGGTTATGATACATTAATGAATGGTTTATATTGCTTCAATATTGATTTTAAATTTAAGGAATATTTATTTAATGTTGAACATGATATTGGTAGCAAGCTTAAATATTTTGATAAGAATTCTGCTTACTTGTGGCATCAAAGATTAGGTCATATATCAAAAGAAATGATAATTAGGTTAACAAAAAGTGAGATTTTACCTCTTTTGGATTTTGGTGATTGGGATGTTTGTTTAGATTAGTTAAAGGAATACAAACTAAACATATATCAAAGAACTCAACCACAAGAAGTAGCAAACTTCTTGAATTGATACACACAAATATTTGTGGTCCTTTTGATGTTTCATTTTAGGGTAGTGAAAAGTATTTCATCATTTTTATAGATGATTACTCATGTTATTGTTGCATAAAAAATCTCAATCATTGGATGTCCTAAATGTATTTATTGGTGAGGTTGAAAGGCAACTTGAAAAGAATGTTAAGGTTGTGAGGTGTGATAGAGATGGTGAATATATGGAAAGTATAATGAGAATGGACAATGTCTAGGACCATTTGCAAAGTTTCTCGAAAGTCAAGGCATATGTGCTCAATACACTATGCTTTACACATTGCAACAAAATGGTGTGGCTGAAAGGTAGAATCGTACACTAATGGAGAAGGTTAAGCCAATGTTGAGTTATTGTGATGTACTTTTATCATTGTGGATGTATGCATTAAGGACCGATGCATATCTTCTAAATAGGGTTCCTAGTAAGGTAGTTCCTAAAACTCCCTATGAGTTATGGACTGGTAGGAAACCAATTTGAGACATCTCCATGTTTGGGGTTGTCCAATAGAAGTAAAGGTGTACAACCCACATGAAAAGAAGTTTGATGCAAGAATGATTAGTGGTTTCTTTATTGGCTATCCGGAAATAGTTGTCCTAACCATAGTACGAAAATAGTTGAGTCTGGAAATGCTAAGTTTATTGATCATGGTCAAACCAGTGGAGTTAATGAAGTTATTAATGTTCAAGTGATGGAAGAACCGCAAGAAATAGCATTAAGAAGGTCTGAAAGGCTAAGAAGACCAGCTATTTCTGATGATTATATTGTATATTTACTAGAGCATGAATGTGACTTGAGCATTGATAAGGATCCAGTCTCGTTCATACAAGCCATGGAGAGTGGAAAATTTTGAAAAGCGACTCAATGCTATGAAAGAAGAGTTGAAATCAATGGATAATAATAAAGTTTGGGATCTAGTTGAGTTTCCTAAGAGTTCAAAACGAGTTGGTTGTAAATGAGTCTTTAAGACGAAGCGTAACTCGAAAGGCAACATTGAAAGATACAAGGCTAGACTTGTCACCAAGGGTTTCACTCAAAAAGAGGGCATTAATTATAAATAAATTTCTCTCCACTATCTAAGAAAGATTCTTTAAGAATTATTATGGCTTTGGTAGCTCATTTTGACTTAGAGCTCCACCAAATGGACATAAAAACCGCTTTTCTAAATATGGACTTAAACAAGAAAGTTTATATGAACTGACTCGAAGGGTTTGTGACCACAGGAAAGGAAAATCTAGTGTGTAAATTAAATAAATCAATATATAGACTAAAACAAGCTTCCAGACAATGGTATGTGAAGTTCAATGATACCATTATGTCATATGGGTTTGTGGAAAACACTATTGACTGATATATCTACATGAAAGTTAGTGGGAGCAAGTTTATAATGTTAGTCCTATATGTTGATGGCATTATGCTTGATGTAAATAATAAATGATTGTTACATGATGTATATAAGTTTCTCTCTAATAATTTTGAAATGAAGGATATGGATGAGACATCCTATGTGATAGGAATAGAAATATTATATGATAGATCACAAGGATTGTTAGGATTGTCCCATAAAGGATATATCAGTAAGGTATTAGAGAGATTCATAATGGAAAAGTACTACACATGGATAGTTTCAATCGAGAAAGGGGACAAATTGATTGAAAAACAATGTCCAAGGAATGATTTGGAACGTAAGGAAATGGATACAATTCCCCGTGCATCAGTGGTTGGGAGTTTAATGTATGCTCAGACATGCACTATGTTGGATATCAGTTTTGTTGTTGGAATTTTAGGTTGATATCTAAGTAACCCTAGAATGGACCACTGGAAGACTGCAAAGAATGTTCTCAGAAATTTGCAAGGCACTAAGGATCACATGCTCACGTATAGAAGGTTAGATAACATTGAGGTGATCGGTTATTTGGCAACAACTCATGTGTCACATATTGTGCATGGATTCCTTTCAATCCTAACCCAGGAAACTGAGAAGTTTTTTTACATGGAGAACTGAATGAAGGCACGAGTTCACGGAATTGGGACATGCAAATTGATCCTAGGTAGTGGAAACTATTTATATCTAGAAAAGTGTCTATATGTTCCTAAATGTTCCAGGAACTTGGTTTCTGTTGCTAGGATGGATTGTATAGGTTTTAATTTCAAGATTGAACTTTCTAGTTTTAAATTATGTAAACATTCATACTATTTCGGTTATGATACATTAATGAATGGTTTATATTGCTTCAATATTGATTTTAAATTTAAGGAATATTTATTTAATGTTGAACATGATAAGGATGTGTGGACTCAAGGAAATCTACATTTGGGTATGTCTTCCTACTGGCTGGAGGAGCCATTTCTTGGAGAAGTGGTAGAGAATCTGTCATTGCTACATCCACCATGGAAGTTGAGTTTGTGGCAAGCTTTGAGGCCACAAATCATGCATTGTGGTTACGAAACTTTACTTTAGGGCTTGGTATTATAGACAGTGTAGCAGCTTAAATATTTTGATAAGAATTCTGCTTACTTGTGGCATCAAAGATTAGGTCATATATCAAAAGAAATGATAATTAGGTTAACAAAAAGTGAGATTTTACCTCTTTTGGATTTTGGTGATTGGGATGTTTGTTTAGATTAGTTAAAGGAATACAAACTAAACATATATCAAAGAACTCAACCACAAGAAGTAGCAAACTTCTTGAATTGATACACACAAATATTTGTGGTCCTTTTGATGTTTCATTTTAGGGTAGTGAAAAGTATTTCATCATTTTTATAGATGATTACTCATGTTATTGTTGCATAAAAAATCTCAATCATTGGATGTCCTAAATGTATTTATTGGTGAGGTTGAAAGGCAACTTGAAAAGAATGTTAAGGTTGTGAGGTGTGATAGAGATGGTGAATATATGGAAAGTATAATGAGAATGGACAATGTCTAGGACCATTTGCAAATTTTCTCGAAAGTCAAGGCATATGTGCTCAATACACTATGCTTTACACATTGCAACAAAATGGTGTGGCTGAAAGGTAGAATCGTACACTAATGGAGAAGGTTAAGCCAATGTTGAGTTATTGTGATGTACTTTTATCATTGTGGATGTATGCATTAAGGACCGATGCATATCTTCTAAATAGGGTTCCTAGTAAGGTAGTTCCTAAAACTCCCTATGAGTTATGGACTGGTAGGAAACCAATTTGAGACATCTCCATGTTTGGGGTTGTCCAATAGAAGTAAAGGTGTACAACCCACATGAAAAGAAGTTTGATGCAAGAATGATTAGTGGTTTCTTTATTGGCTATCCGGAAATAGTTGTCCTAACCATAGTACGAAAATAGTTGAGTCTGGAAATGCTAAGTTTATTGATCATGGTCAAACCAGTGGAGTTAATGAAGTTATTAATGTTCAAGTGATGGAAGAACCGCAAGAAATAGCATTAAGAAGGTCTGAAAGGCTAAGAAGACCAGCTATTTCTGATGATTATATTGTATATTTACTAGAGCATGAATGTGACTTGAGCATTGATAAGGATCCAGTCTCGTTCATACAAGCCATGGAGAGTGGAAAATTTTGAAAAGCGACTCAATGCTATGAAAGAAGAGTTGAAATCAATGGATAATAATAAAGTTTGGGATCTAGTTGAGTTTCCTAAGAGTTCAAAACGAGTTGGTTGTAAATGAGTCTTTAAGACGAAGCGTAACTCGAAAGGCAACATTGAAAGATACAAGGCTAGACTTGTCACCAAGGGTTTCACTCAAAAAGAGGGCATTAATTATAAATAAATTTCTCTCCACTATCTAAGAAAGATTCTTTAAGAATTATTATGGCTTTGGTAGCTCATTTTGACTTAGAGCTCCACCAAATGGACATAAAAACCGCTTTTCTAAATATGGACTTAAACAAGAAAGTTTATATGAACTGACTCGAAGGGTTTGTGACCACAGGAAAGGAAAATCTAGTGTGTAAATTAAATAAATCAATATATAGACTAAAACAAGCTTCCAGACAATGGTATGTGAAGTTCAATGATACCATTATGTCATATGGGTTTGTGGAAAACACTATTGACTGATATATCTACATGAAAGTTAGTGGGAGCAAGTTTATAATGTTAGTCCTATATGTTGATGGCATTATGCTTGATGTAAATAATAAATGATTGTTACATGATGTATATAAGTTTCTCTCTAATAATTTTGAAATGAAGGATATGGATGAGACATCCTATGTGATAGGAATAGAAATATTATATGATAGATCACAAGGATTGTTAGGATTGTCCCATAAAGGATATATCAGTAAGGTATTAGAGAGATTCATAATGGAAAAGTACTACACATGGATAGTTTCAATCGAGAAAGGGGACAAATTGATTGAAAAACAATGTCCAAGGAATGATTTGGAACGTAAGGAAATGGATACAATTCCCCGTGCATCAGTGGTTGGGAGTTTAATGTATGCTCAGACATGCACTATGTTGGATATCAGTTTTGTTGTTGGAATTTTAGGTTGATATCTAAGTAACCCTAGAATGGACCACTGGAAGACTGCAAAGAATGTTCTCAGAAATTTGCAAGGCACTAAGGATCACATGCTCACGTATAGAAGGTTAGATAACATTGAGGTGATCGGTTATTTGGATTCGGACTATGCAGGATGTGTGGACTCAAGGAAATCTACATTTGGGTATGTCTTCCTACTGGCTGGAGGAGCCATTTCTTGGAGAAGTGGTAGAGAATCTGTCATTGCTACATCCACCATGGAAGTTGAGTTTGTGGCAAGCTTTGAGGCCACAAATCATGCATTGTGGTTACGAAACTTTACTTTAGGGCTTGGTATTATAGACAGTGTAGCTAGGCCGCTGAAGTTTTATTGTGATAATTTTGCAGTTGTCTTCTTCTCTAAGAATGACAGGTATTCTAGAGGTACTAAACATATGGATTTAAAGTTCCTGTCAGTTAAAGAAGAATTACGAAAGGAGAAAGTGTTTATAGAGCATATTGGTACCGGTCTAATGATAGCAGATCTGTTAACTAAGGGATTTTCGCCCAAGATTTATATTGGCCATGTAGAAAGGATGAGAATTGTAGATAAGTCCTTGTTAATGTAATAGTACCTGATGTATATATACATGTATAGATGTTTGCTCATCATTAAATTGCACAATTAAAGTCTTGAATCTTCAAGTCATCACATGGATCAAGTGAGAGATTGTTAGACTAATTTAATAATCTTAGTGGTCCATGTTATGAGAAGATACTAATTTGAATGATAGTGCCTAATTTGATGGTTGTTTCCAATTGATGGATCAAATTAGTGGGGGTGTATTGTTAACTCTCTCCCCTCTTACTTCATGGGTAGTTTCCATGATAGTGGAAGAGTTATAAATCCTCTTAAACTCTTCTATAAATAGAGGCATTTATGCATTGGAAAAGTCATCCATTCTTTGTTATCTCATGAATAGTAATACGAAGTGAGAATTATAGAAGAACTAGTGGTTATGTAAGGAAAATGTAGTGTCATATAGAGAATGAAGGAAATTAAGTTCTTAATCATCAAAGGACGCATAAAGGGAAGGCGGAGAAGTGAGAACAAAGACAGCTAGAAAGGCAACTCAGAAAGTGCATAAAGAGAAACGCAAACGGAAATAGGTATTCCTTACTCTTCTTTTATCACATGTGAATGTCATAATGTTAAAATCCTAAATTAAGAGGTTCTTATGAACTATTAAAGGGTCATAAAAGTTTTAAAAGTTTAACAAACTTCACATGCACAGAATAAAAAAAACATCAATAAATAAATAGAATAACTCAATGAATATAAAACCATTCTTGGACTTCCTTTTGATAGGGTTCATCCCCAGATACCCCCTCCCCCACACTAATGATTTCCAAACCTACCTGCTCTTCAATTCCATAATTTGGTCCCCTTGCTAGAAGTTACAATCCACTCCCCCACATTTCTCCTTATATAGACTTTTGTAATGGGCCAAGACCCGTAATCAAATGCATTAAACAGTTCAATATGGATAAAACACCAAATAAAAAATTAAACACCGGAGTATAGCATACCAATCCACTTATTCTTGATCTCTCCAACAGTTCCCTTATAACCAAGTCCAAAATATGTCAATTATCCCTCAAAGCAATCATTGCAAGTTCTTATGTTTCTTCAATGTACTATCATGACATAGCAATTAAATTACTTCACAACATTGCATATGTACTGAGAAAATAATATAATTACAAAGGTCATATCATAAGACATTACTTCAGATCATCATTTAAAATTGCCTTAATAGATAGAACAATTTAAATTTTTTAACAATTGTGTTCCACTTATAATATTTTCTTTCCCTTCTGATTATTTAGTAACAAACAAAATCCTACCTTGGTTAGTACTCTCTATATAGATCTTGTGTAAAAATATATCATGTTAATGTTATGTTGCCATTTGTGTCAGCATCTGCAGAATTCGAAACACTAGTTACATACAACATGATGCTTTATTACAATCAAGAGAGAATAATTTGCATATGCTTAAAGTTCCTTTCAAGTGTCACACAATGAAGATAGATAGATAGATAGAAAGCAAATTAGAATTACCCTTGTCAACTCCTGTGAAGAGCTCAGACATCTCTAATGTCATGATTCATTAGCATAGCCAACTATTTTATTTTAAGACAATATTCTCTTTCCTTTTATTCTTTACTCCCACTAAACCATATTCTTACTCACTGATTTCTAGGACCATAGTGTCATGCATGTAGATGGATTCCTTGACTAGGGCAAAGGCTCCACTAACACAGAGGAAAATTATTTTGTTTTTCCTCATTAAAAGATCTGATTCTACTCTAAAAATTAGTACTTCATAGGGAAGGACTGAAATTACAATTACTCATATATATATATATATTTAACAAATGTAGGGAATTTAAGGCATAACATAACAGATCTTTTATTCTGGGGGATATATAGGACTGAAATTAAAGTTAATCATATATATACTTAACAAATGTAGGCCATAGCACGTCAAGAATTAAGAGACAAAATCATGCAGAGAAACCTGAAATTAATCAACTCCTTTTAGCCATGCATCAATTTTCATAAAATAGGAAGAAAAAAAGTAGCAAACAGAACAACAAACACAAAACAACAAAGAAGTGACAAAGAAAAACAACACAAAACATCATCAACAATTATAAACAACAAAAAAATAAGGCAACAAAAACAGAACAACATATGATAATTTTGCTCTTAATTGCATAAACAGATTTTGAAACACATGCACTGAATGTAAAAATTTTAGACTAACTACACTTATGCAATGCACATTTCTACACAAGTCATATAAATGTATGATATGATACAGTTAATTGCCTATCCTTCATATAGTTGGAATTTGAGAAGTAGATTGCACAGTCATTTCTAATAATTAACATCCCAGGAATCTTACTTGCTTTGGGATATTATTGGATGTTCCTAAAAAAATCAGTCCCTGAAACCTTCCCAAGTATTGCAGTCCTTGGCCTTGAACTTGTGAAAGGATTTTAGCAAAAGATATTACCACCTATATTATATAAGGTTAGGTAAAAGCGATGGTTGGGGAAAACAACACAATATCACATATACTACTATATGTGTCAACTCCTACTCTCAGTATTCTAATTGGTCAAGAAAATAAGTTTTAAAATTACTTATTCTAATAGTCAATGTAGATTTTTTTTTTACCAATCAGGAAGATGGCATAGATAATGGTACATGTGATGTTATTCCATGGATGAGGTAAATTGAAGATACAAATATACTAGAAATTTCTTATGAAACTCTCATTACTGCAATTAGAAGGCCAATCTCAACACCTTTAAAGTGTAAGTTTAAGATGCAAACTAAGAGGGGTGAATTAGTTGTTAGGAGAATATGGCTGATTTTTCTACTATGCCATCAAAGTTTATGTGCAATAGATTATTTATGCAGAATTCAACCAAGTAAAGCAAAAGTAAATGACAAGAATAAGTAGAAGAAGATTACATAGAGAGTTTTTATATTGGTTCATCTTCTTGTCCATCGGAGGTTACATATAGTACTCTTGTCATACAAGAGATTTTTCCACTAGATAATTTGAGTTGTAATTACAGTTTCTCTCCCCGATACTTTTGTGCCTTACACACTCACAACTTATCTACCCTTGAAAATTCCCTTTTCAAGTGAACTCTTTTCCCCTTCTCAACACATCCATGTGATGAAAAGTTTACAACCAAGATAAAGAATATAACAATAGCATGATTGTCTTTACAAGTTTTGACAATTCTATAACTTGTCATCCTTAATCTCACAATATAAATATTTAGTATATAATATTTTTAATCTTTTGAAAGTTTATGCACTTTGGAAGCAACTTCAGAAAATCTGAAAGTTTAGGAACAAAGTTGCTAACAAAATGTGCAGAGTTTTGTCTACTAAGTTGTGAAAGTTTTTGTATGATTATGTACAACTTGTGTTTTTGTTTGTATTAAATTTGGATGTCTCAATGCCTTTAAATAAGCTTCCAATTAGCCAAGATATCCTTCTATGAAGAGGAGACACGATTAGAATGAAACTTTTTCACTTTGGATGAAAGTTGTTCATTTGAATTCGAAAATCTAGTTTCAATAGTTTTGTGTAATCGATTGTCACGAAGTGGTAATCGATTACCCACATGTTTTGTCCAATATGGTAATCGATTAATACACTGAATTAATCGGTTACATTAGTCAGTTTTGCTTTATAACTGTTTTCTCAGTCACGTAACCAGTTACGCAGTTCTAGCAACCTATTACCAACTACCTCACAATTCAGGTAACATGTATGAACACCTATTTTTGTCCGGCCCAGAAAAAATCCAAAACATTTTAAAGAAAAAAATAAAAATAAAGTGACTTTATTTTTCAAAATTTTAATATTAAATAATTAACTATTTTTATGAAACTAAACCAGTTGTTAATGTTCCTAAATCTAAGCGATTAGGTTAACTATAATAACGAAGCCAAAATAAAAAAAGTCAAACCAGTTATAATAAAATTCCAAAATCTAAGTGATTAGGTTAATCAAAATTCAAATTTCAAGTAAATAAATTCTCAAAAAATGATTTTTTCAAAGTTATTCTAAAAATAATAATAATAATAATAATAATAATAAATAAAAATAAAAGATGAATGAATTAAAGATTTAATTGGATTATCAGAAAAATTAAAGATTTGAAATATGTAATTTGAATCGTATTATATCAATTTAATTAAGTTGTGTGAATCACCTTGATAATAAGTAAATCTTTAAGGATTCAAAAATCAAATCAGAGATTATGTTATGAAAAACACAAATCATATCAAATTGATTGCATCCCAATATGAGTAAGGTAAGAATCACAATGGTATCAGAAAAATAATATTGAGATTGAGTATTAAATATCTTTTGTGATTGCTATAAAATTTAAGAAGATTATTTTCACCTATCATTGAGTAATGCAATAATGTTAAGATGGTATAGAATCAATTAAAATCTTATCTAAGAAAAATGATTTTGAATATTTTTATTTTGTGCCAAATAATTATTTTTACTCACTATGAGTATTATAATGTTTTTTAGACTCTTTATAAAAAATTATTAATCAGGAAATATGAAGATCAAATTAGATTGGAAAATTTCATACCGATTTGATAGTGTTGCATAAATCTATTTGGTTCAGAAAATTAAATCTTTAGAGATTTAACCATCAAATAAATTAAGGTTCCAATTTGAGAATAACAAATCAAAAAATTAAATCTTTTGCGATTTTTTAAAAATTATTTTTGCCTAATACAATAATGCTAAGATGATTTGAAATCATTAAAATATTTTTATGCCCAAATAGAGGATTTTGACTAATTTCGATTTTAAATGTAAAATATCCTTAATGTGGTAAAATTACAAAAAACAATCAAAATTTGATTATGAGGAAGAATATGTACCCCTAATCCTCTCTAAAGTAATAATAGTGAATATTTGCTTTTAAAATAGACATGAGTCTAATCCTATACTATAAATAAGTAGTATAGACTTATGATGCAAAACAGAAAAAGTTCTCTCAAGAAAAATTATCTCTCACAAAGGACCCATCTCAAAATGAGCCATCATTCTCTCAAAATAAACATCTCTCAAAAGGGGAGCCTCCCTAAAATAGAGGCTCCTGAAAAATAGCAAAAAATACTGAGAGTTTCATCTTCTCAAACAAAAAATTCAGAACACTCAACCATTTCTCATCACACAAAACATATGAGAAAATAACCTCCAACACAATCTCCAATATCCTAACATCCTAACACAAAAGAGCTAGAAAAAATAGAACACCTAGCACAAGTGTCATGATTTGGAGTATCTCTCCTCCGCTCTATCACATCACATGCCTAAACGGAAGCAGATGGAGAATTTTGGACTATGTGGTTTGATCTTCTACATCTCGGGCATCCATTCAATGCATGTTAACAGGTTAGAAATCCACCCATAAAATTAATAAAATGTAAAAATAAAAATTGTCAATCATATAAAGAATGAAAGGATGGTTACTCAGGGGGTTTTCAACTCATCTTTCGGACGGTTGCGCTACGCCGCTTCTGTCCTTAATTAAAATACTCAACCAACAAACATTTTTCCACTAAAGAACTGTGTAGCCTTGATTCCCTATATAAAACAGGGATACGTAGGACCAAGGTTCATCTTGTCAGACACACAAAAAATAAATAAAATTTTCCTTTCTAATAATTAATTAAATAACCAAATAATTTAAAAAAATATAATATAAGTCATATAATTTAATGATGGATATCGCCTAAGGCAGGTAGGTAGGATGTTAATACATTCTCTACCCTGTAACTGACTCCTCAACCTGGATATCAAAAATCCAAAGTCCAATGTGATTGGACTAGAAAGATTTTCTACATTTTTTATCATAAAATATAGTGAAAACTCTAATAAAGTCGTGCAGCCGAAAATTGGGGTGGACAACATCTTACCTAGTTCTGGTAACCTGTTACTCACATCAAGTAACTCATTATATAGCAATTTGACTTTGTATTTTAGACATATCCAATTCTTTAAAATTGATTTTGATTTTTTGAACATTGCTACTAAATATTAAAGTGATTGTAAGGATAGAAGTACCTATATGAAGACTTAATCTATAAACATCTTGAAGCTTGAATCTTCTATGTCTCCATGGTCTTCTTCATTTTCTTCTTTTTGTGATCTTGGTGTTTTCATCAAAACCGTGCCTAGATGAGAAGCAAGATCTTCTTCACAATCTCCCCTTTTTTGATGATGACAAACCAATATCTTTTGAAAATGGAGATCTGAATTTTTGCGAGGTTCAGCATATGTAGATGATATAACTTTGTTGAATGTTCTTATATGTCCCCCTATCTTGTATACTCCCCTTTGTTTTATTGTATGTGCATGAAAAGATTTGATAGAAAAATACACCTCCAACTTTTCTCCCCCTTTGAACTTCATCAAAAAGAAGAAAACTTAGTTTTATCCAGCACAATATACATATATATAGAAAATGGTAACATGTAACGCCCCGAAAAATACTTCTCAAAAACATTGCGGAAAAATGGGTAAAATTTTTTTTTTAATAAAGAGATTGTATAAAATTGTTTCCTTTTTAAAACCTTCCTTTTCCGGGACATCACTTTAAGTAACTCAAATGCGGAAAATCAACTTATCGTTATCGAATGATAACTTAACCTGATTCACAATTTCCTGAATAACACAATGCATATAAACGGCTAAGTCATCTTTAGTTCATACAAACTAAGTCAACAAAGGCGGAAACTACATCGT
>NC_032014.1:14758900-14775822 GCF_001865875.1 Lupinus angustifolius | reverse complement strand
AAACAATATCATATTTCCCATTTATCAACAAAATATCATGACTATAATTAATTAACACATAAGTGGGGATCATAACCCCAAATAATAACACACGCATATATTATCTATAACCGACATCATAACTCATCGCTTATCACATAAACCATAATGTATCAACATACATTTCATAAACAAATATCATAACCATAAGTAATAATATGTGCATAATGTTAATGATGCATGATGTTTATAACTCAATGTGGGAATCCACTTCCACAAGTGCAATATATGCATGCTATGTCATGATCATCCACCTTACACCAATATCCTCCCAATAACCTAGTCGGAAACAAATCAAGAGTACAGGTCCCATACCAAGCCACTTTGTACGCACCCGAAATAACATATCCTCGCAAGGAATTAAAATAGATCGATCGGTTCCCTCAGGAACAGTCCTACCCGGACCTAGGTTGTACAAACGCTTTCTGGGCATCCCTCTCATTGATCTCGAATGCAATCCAGGGGTTGTCAGAGATTGCCTAGTTTGGCCTGTGAGAACTGTCCGATCCAACAGGGTACCTCCCCAGGAATACAAGGGACTCGTCTCACCCAGACTCTCCCTCAAGACATTGTTGGCGAATCACCGTCCAATCAGTGCCGTCCCTGCTTACTTCACGGTGCTCTAAGTCATACCGTCAATTTCCTCTCCACTACTCCATTATTAACCATATGCATATGAACACTAACCGCAGTTAGGTGATTAAATCTTTTAATCATATTTACCATGCTCGGCCCACCTTAAGTCATCTCCCTCAGGAATGCTTCTTGTGGGTTCCGATCTTACGTTAACACGTAATACAAAGGAAATACGTCCCACCACTACGACCATCACTGAATACCCTGGACGGTCCCATACCAAGCCTCTTACGGTCAGCCAATCTCGCTACGTGGTAACCCGGGTTCCTTTATGGGCAGTGCCCCAATTCACATCATAACTCAAAGGGTAACGTCCCTACCACTACGACCATCGCTGAATCACCCTGGACGGACCCAGACCAAGCCACTTACGGTCAGACGATCTCGTTACGTGGTAGCACGTATCCTTTTCTAGGCATCGCCCTAAATCATACATCCTTCTCGGATTACTTTCTTTAAAATTAATTTCCGAGTTTGACTATTTAATTCCAACACCTTGGATACTTTGCTTTTTATTTCCAATTACGATGTTATACCAAAGTAGTTTTTATATCACATACACATACTAGGGTTATTACATCTTCAACCAATCAATCCAAATAGTCAAACACAATTCCTATCTCTTGCCCAAGTGGGGACTAGTCGCTCAAGCGACAATTCATCTTTAAATCCTAATTCAAGTGGAGCTTTCCTCGCCCAGACGAAGGTATTATCGCCCAAGCGAGAGAGTTCTAGAAACTCCTTAAGTTCTGGAAATTTTTTTGTTTTTTTTTTCGCCCAATCGAGTTTTTGCTCGCCCGGGCGGACTTTTGCTTGCCCCGGCGACGCCTTAATCACCCAGGCGAAAATCCTAAATTTTTTTTCGCCGAATCGAGTTTTTGCTCGCCCGGGCAAACTTTTGGTCGCCCGGGCTCGCCCCGACGACGCCTGGTTTGCCCAGACTACTGGGATTTGGACAAAATGCTAATTTTTGCCATTTTCGACAACCAAGACACATTTAAACATGGTTTTTCAACCACCTGCACTCAAAAAAATTTCCAACAACATTCATATACAATATTCAACACATTTCATCAACAATCATATATATTCGAAACCATTCAAACATAAAAATCTTGGGTTTCTTAAACCCAAGTTAACTCCAAAACCTTTGAGATGGTTTAGGAGATCCGAGTGTCATATTCGGAATATGGAATTCTTATTGAGTCTAGGTTAGGTAAACCTAGATGCAATTCTCACAAGCCTTAAAAATAATCATTTCATTTACATGAGACATTACATCTAGATTATTATATGTTCATGCATTAATCATACATGTTACTTGTGCTTCTTAGGCATAATATATTGGTAAATGTATATTTGATAAGCATAACATATAGGTTATTTATCATTTAATCATTTAGCTGGAAAATGTGACAGTTAATCGATTAAGAGAGGTGTTAATCGATTAACGTAAATACAGTTTTAACAAATAACTGAAAACCTGAAAACAATTATTCTCAACAGCCTGTTAATCGATTAAAAGGACACTTAATCGACTAAATAGGTCTCGGAAAGGTTTTCTATATAAACTGTGATTTTATATCATGTATCATACATCATATCATTCATTTTTAGAATTGCTAGTTGCATATTTTTCATGCTTAATTGTGTCATATAGGCAGAGTGAAATGCATAGTGAGATAGTGAGGGATAGTACCATGCTTAGGCTTTAATTGTCATCTTATTGCATGTGGTTTAATATGTTAAACATTCCTATCTTTTCTTGCATGATTCTTGTGTTTCTTTAAGAAAATTTTAGGGTAAAAATTATGTGTTTCTGCATATTAATGAACTCATACATATTCATGTTAACTTGTGAGTTTTGTGTAGGTTTTTAGCTGAGCTTCAATTGTAATATTTTGAGTAACATTGTGCTTAATAATATTCTGTTTTTGTACTATTTTTTTGTAATAAGGGAAGTTGTCTTTTGGTGTCTTACCACCTAAGATATTCAGTGAGTCTTCACCAAGACTTAGAGGTCTTGAGTTTAGAACGAGTTCTTGGCTGGGGCTAGATCGTAAGAAAGGTTTTCTTAGGCGATTAGAATAATCAAACCAAGAAAGTGGGTTATTGGATTGAAGGGAGCGTCTAAGTGTTTGTATTGGAAGTTTGCATGTAACAATACATTTGATTCAATATTAGTGAAGAAAATCTCATGAGATCAGAAGGGGAGGCCTGAATGTAGTTTGCAAGTGGACCACAAACAAAACATGATAAAATTCCTTGTTCAGGCTTTTTCTATCCCTAATCTCTTTACATTTCAAGTTGTATTATTGCCTAATATTAGTTGATATTTTGGATACTGTTAATTTTCTATATCTAGTTTATTTATGTTCAAAAATATATGTTTTATTTGTTCTTGAATATCGGTGAGTGGATGTGCAATAAGCCATTCTGCAACTAGCTGTTTTCGGTGAGTTAATCGATGAAGACAGGATGTTAATCGATTAACTTGGGCTTTTTCCAGAATAGGGCTTCAATGCAAAAAGCGGTAATTGGTAACCATGACATCTATTCAACCCCCCCCCCTTCTAGGTGTGTTCTGTCCACTAATACCTAACAAGTGGTATTAGAGCTAGTACGACGTGCTAGCTCAACCGCATATACGTGATCCTAAAGGGAAAACAAATGGGTTCCACCAAACCCTTTGGCGGTGATGGCGGATCCATTAACCGCCCTCCCGTATTCAGTAACGAAGGATACGCCTACTAGAAAGTCCGGATGAAAATATTCATTGAAGCCATTGACTTGGATATTTGGGAATCTGCAGTCAACGAGCCTTTCATCCTAATGCATCCTTTCATCCTAATGCATCTAGTGGATGATGAACCGATAGAAAAACCCAAGAGTTTATGGAACGATGATGAACGTAAAAAAGTTCAATACAACCTACATTCTAAAAACATCATCACATCGGCTCTATCATATGATGAATTCTTTCAGGTTTCGTAATGTCAAAGTGCCAAGGAAATGTGGGACACTTTACAAGTGACTCACGAACACACTAGCGAATTCAAGCGTTCCAGGATGAATGCCCTAGCACATGAATACGAGTTGTCTTGTATGTTGCCTAGTGAATCTATCGACGACATGCAAAAATGATTCACACACATAGTAAACCATTTAGTTGCTCTAGATAATTTTTTTACCAAAGGAGAACTAACTAATAAAGTTTTATGTTGTCTTGATAGGAGATGACAACCTAAAGTTACAGCTATCATGGAATCCAAGGATCTTGACTCCATGCCTTTGGCAACATTATTTGGAAAGCTTCAAGAGCACGAAATAGAACTTGGGCACTTGACGATGCATGAGGATTCAGACCGCAAGAAGAAAGGCATATATCTTAAAGCAACAACATCTCAACCTACTGAAGAGAAAGAAGATGCTAAGTCTGATTCAGATATTGATGATGAAACATTGAGCCTTCTCATACGAAAATTCGGTAAATTCTTAAAGAAAGGAGGCTTTAAACGTTTTCAGAAGAAAGAAGTGTGTGAGTCAACTAGAAAAGGCAAAGGTAACAAAGAGCACTTCACTTGCCACGAATGTGGTAAGCCAGGACACATGAGATTTCAATGTCCTACTTAGGTCAAGAAAGTTGATTCGGAGAAGAGCGCTCCTCAAGACTTCAAGTTAAAGAAGGCCTACATTGTCTAGGACGTACTAGAGGAGGATACGACATCAAGCACCTCAGATGAAGAGAATACCGCCAAGTTATGCCTAATGACTAGAACAAATGAAGTTTGCGACTCAAATTCAAAGGAGGTAAATAATGAGGTATACTCTAACACGTCATCTTCTTCTTCTGATGATTCACCTTCATATGAGGACTTATATAATGCTTATGTCGAATTGCATGAAGAATTAAAAAAATTATCTAGGATTAGTTCTGATAGAAAACGAGTAATCCTTCTAAATGAACAGAAATTAGTTTTATTACAAAAAGAATTAGATGAGCTGAAACTTGAGAATGAAACCTTAGATCTATTATTTTTCATTACACATGCAATTGCTCAAATGATAAATTATGTCAATCAACTATTTGTGAGTCTTGCGAGACTTTGAAAAATGAGAATTTGAAACTTAACGAAAAACTCGCAAAACTCATAGAGAGTCAAAATCAATTAGACACTATGCTTAGTCAAACTAGAAATTTTGGTGACCATACTGTATTGGGATATATTCCCCCTGTGCGTATGAAAAAACCATATAGGAAACCTGTAACTCGACCTAATAAAAAGTTTTATAATAAGAAAGTTCCTACATGTTTCTATTGTGGCACATATGGCCACAGTTCCTACTCTTGTTATATCAGGAAGTATAGTATACCTGGTGGTGTATATGCTTGAATGGAAAAGGGAGATAACTCCCTGGTTACTAACAGAAAACCTGAAAAAGGCAAGTGATCTATTTTGTAAGTATGTCTACGAGCACACAGGCAACTTTGGTATCTTGATAGTGGATGATCGAGGCATATGACGGGTGATAGATCAAGATTCATTTATCTATCATAGAAAGAAAAAGGGTTTGTCACGTATGGAGACAACAACAAAGGAAAGATACTTGGCACCGGGACAATTAGCAACTCAACTCAAGCAGTGATGGAGAATGTATTATACATTGAAGGCCTGGAGCACAATCTATTGAGTATCAGCCAACTCTGTGACAAAGGTAATCGTGTATCTTTCGACTCTGAGTATTGCATAATTCGTGACAATTTATTTAATAAGGTCAAATTTGTCGGATATCGTATTAATAACATTTATATGGTTAACCTAGAAGATGTCACGACACTATTTTCAAAATGTTTTATATCTAAAGAAGATGATATCTTACTTTGGCATATGCGCGTCGCTCATATTCATGTTGTAAGAATCAGATTGCAACTAAGAGGGGGAGTGAACTAGCTGACTTAAAAATTATGGTCATTTTTCTGCAATGTCAAGAGTTAAGAGCAGCGGAAATAGTTTGCAGAAAATAGCAAGTAAATAATTGAAGAAATAAAGAAAGAAGAGAGTACACCAGAATTTTATACTGGTTCACCTTCTTGTCCACCGAAGGCTACATCCGGTACTCTTATAACACAAGAGATTTTCCACTAAATATTATAAGTTGAAATTACAATATCTCACCCCGAGACTTCTATTTACCTTACACACTCACTAATACTTATGACCTTGGAAAAACACCTTTCCTAGTAACTTTATCCCCTTTCTTATCACACCCCGTGAAAGAAAGTATTTACAATGAATGAAGAATTATAACAGTGGCTTGGATTGCCTTTACAAGTATAAAATGTAATATTACTTGCAATCCAATAACTCTCTTGTATACTGAGTAATATTGCTTAATAGGTTTGTAAAACTTTGAAATAATTACTTCAAGTAACTCAAAAAAAAAATCTTTTGAAAGTTTAAGAACTGAGTGCAAAAGTGCAGAAAAATAGTGAAAGAATTTTTCAGAATCGTGTGAGAGTTGTATGAAAGTTGTGTGTTGTGATTATGAGTTTCAATGCCTTTATATAGGCTTTTCAACCAGCCAAAATGTCTCTTTGAAATGGTAGGAATTGATTGGAATGAACATGTCTTTTGGGTTGAAACCCATTCACTTTGAATTTGAAAATATGATGCAACAACTCTCAGTAACCGGTTATAGTATTGAGTAATCGGCTACCCAAATTTTCTGTCCAAAAGTGAATTTAAAATTCACTTAGTGTAATCGGTTACTCATATTAGAGTAATCGGTTACTCAAGAACGTTGAAACTTGAGTAATATGTTACCCAAAGTTCAGTAATGGATTACTCAGTTCAGTTTTTGTTGGATAATTGATTTCTCGCTCATGTAACATGTTACTCAGATTTCAGTAACTTGTTACACAATATTTTGAAAATTGTATTATTTAAACTTGAAGTGTTTCAATTTTCTTTCAAAATATTTTGAGCAATACTACTATTATATATTCAAGAGTATAGGATAGAAATACATATTTAGACTTAGACTAAAAGTCTTGAATATCTTGAAGCTTGAATCTTCATTATCTTCATAAGTATTCTTCATTTTCTTCTTTTTGGTGATGTTGGTGTCTTCATCAAAACCGTGTCAATGTCAGAAGCAGAGATCTTCTTCACACATGTAAAACATCTAGATACACTTCCTAAGAATAATTTGGTTGATCGTCTACCAAAACTTGATTTTAAAAATCAGGAAACTTTTGATATTTGTCAAAAATGTAAACAAGGTAAAAACTCTTTTGGTAAAAAGAATGTAATATCCACAACAAGACATCTGGAGCTTCTCCATAAGGACTTGTTTGGATCTTCACAAATAATGAGTTTTGGTGGAAGTTTCTATGCTTTAGTAATTGTTGATGATTTCTCTATATTCATATGGACACTATTTTTATCTTCTAAGACTGATGCATTCAAATCTTTTAAAAACCTTGCCAAACAAATTCAAAATCAGTTTAATCTTAAAATAGTATTCATTCGATCTGATCACAGTGGTGAGCTTGAAAACCACCAGTTTAATAAATTTTGTAATAAAACTGGTATCATGTATCAGTTCTCGGCTCCTCGTATCCCTCAACAAAATGGAGTTGTTGAGAGGAAGAATCGAGTTCTAGAGGAGCTTGCTAAAACCATGCTGAACGAAAGCAAGGTTCCTAACTAGTTTTAGGTTGATGCAATGCATACTACTTGCTATGTGATAAATCGTATACTCTTGAGGCCTACTTTTTTGAAAACTCCTTATGAACTTTTAAAAGGCCGAAAACCTAATATTGTTCATTTTCATGCTTTCGGATGTAAATGTTTTATTTTAAATAATGAAAAAAAAAAGCGCTAGGAAAATTTGATTCAAAAGCATATGAAGGAATATTTTTAGGGTATTCATTGCATAGTAAAGCTTATCGAGTGTTTAATAAATATTTCATGCAAGTAGAAAAGTCTGTACTTGTTCATTTTGACGAATCTTCTCCAAAATAGAAGAGAAATGTATTTTATGATGATGTTGCAGTTGCATTAGAATAAGCATACTCTAAGGACATGGACTAGGACAAAGAAGAAGAAGCAGGGCAAATTGTCCAATATGAGCATCATGACTTGTTGATTGCGTGGAAGACCAAGAAAGATCATCCACTTGATAAAGTTATAGGTGATCATAAGAAATAAAGCACGCTTAGTGGCCAAAGGCTACAACTTGGAGGAAGGCATCAATTATGATGAGACCTACACTCCTATAGCCAGATTAGAGGCCATTAGAATACTTATATCATTTGCATCGATTACGAACTTTAAGCTCTTTCAAATGGATGTTAAGAGTGCCTTTCTGAATGGTTACATTCAAGAGAAGGTGTATTTTGATCAACCTCCCGGCTTTGAAAATTTTAAATATCTGAACCATGTATATAAGCTTAAGAAGGCTCTCTATGGTCTGAAATAGGCCCCTAGAGCATGGTATGATAGATTGAGCTCTTTCCTTTTTCGAAAAAGGTTCGTGAGGGGTATGGTTGATATTATCCTCTTTATCCGTAGATTAGATGATCATGTATTATTAGTTCAAATATACGTTGATGATATAATTTTCGAATTTACTAATGACATTTATTGTAAAGAATTTTCTGAGATGATGTAGGGAGAATTTGAGATGTCGATGATGGGTGAGCTGACTTTCTTCCTTGCGCTACAAATCAAAAAAATGGAAAGGGGCATCTTCATTCCTTAATCGAAGTACGACAAGGAGTTACTCAAAAAGTTCGACAAGGAAAAATGTAAAGAAGCTTCTACACTTATGGCGTCCGCTTGCTCTCTAGACAAAGACGAAAAGGGAAAAGCTATTGAGGTAACCAAGTATCAATGGATAATCGGGTCTTTATTATATTTGAATGCAAGCTGCCCCGATATTATGTTTAGTGTTTGCATGTGTGCTAGATTTCAAGCATTACCTAAAGATTCACATTGTAGTGCTGTTAAACGTATCATGAGATATTTAAAAGGAACAATAAATATGGGATTATGGTATCCTAGGGATGCCTCATTATCCTTAATAGGGTATTCCAATTCCGATTTTGTTGGATGTAAGTTGGATCGGAAGAGCACTAGTGGGGCTTGTCACTTACTAGGCAGTTCCTTAGTTGCATGACATATTAAAAAGCAAGCTTGTGTTGCTTTGTCCACCGCCGAAGCGGAATACATTGTCGTAGGTGTGTGTTGCGCTCAAATCATATGGATGAAGCAACAACATAAGGATCTTGGTCTTAATTTAGAAAAGATCTCCATTAAATGTGATAATGTAAGTGCTATAAACCTATCCAAGAATATCGATTTGCATTCGAGAACCAAGCATATAGAAATTAGACATCACTTCTTGCGTGATCATGTTCAAAAAGGCGATTGTGTGCTTGAATTTGTTAAAACCACTAAGTAATTAGCTGATATTTTCACCAAGCCCCTCTCACGAGATACTTTCTATGTTCTTCGAATAGAACTTGGAATCCTTGATGAAAAATATCTTGATTAAATCGTCTAACACTTTATTATGTGCTTCGTATGTTAAATGTCTAATATGCTTCAATATGAATACTTGATGAATGCATTCTATTCCTAATATGATTCATGATCTAGTATAATAAGCTCTATATGTATGTGTGTTTGCATAAAATTGCTTGATATATGTTAGAAATCTTTGCATGTTTCTAAAACTCAAAAACCTACTTGATTCTACAAATCTGATGATTGTTAATCGATTAATCATGAGTCTTAATCAATTAGAATGAGTTCCAGTAGCCAACACTTTATTTTTCACGAAATTTAATCGATTAACGTCCCATCTGAATCGATTACCTGGGCTTATTTTTCTGAAAATCTGGAATTTTAACTATGATTAATCGATTAGGAGTTGTACTTAATCGATTAACGACAGCGGATAAAGTACAAACAACAGCGATTTTGGCACTTTTTCCAATCCTCTCTATCCCCTTTTCTCTCTAAATCTCGGAGGCAACAACACAATCTGAATTTTTAGCTTAAAAGAAGATTAAACCTCACCCTCAAAATTTCCAAGAAACCCAATTTCCCCAATTCCAAACCCTAAGTTTAGGTTCCTCCCAAAATCCTCCTACACCCCTCAATTCTCTCGGTTTTGCAATAAAAAATGGAAAGAGGTTGTTCAAAAAGGATTAAGACAACTGCTCAACACGCACGAAGGAGTCCTATTGCTTCATCTTCGAATCCAAGTGTGAGGCAGGACCATGGAGACTCTTACTACTCTCTCATTTTGCAGGAGACTCGGTTGTCAAAGTTTCAAGGCAGGAAACCAACATATAACAGGTATGTCGATTTAATTTGGATGGCGAAACAAAATTTGAATTTCCTTAAGGCATGCAAGCTCAAGGAGCTATCACTTTTCTGGAATTAAAGAGAAATATATATCATGCATTGATTCGAGAATTTTATGCCAACTTTAGATATAAGGATGGAAAGTATTAGTCTATGGTTTCCGGAAATTTATTTGAGTTGAGTGATGAAATTTTTATGAATGTGGGTGGTTTGTCCACCAATGGTGTTGGCATTGGTGATTGTGACTAGGTTAAGAATTCATTTGATGCTACTAAGGTTTACAAGTCATGTTTGAGAGGTCCCCATCTGTATATCCAAGGAGAATTAACAAAAGTTGGATCATTATCTATGAAGAATAGGTTGTTGCACTATCTGATAGCGTACATTTTGGTCCAAAGGAACACAAATCATGTACAGCCCATCGTGAATGATTTGATGTTCATGTATGATGTTAAGGAAAATGTTATGATTAATTGGCCTGAGGAGATCCTTAAGGTCATGTATAGTGTGTCTACGTTGTAATCCAAGCTACTACCCTATAGTATATTCATTTCGAGGGTCATTGATTATCTGCATATTGATGTGTCTAACACCATCATCATGGAGTCTTATGATAAAGATCACCTTGTTGAAGAAAACTTGATCCACAAGATGGGTATTTACAAGTATGGGAATACTTGGCAATACCAAGAGGATTACACTACTATGGATCTAGACTTATCTGGAGATTAGGATCAGGTAGGAACGGATCAACATAATGCAGGAACCCAGGGGGAGTCGGCTGGAAACGCACCTCAGGAACCATCCTTTGGATTAGCTCAGTTGGATGTATGGAGCAAAGGCTGAATAATAGAATGGATCTACATTTCCAGTCTTTGAAGGATTCTTACCATACAGACTTGGAGCAATTTGAGGAACGTCAGGTCGCCTACATTGATAACCACTATCAGTCCTTGAGGAGCTTTGTTCAAACCACTACTGAAGCACAGAATGATAGGTTTTGTGCATAATTTGAAAAGCTGAGAGTCTTCATCAAGGGAGATAGCAGTCTAGCCGTTCTTGATGACAGAAACCTTCCTCCTCATCCTTAGATTAGAAGAACTTAGACCTGAGGTTGCCTTTGGTTTAGTTCTTCTATTGGCTAATTTTAAGGATTTTGTTGCTTTATACTCTTGAGACATATTTTCTCTTTGCTTTTATTGGGTTGTAATAGTTACTATCTACTTTTGTTGAACTTTTATCACTTCATATGCATGACATTGAACTTTAATCGTTACTAGTTTTGTTTTAAATTGCTTATATCGTATGTGTATCTATGTCATATATAGTATGAATATATGTTTAATGGTACTTGACCATGATTGGTTATCTGCATCTATCATGTTTGATTAAGCATGTTGTTTACATGCTATGATATTAATGTTTGATCATTTTATGCTTAACTAGTTTTTGTATAACCTTCCATACCATTAAATTTGTTCATTTACTATATTTTGTCCATTTAATTGATTAAAATACATATTTAATCGATTAAGTGTTTGTCAACAAGTGCATTTGTTCAAGCTTCCTTCAACTGGTTAATTAGTTACATTCCCAAAATTAATTGATTGATTACAGTTTTGGTTTTATTACATAATTCTTCTTACTTTTGACTATATTGGTTAGTTTATCTTTTTGATAATGTCAAAAAGGGAAGAAACGCTACTTTGTTGTTTGATGTGTTTGCAGGTTGTAAATAATATTCAGCTTTCGTTGTCTAGCTATGCGCTTTAACTTTGAAATTAACAACCATGCATTCTATAACCATCATCAAGCTATGCATCAAAACAAGATTTAGTGTGGAGTTTGTCATCATTAAAAGGGGGAGATTGAAAGTACAAAGTGTCGAGTATAGCACTATTAGATTGCCTATATTTTGATGAAGACAATGATATAGTGAAAGCTTGAAGACGACTCAACAAATCAACATGTCATGGACTCAAGGGTTTCATATCTAGACTAGGTTCTTTAATAGAGTCATTTTTAGAAGGCTTAGATATGTGCCTTAGATATTGAGTCTAGGTTAGATAAACCTAGATGTCATTCTCACAAGCCTTAAAAATAATCATTTCATTTACATGAGACATGTCATCTAGATTATTATATGTTCATGCATTAATCATACATGTTACTTGTGCATCTTAGTCATAATATATTGGTAAAAATGTATAGTTGATAAATATAATCATGTTAATCAATTAACATGAATACGGTTTTAACAGATAACTGAAAACCTGAAAACAATTATTCTCAACAGCCCATTAATCGATTAAAAATGCACTTAATCGATTAATTGGGTCTCAGAAAGGTTTTCTATATAAACTGTGTTTTTAGATCATGTATCATACATCATATCATTCATTTTTAGAATTTCTAGTTGCATATTTTTCGTGCTTAATTGTGTCATATAGGCAGGGTGAAATGCATTGTGAGATAGTGAGAGATAGTATCATGCTTAGGCTTTAATTGTCATCTTATTGCATGTGGTATAATATGATAAACATTTCTATCTTTTCTTGCATGATTCTTGTATTTCTTTAATAGATTTTTAGGGTAGAAATTCTATGTTTCTGCATATTAATGAACTCATACATATTCATGTTAACTTATGAGTTTTGTATATGGTTTTTATCTGAGTTTCAATTGTAATATTTTGAGCAACATTGTGCTTTATAATACTTTGTTTTTGTACTGTTTATTGTAATAAGGGAGGTTCTCCTTTGGTGTCTTACCACCTAAGAGATTCAGTGAGTGTTCATCAAGACTTAGAGATCTTGATTTTAGAACAAGTTCTTGGCTAGGGCTAGATCATAAGAAAAAATTTCTTAGGCGATTAGAATAGTCAAACTAAGAAAGTGGATTCTTGGATTCAAGAAGGGAGCATATAAGTGTTTGTATTGGAAGTTTGCATGTAATAGTACATTCGATACAATATTAGTGAACAAAATCTCCCGAGATCAGAAGGGGGCCTAGATGTAGTTTGCAAGTGGACTCGCAAACGAACCAGGATAAAATTCCTTGTTGCATCATTTTTCTATCCTTAATCTCTTTACATTTTAAGTTGTATTACTGTCTAATATTAGCTGATATTTTGGATACTGTTAATTTGCTATATCTAGTTTAACTCTGTTAAAAAATATATGATTTATCTATTATTGAATATCTGTGAGTGGTTGTGCAATAAGTCATTCTGCAAATTGTTGTTTTCTGTGAGTTAATCGATTAAGACAGGGTGTTAATCGATTAACTAGGGCTTTTTCCAGAATAGGGCTTCGGTGCAAAAATCCTCAATCACGTTCCAAATATCCATATCTTGAGATTTTATAAAGATTATCATCTTGATTTTCCAGAAGACATAGCATTCTCCAACAAAGCTTGGAGGACGATTGATGTTGGAACCTTCTCCCTAAAATGATCTTGAGGCCATCTTAAATACAATATCATATTTGAAAATAGATTACTCAAAATAAGCTATGGTGCCACTTGTAAGTTTAAGATACAAACTAAGAGAGGGTGAATTCGTTGTTGGGAGAATATAGCTGATTTTTCTGCTATGTTATCAAAGTTTATCTGCAACGGATTATATATGCAGAATTCAACCAAGTAAAGGAAAAGTAAATGACAAGAATAAGTAGAAGAAGAGTACACAAAGAGTTTTATATTGGTTCGTCTTCTTGTCCACCGGAGGTTACATCCAGTACTTTTGTCACACAAGATATTTTTCCACTACATAATTTGAGTTGTAATTATAATTTTTCTCCCCGATACTTTTATGCCTTACACACTCACAACTTATCTACCCTTGAAAATTCCTTTTCTCAACACACCCTTGTGATGAAAAGTTTACAACCAAGATGAAGAATATAACAATGGCAGAATTGCCTTTACAAATTTTTACAATTCTATAACTTGCCATCCTTAATCTCACAATATAAGTACTTTGTATACAATGTTCTTAATCTTTTGAAAGTTTAGAACAAATGACTATGGAAGCAATTTCAGAAAATATAAAAGTTTAAGAACAAAGTTACTAACAAATTGTGCAGAATTTTGTTTACTAAGTTGTGAAAGTTTTTGTATGATTGGGTAAAACTTGTGTTTTCGTGTGTATTAAATTTAGATGTCTCAATGCCTTTACATAGAAACTTATTCACTTTGGATGAAAGCTATTCATTTGAATTTGAAAATCTGGTTTCAATAGCTCTGTGTAATCGATTGTCACGAAATGGTAATTGATTACCCAAATGTTCTGTCCAAGTTGGTAATCGATTAATATACTGAATTAACCGGTTACATTAGTCAGTTTTGTTTTGTAACTTTTTTCAGTCAGGTAACTTATTACGCAGTTCCAGTAACCTATTACCAACTGCCTCACAGTTCAGGTAACTTATTTCCTAGTTCTAATAACTTATTACTCAGGTCAAGTAACTCCTTACTTAGCAATTTTACTTTGTATTTTAGACGTATCCAATTCTTTAAAATTGATTTTCATTTGTTTGAGCATTGCTACTAAATATTAAAGTGAGTCTAAAGATATAAGTACCTATATGAAGATTATAATCTATTAACATCTTGAAGCTTGAATCTTCTATGTCTTTATGGTCTTCTTCCTTTTTTTTATTTTTGTGATCTTGGTGTCTTCATCAAAATCATGCCAAAGTCAGAAGCAAGATCTTCTTCACATGAAGATCACACCAAAGAAGGCTCTCATGCAAGAATGAAAGTCAAATTTATCAATCTCCCACAGCATAAGAACAACATCAATATTCACAAAGCCTAGCACCACAACTATTATAATAGAAGAAAGCACTGCATTTGGAGTGTACTTGAATAGTAATGTGATGAGTATCAAAGTTAACAATACAAATATGGATATAAGAATGTATGGTGCAGAAGTTTTGCAACCAACCATAAAAGTTCATTGTTGTGTGAGAAAATGATTTCAAAAAGAGATATGCAATTAGGCACTTATGACAAAAAGAGATAAAAATAACAATTTCAAAGTCCAAAACAAAGGAAGAATTAGCACCCACCTGGTTTGATAAATTGAAATTAGGAAACCTCTATATCAGAACCAATTATGATTGGAAACGAATCAATCAAAATCTGCATAAGTAAATTACTAAACAACATCAATTAGAAATTTAGAACATAACTAGAAATAAACAATATTGCTCCCTAAATGAGTAAATCAGATTTTAAACCTAAATGAGTAAGAGTGTAACGTGCAATGTTACCTTGGAGAGTCTGGAAAAAGATGTTAAAAGCAAGAAGATGTTAACAGAGGGACGATGGAAATGAAGAAGAAAGGGTAGAAATGGACGAGGGCTGGAAATGGAGAAGAAGAGAGGCTGGATGGGTGCTAGAAATGAAGAATAAGAAAGACTAGACAAAAGTTGTCAATACTGCGTGAAGGAAGAAGAAGAAACATCATGAATGAAGAATGTAGGAAGGAAGAAGGTGTGAAGGAAGAAGTCATAGGCTGGAAGAAGAAGAAGGAAGGCATGAAGCTAAAAGGGCAAAATGTAAGTTTTTCCTTTTAGTAATAAAAGTAAATATTTTATAATGACTAAAGTATGTATATGTAGGTATTTATACATACGGTTTTGAAGCCATTGTTAAAGCATGTAGTGACAGACAATACTTTTTGTAGATATAAGACATTTATACCTACAAAATATATTACGTTACTCATAAGTGTCAAACATACCTAAAATTCATACACTTTTATGGCACTTATCTTAAGCATAATGGAGAAAACCCAACTTAAAACAATAATTTTTATATAAAATATCACAATTTAGTATATTTGTATTTCCTTTTTATATATTTTTTAGGAATTAAAATGAAGAAAAGAAAAAAAAAAGACTCATGGTCAACAAAGCAAAAAAGTCAATAAATCAAGATGCTCAACCAGGCAGCTAAGCATGGAACAAGCCCCGTTGAGCTTGACCTGACCACTAGCTTGACATGGCCACCAGCTTGACCGAGACCAAACTGCTCAACCAGGAAGCTGAGTGGACATGCTTAGCCGCTCAGCCTAGCACCAAACTAGACCTGGCACGGTCAGAAATCTGCTTGACATGGTCAGACACGAGCTTGACACAAGACCAAGCTGCTGAACAAGCAGCTCAGCGGTCCAACCAAGCAGCTCAACGGAGAACCAGACTCCTGACCAGATCAGCAAGCACCAAGCCACGTCCCATTCAGCCAGTCAACACGGTCAGAAGCTGCTGAACAAGCAGCTTAGCGGTGAAGCAGGTGCGTTGAGCGGTGTGCATCAGACTTGACTTAACCTTCAAGCAAACCATGAAGTCATCCATGACCTCGCCTCAAGTAGCTCACCATAGGCTTTTCAGAAGTAGCTCACAATAGCTGATCTCATAGCCCACAACTAGCTTTGATGAGTCATGCACAAGTAGGTGACTAAGCTACTTGGTCAAGGGACCACACCCATGCTGAAGGGTTTGGTCAGCTGCTTAGCGGTCCACCTAAGCAGCTCAGCGGTCTGGCATTGAGGCCTATAAATACGAGACCATTTCCTTCGAGCAAGATATACAAAAAACACACCAAAAAAGATCAAAAACACTTGAAAGAAGGAAATCTCACACTTGGAACTTCTCTTTGGAGTTTTGTCTTCATTTCTTAGTTTAGAGTTTTTATTTCAAGTAAGTTTTGTAATTTTTAGTTTAGAATTCAAGAGGAGAAAAGGAGAAGGCAAATGAGATACAAAAATCAATTTTGTATTCTCATTTGGAACTCAAAAGCATCCAATCCTTGGATGGATGGCTCATGCTCCTAAACATTTTCTTTTAAACAATGTTATGT
>NC_032014.1:14758554-14758800 GCF_001865875.1 Lupinus angustifolius | reverse complement strand
TACTTAGTTTATTTGCCAAGTTAAGCATGCTTTTCTTAAGATCTTACATTCATTACTAAGAGTCGCCAATGGTTAGGGTGTGACAACATAATCTCTTTTATGGCCGTAATATTGTTTTAGTAATGAATATAAGTGTTCATCATTCTACCATTTTAGGATATACACTAAAAGGAGGATTTCAGACCTTGGTGTTTGGGGTTAACCAAAGTAAAACATAAGAACTTGTCTAAGTAGTTCAAACTCAAA
>NC_032014.1:14758190-14758454 GCF_001865875.1 Lupinus angustifolius | reverse complement strand
CCGCATTTTATTTATTCTTTAATACTAACCTTCCTTAAGGAAGAAGTTTGATTTGTTAATAAAATGAATCCGAAAGTGAGTAAATAAATAAAAGTCACTAAATTTATTATTCTTTTGTTCTTTATCTATTTATTTATATCTAACAACTACTTATTCATCACTTTTATATATTAGAATACCATTAAACCGATGTTGGAATTTATTCCACAAAATCGAGATGGTATTCAAAGGTACTTAATAATTATGTAATAGGTAATTGCTTCG
>NC_032014.1:14756937-14758090 GCF_001865875.1 Lupinus angustifolius | reverse complement strand
GAGATGGGGCAAAGAAAGAATGACTTATTTACATGATTATTAAAGAAGTAAGTTGTAACTGGAATATTCTTGAAACCATTATACCGGCATTGGAATTTATTTCAATAAAGTCGAAATGACGAACAAAGAATAAAACCAAGTTCTCTTACTTACAAAAATGAACATAACGAAAATGAGAGTATTAATCTTTCAACAAATTAGCACTGTTGTCAAGACGATTTGTTGAGAGGAGAAAACTCCCAATAAAACACCAAGAAACCGACTTTCAACAATTTGGCGCCGTTGTCGGGGAATTGCTTTAATAATAGAACATTTCATATTTATATGTCATTCATCAAATAATTGTGCATAAAATTTTCTTTCTCTTTTGTGTATATTTATTTTTCCTTTTGTACATCTTTATTTTTATGTTTTGTACATTTGAAAAAATTAAAAACTCAAAAAAAACATGAATTAGTATAGTGAAAACCCACTAGTTAAGAAACATTTTTATTGTTCTTATAAAAATTTTAGGAGATGTGGAGGTACCCCTCCTCAACTTTTTCAAAAGAACAACATAAAATGGATTGAAATAAACAATGATTAGTGGTTGGACTTTTTTTCAAGAAGGGAAGCCACTTAAATCCTTAAAGGTTAAGTATTCACCATGTACTTTTTGATGATGATACTTTATCTTGTGATACTTTAACCAAACATCTCCACCAGAATGCCTTAGTAAATGATTTTGAAGTTGTCAAAATAATTTTTAAACTAAGAGCATGCTCGGTACATTTGTGCCAAAAATGAATTTTTTTCAAACTTGAGAACTCCTAAAAAGTGTGTTATTTGGTTCACCATTTAACAAAATAAATTCATGAAATTCTGAATGGATTTATTTATGGATGTTTGGTGTGATAAAATGTATTTTGAAGTTCCATAAGTTCTGTTTGGACTTCCATTTTATCACTTGGATTTGAAATATGATTGAATTTTTTTCTAAACATCTATTTTCATGAAAAAGAATGTTGTTTGGTTGGAATTCTCTCAATCAAAATTAATTCATGAACTTAGTGTCTTACAAAATTATAAATTCATGTGAATTGTTAGACTAACCTCAAAGCAAAAGAAAATTGCAAGTTCGAAATGATTTACAGGAAAATAAGTCCAAACAAAC
>NC_032014.1:14756414-14756837 GCF_001865875.1 Lupinus angustifolius | reverse complement strand
TGAGGAGTTGATGACACCACTATCTATGAGAGGATAGTGAAAACAAGGAGAATGAAATTTTGTGTTCTCCTAAAAATGGTGGTTAGTCTTAATTTTCTTCTTCATTCTATCAAAATATTATACAAACTTCCTAAAAATATTTTTTTCACATGAGGACAAGTCAAGTACTTAAGTTGGGGGGAGTGTGTATAATAACATTTTGACAGAATGAAAATTTTGCTGTATTTTAAAACTTTATGCTTTTCAGTTTTATTTTCATTTTCTAAGTGTGTTTATTTTTATTTTTTTAGTGTGCTTACTTGTTAAAATTATTTTTTAGTGTGTTTATTATTTTATTTTTCTTTTTGCGGATTTATTTAAAAAGTACATTTGTTGAAACTAAACAAAGTAAATAAACACAAACTTGGCTTAAACATTTTTCAA
>NC_032014.1:14754183-14756314 GCF_001865875.1 Lupinus angustifolius | reverse complement strand
TCCTATACTTTTCTAAGTAAAAATAGAGCATTTTTCGAAAGGAAGGTTGATGGAAGAAATTAAGTTGGGGGGAATGGTTGGCCAAGTAACAAAGTGTTCAAGGAAAAACTCTGAATCTCTTTACAAATCAATAAGTAAAGAAAAAGATCCAAAATAAAAAAGGAGTCAAAAGAGATTGAGAAAATTAAATTAAAGAGAAGTTACATAAAAAGGTCAACAAAAAGAATGAGGGAAAGAAAAATGGAAATTTTTTGAAAGGAGTATATGTTTTTAATGAAAAATTAATTTTTGCTCTCTTTTAACTTTGAAAGTATCCTTGAATATCTTGAAAAACCAATTTCCTTTGATAGTCAAGCCTCATTACAACCTAAATAAGACCTCAGTGATTCTTAAAAAATTTGTGCAATCAAAGTAAGTGTTAAAATGAAAAACAAAATTAAATTCTTGTAAATCAAACAAGTTGAGTTTTGAGTGAAACACTTACACCATTTGGTTCCATTCTTGAACCGTGTGAGAAATACCTCTCTTTGATTGATAACATTTTTAATAAGTGAATTGCGAAATGAATTTTTGAAAAGATGTGTTCAATTCTTAGTTTGAAGCATTATGAGTCAAAGTCACATAATCATAAACACATCTCATGGAACTTAAAAGGAATCATGCATAAGTTTTGATCTTGTACAAAACTATCTTTTACAAAGCCAAGTGGTTGTTATTTTACCTTTTGTTTGGGGACAAACAAAGTTTTAAGTTGGGGGAGTTTGATAAGTGCCAAACATACCTAAAATTCATACACTTTTATGACACTTATCTTAAGCATAATTGAGAAAACCCAACTTAAAACAATAATTTTTATATAAAATATCACAATTTAGTATATTTGTATTTCCTTTTTATATATTTTGTAGGAATTAAAATGAAGAAAAGAAAAAAAAACGACTCATGGTCAACAAAGCAAAAAAGTCAATAAATCAAGATGCTCAACCAGACAGCTAAGCATGGAACAAGCCCCGCTGAGCTTGACATGGCCACAAGCTTGACCGAGACCAAACTGCTCAACCAGGAAGCTGAGTGGACATGCTTAGCCGCTCAGCCTAGCACCAGACTAGACCTGGCACGGTCAGAAATCTGCTTCACATGGTCAGACACGAGCTTGGCACAAGACCAAGCTGTTGAACAAGCAGCTCAGCGGTCCAACCAAGCAGCTCAACGGAGAACCAGACTCCTGACCAGATCAGCAAGCACCAAGCCACGTCCCATTCAGCACGGTTAGAAGCTGCTGAACAAGTAGCTTAGCGGTGAAGCAGGTGCGTTGAGCGGTGTACATCAGACTTGACTTAACCATCAAGCAAACCATGAAGTCATCCATGACCTCACCTCAAGTAGCCCACCATAGGCTTTTCAGAAGTAGCTCACAATAGCTGGTCTCATAGCCCACAACTAGCTTTGATGAGTCATGCACAATGAGGTGACTAAGCTACTTGGTCAAGGGGCCACACCCATGCTGAAGGGTTTGGTCAGCTGCTTAGCGGTCCAGCTAAGCAGCTCCACGGTCTGGCCTTGAGGCCTATGAATAGGAGACCATTTCCTTCGAGCAAGATATACAAAAACACACAAAAAAAGATCAAAAACACTTGAAAGAATGAAATCTCTCACTAGGAACTTCTCTTTGGAGTTTTGTCTTCATTTCTTAGTTTAGAGTTTTTATTTCAAGTAAGTTTTGTAATTTTTAGTTTAGAATTCAAGAGGAGAAAAGGAGAAGGCAAATGAGATGCAAAAATCAATTTTGTATTCTCATTTGGAACTCAAAAGCATCCAATCCTTGGATGGATGGCTCATGCTCCTAAACATTTTCTTTTGAACAAGGTTACGTAATTTCTACTTCTTCTTAATTTACAAAAGTTTGAAATTTAATCATTCAAGTTGGTGCTTTGGTTAATATTATTTGTTTGACAAGTACTTCATGCTCTTTTAAGATTGATCACTTAAAAATGATTTCAAGTCAATAAAATTATTTGTCTCAAACACTTAACAAATAAACTAAGAAGTAGTTGTACTACTTAGTTTATTTGTCAAGTTAAGCATGCTTTTCTTAAGATCTTACATTCATTACTAATTCAATATTAGAGTC
>NC_032014.1:14700013-14754083 GCF_001865875.1 Lupinus angustifolius | reverse complement strand
CTAGAATACCATTAAACCGGTGTTGTAATTTATTCCACAAAACCGAGATGGTATTCAAAGATACTTAATAATTATGTAATAAGTAATCGCTTCGATACCATTATACCGGCGTTAGAATTTATTCTAACAAAGCCGAGATGGGGCAAAGAAGGAATGACTTATTTACATGATTATTAAAGAAGTAATTTGTAACTGAAATATTCTTGAAACCATTATACCGGCGTTGAAATTTATTTCAATAAAACTGAGATGACGAACAAAGAATAAAACTGAGTTCTCTTACTTAATTAAACAAACTGAACATAATGAAAATGAGAGTATTAATCTTTCAACAAATTGGCACTACTGTCAGGACGATTTGTAGAGAGGAGAAAACTCCCAATAAAACACCGAAAAACCAGCTTTCAACAGTCACTAATATATATAGTTACGAATCTAGATATTTGTAACTGTATTATACTTATACCTACGCTTTGTGTATGTCCATAAGTATAATATGTCTATACCAACGATTTTATTAATTGTAACTATAAGCGTACATAAGTATATGTCAAATTTCTTGTAGTGACGCCTAAACTAATGTCAAAATAACCACAAGAGGCTTTGTCATGAGTGGATCATCGAGCGTGACAAGAAATAAGTGTTTGCTTGAAGTAATACAAGTGTCTAAGAAGCACAATTTCAAAGTAAAAGTTCGATCATAAATGAAATTGATCATCATTTTAAACAATGATCATTATGGAATAGTGTTCGAAGGCATGATGACTCATTCCTCATTGTGATCATAGACAACAATATCTAAAGAGGATATTTATCTATTAAGTTAGATCAGTCAATAAAATGTTCATAGATCTTTTTAAGAAGGTAAGACTTATCTAAGACAATCTAACTCGACACATTAATGAGCTCATTGGATTAACAAGGCAAAAAATCCTAAAGTTCAATTGAGCTAAGGGAAATTATTGGTTTGAATAGACTTAACATGTCTTTTAATGTTAAACTCTTGAACCATGAGTCTCTCTGGTAATAGAGAAAGAATTTATGTTTTTATTTGTAGCTTTAAGAATAAAAATGTCATCTCAATGTAAATATCTTCTATGACACTTTCCTCTCTAGTACTAATGGAGATGATTATAACTTTAAATTCTGAGAGGTGCATTTCCCACTTGGCTAGGAAGTAACTTTAGGTCATTCCACATTATATACTTTCAAAGCAATCATCTCTATTGCCCGTCTAGTCTCGTGAAGTTATTCTCCTCAATAATATGTTCTTCATAATAAAAGGTGATTGGGCCACATCTAACTCATCCCATCTAGTGATGAAGGTCTTCTCCAATTTCTTTTACAATCAAATGAAGATGATGTTTGCCTCAAAATTTTAATAGCTAATTGAGATATTATAAGAGCACTAAACCCAAATTGTGACCATCATTGATCTAAAAAATCACAAAAAATTAGTACATTATTAAAGTATTACACTCTCACAAAAAATTGAAATCTTACTTGGTCGCAAGTATTTAACCATTTTATTTGTTATTGTATAGTCAAAACTCCCAACTTTATCATGATAGTTGCATCTTAGTTTGAAAAAGTCGTTCTTGTTTGTGGTAACTTTTTCTTGTAAAATATCAAGCCAACCTTGTTGAACTTCTGATTTAATATAAATTAAAAGTTCTCCTTATCATAGTAGAATGTTGGATTCAAAAATTAGGTAGCACAATGTAATTTTATTCTAAGTTGTTTATTCTACCTTCTCTCTATAATTCTTGTATAAGGCTTATACAAAGACTTTTTGTTCATGAACATAATCTTTATAGTTTTCCTTGCTCTACGCAGCCCATCATACACATAAGGTAGAGAATGTATATTGACAATAATTGTACAATCATTCAAAAACCTAGAATTCATCACAAGCTCCACAAGTCTACTTGCTTTGTTGTCACGATAATATCTAGATCGATAAAATATTTACTAGTGACCAAAGCTTGCAAATCAGGTTTATGTTCATGAATGTTTTTCAATGCAATGAAGGTTGTTTCAAAACGAGTTGCCACAAGACATATGATTTATTTTCGTCCTTGTCTTTTTCTTAACCATGCTAACAAAAATTCATGATTGTACACAAACATTGTTATATCGTATGTACTCTTAGCTAAGGTACTAACACGATCCATTTCTCAATGTCTCCTAGAATCAAATTTAAACAATATGCAACATAAGAAGACCAATATATAAATGAAAACTTCTCATTTAACACAACCCTGAGGGTGGAAACAGGCCAGGTCAGGCTAGACTTTGCCTTAAACAGACACAGCCTATATAGCATATAGGAGCCTGGGTCTAGCCTATTAGGTTGTTTAAAAAAATTCAAAGCCTAGGTCTGGCGTGTTTAAAAGTCTAGTCTAGCCTATTAGCATGTTTAAAGGCCTATTATACTATATGCTCCTGAAATAGGCTATCATGTCTACATTTTAATGGACTTATAGACTTATTTTTATTTAGGCTCATTTAATTCTAATAATTAAATTATATTTTTATATACATTTTTATATTAATATTACATATATAATAATATTACTTATATAAAATAGTATAATTTCAATATTCTTATACAATATAACTAAATATGCCGACATGTTAGGCTTAATATGCCTTTTAAGTGGCCTAATGCATGGCCTGTTAAGCTAAATAGGCTTTTTAGAAAGTCTGAGTCTAGCATGTTCGTGAAAAAAGTCTAGTCTAGTCTAGCCTGTTATAGGTCAGGTAATAGACCCCTGATAGACGGCATGGCCTGTTTCCACCCTTAACAGTCCATACAACTTTATAATTTGCAGCATTGTCAATAACTAAGTGCAAACATTGGTTACTCCAACAAACTCAACAAACTCAATGAATAAATTACAACTAACATCTTTAACGATATCAGAGGCATCAACAGATCTAACAAAACTTATTCCTTTCAAAGAATAGACAAGAAATTTGATAAATTATATGTTTCTTTGTTCTTGCCAACCATCAACCATGATGGTCCAATTGGTTTCTTCCAAAAATTCTTAAAGTTCTCAACTAACAACTCAACATCCTTCTTCATTGCATGCAACAAATTTGATCGAATGACGTAATAACTAGGATCTTTATAACCCGAACCAATTGAATCAATTGTATATATCATAGGTTGACAGTAAACTAAATTTGAACAATTGAAGGTTAAGCTTCTGGAGTAGTTCTGCGAGCAAAACCTAGACATTTGTCTTATTTGGCTTTAGTTGGTATTGGTAGATTCATATTTCCTTCATGTTGCATAGCATTTTTCTCATCTGGATCTTATTCCATTCAAATTTGATTAGTTCCTCTTTTTCTACTACCACTAACTCAATTCAAGTGTTCTTTTAATTGATGTCTAACTTCAAAAGGGATTGAAAGACAAGGTAGAATATCTCCCTTTTCTCTAGTAAGATGTTGTTTAATTTGACGTATCCCTCCACCTTTGTAGCACATTGAACAATACAAGCATTTTATACTTTTCTTTCTATCAATATCTTACACTAATTAGAAATAATACAACGTTCAGTCAGATTTTGCTCTAGCAAATTAAGTATAAGGAGTTACTATCGAAGTTGTATTTGGAGAACTTGTAAATATTGTCACATATGAAATTATAACCATTTACCAACATTCACACGAACAATATTGGTGCAACAAAGTGACAACAAATTAACATAATGACAAATGTATAAAATAGATTAAACCAAAAATATTATAACCATTTATTTTTCTTCCTATTAGTGACTCACCTAAAACAAGAGAAATCAAGTAAAGTAAAACATAAAAATTACAAGGTCTTTCAATCTTTATATTTGTTTCTCATAACTTTGCCAATCCTTCAATGAAAATAGTTTAAATAATTTACTTATTAAGTAACTACCATTTTCACCATGTTATATTATTTTTTGACCATTTTCTAGTTTCCTTTTAAAAACAAATAAACTTGAAGAACATAATACCAGGCAATCTTAAGCATATAATACATAAAATATGAAAACCATGTGGTACTTCATGAAGTACTTGACATTGACACATATAAAACTGAAAATAGTAAAGGTTTAGTTTTTTATGATAAAACAAGGACTTGACATAATATATGAAACAAGTAAAGTTTTAGACTTTTATGATAAATGCAGTAAAGGTTTTATTAAGCACATAATATAAAATTGGAAACAAATAAACCTTAAGTAGTAAAGGTGAATCACTATATGCAGAGAGGCGATGGTGTGCAATATGCAGAGAGACTGTGAAAACTATAAAAGATTGGTGAATCATTATGTGCAAAGATGTGACGGTAGTGCAAAGGCAATAGTGGTGCAACGACAATGGTTGTGTAGAGGTGACATAAGAGATGGTAGTTTAAAGACTCACGAGAGAAGGTGAGAAGCGCTAGGTTTTCTAAGTTCTAAGTTATGTTTTTTGTTTGCACTTTGCCACTCTTTTCTTTGCTAGGGCCTAGGATTATTTTAAAAAATTTAAACAGGACTTGGCCGACTGACCTATCGGTTTATTCTAGTTTGCCTTGTCTAATCCGGTTGGACCAATTTTATCACGGCTGGAAGACAATCTGGTTATTTGGGTAATGCAGGTTCATCCTTGTTAGCAGGTGATGGTTGAACCATTCGTCTAGTCCCACTAATACTAGTATTTTGTTTACTTATCTACCTTATATGAAATAATAAAAATGTTTTTTTAAATATGTGATTATGTTGAAGCAGTTTATGAATATCTAAAACCACAAAACGAGTTCGATCTTAAACATTTTCTTCAAAAGATAACTGAACCAAAACTCAAAACTGAACCACATTTTTTATTTGGTTTTGTTTAGTTCGATCTCATCAGTTTAATGGTTTAAACCCGAACAACTTACACCCTTAAATTAATCCGTATTATTCGGGTTACAACTGAGTCGAACTAGACTCAAGTCAATAGATTTGTTCAGCTCAAACTCGACTCGAGTTTTATATGAGTTATTTTCTAGCTCAAGTTTGACTTAGTTAAAGTTCACGAACTGTTCAATTCACTTCAAAATGATTCATTTGGATAACTCAAATAATTAATTCATTATTTAAAAAATACTACAAAAAATTATATATATATATATATATATAACATTTTTATACATATAATAACCATAAAAATAAAAATAATGTCTGAGTCATAGTATATATATGTCATCTTGTGATCCTAATGAGTCGAATTGTATTTGGTACAAGTTCGCTAATTTATTTAACAAGTTAACTTTTAACTCAAGTTTGACTCATTTAGTTTATAAATCAAATTTATTGAACTAAATAGAAGTCAGGTTTCGAATGAATATTAGGGATGGCAAAAACAACCGTACACGTGGGTACCTGCGGGTAAAACTCGTACGAGCACGGGTACGGGTCATAAACAGGTACCCGTGGGTATTATAAATGAGTTTTTAAAAATATTCGTAGTACATACGGGCGGGTACGGGTATTATGGTTATGGTACCCGTACCCGCAGGTACCCGTTATTTATATGATTAATATGTTATATTTAATTAAAATAAAAATACATTCTTGTAACATTTATTACACTATGTACATTTTTTCCTTTTACTTTGTTTACATATTTTTATTGAGTTTGATAGTGAAACACCCTACAAATATTATTACATGTGTAGAAACGCACATGTTTTACAAAGAAAATATATTTTTTGTTAAAAAAATGAGAACAAAAAATCACACAAATAGAAACCACCAATAAATTTAGCATTTTTGCCAAATATTCAATCAAAAGGTACAAAAATAATTAAGTTTTATCTTATTTGAAACACAATAAATGTAAAAAATTTAAAAATTATTTATAATAGAGGAAACTTGCGGGTACCTGTTGTACCCAGAAATACCCGTGAATACCCGCTCACAAGTACCCATACGAGTACGGACGGATATGTGTATTACTCTTCTATTTTGAAATGAAATGGGTAGCGGGTAGCTACTACCCGTGCCCACCTGTACCCGTTGCCATCCCTAATGAATATCAAGTTCATTAAGTTAAATGTGAGCTCTTACTTATTATTAAAATATAAAATAGAGTATAGTAAAATAAATTATTTGTTAAACATTTCGAAAATCAGTTACGCAACTCGATCCACGTGAAATCAAATTATTCAAAAAATCAGCATTCATAGCTGAACGACAACGCTAGCGAAGAGGATGGGAGTAAGGGTAAAGCCACACACACATTCATAGCTGAAGTGATAGCGCAGCATCGAGCGAAGCTAGGGTTCAGAGCTAGACGCGACACCATTGTTTGTTCTTCCACTCTCCCAAACTCCAATAAGGTTTTCCCCCTTTCAATTTTCTATTACCTTGTCATTTCCTCACTTATCTTTTTTCCTATATCGATTATATTCCCGAATCTTAGAAACAGGGCTCAATTTTAGTTAACACCTTATTCTAGATATCCAGTTACTTAGTTACAGAAGTGGTGTTGTAAATTGTATAATATGTTTCTAGCGTCGTAGCTTCTTGATATGATTGTATAAAAATGATGAAAATTGGGGAGATGTTATTTTGTTAGCTAAGAAATCGTGGATTCAAATCCTGAAGACATTTTTTTTGCTTGACAGGGCAAGATTGTGTATATCTACCATCCACTAGGTAGGAGCTTCGTGCACCGGTCGTCGTATTTTATTAGCTAAGAAATATATCAAGAAGGTAATGAGCAAAGTTGGTACTCGTGAAATTTAAATTTCCAACCTCTAAAACTTATGCATTGGAACTTGGTACTCGTGGAATTTGATCTTGATTTTTGGAGGAAATGCACATACATCTTGGGCAAAAAATAGATATATAGGTGTCAATGGTGTAAAAATGTAAGAAGTCATTCATGGGAACTTATTCATCTTCCGTAGTAGTCACACCACACCATTATGTAACGGGGTCTTGTGAGTAATTGAGGCATCCCAAGTCCAAGAGATGTTAGTGAATCAAGTATAAGTGGGCCACTTGAGTGGTAATGATGTCTCTTGTGAGTGAGTATTTACCATTCGTTGTATCTCTTGAGTGGGGTACTTGAGTTTGTACCGTGGCAAACAACTTGGGGAGGTTTTGCAAGCTTTTACAGAAAACTTATAATCTTCATTATGATATTGAAATGTTCCTTTGAATGTAACCGTGGACATAGACAGAAGGCCTAACCCCGTTTATGGTCCTTGACTCCTTGGTGTGTGTTTTCCCATAATCCCATTTATGGTCCTTGACTCCTTGGTGTTTATGATTTCCCCACCAATCTTTAGGCACCAAAGATAGGAAATGTAGTATTTACAATCTTGCTAGAGGTGGGGAAAGACATGAGATTTGGACCAAGTGAAATGCGTTATGGAGATGACAAAGTATTTATGGAACATGATATCAAGGAAAAGGAAAGTAGAAGAATTACCACTGACACTTTAAATTGCTTGTCCATATTCCCTATCAATTAATTATTGTCTTTGATTTTTATTTTTAAAATAATATTTAGTACCACCGTATTAATTTGTGTTGTAAATTGGCAAATTAACTGGAAACTGAAAGTCATGTTGTAATTTGTGTTTTCAGCATGGTAATTTCTGATTGTTCTTTCCCCATTTTTTAGTATCGAGTGGTTGTAACTTGTGATGTCCATTTCAACTCTAATTTCAAATTGAAATATTTCATGACAGATCAATTGGGATATGTCTTTTGATAGTGCAAAGGAAAATGCATTGGTTGGTGATTCATTGGTGAATGAATGGAAGCAGGACATTGGAAATTCAGATGACCCAGGTGGTGATAATGTTTGCCCTATTGTTGCATAAAGTGTCATGTGAACTAAGGAGCTTTCATTTGTCTCCTATGCTATTTGTTCAGATTCTGTGTGTCGTTTCTCAAATTTATCATTCTTTTGATCTAGCAATATTTACTTTCAGTTTATTCCAATTGGTCAGTGACTTCAGTTGTAAAGAATGCAATGGGCTGATTATCATATATGTATATGTGCATACTCATAATATTTCTTATAGACATGTGTCTGTGTGTATACATGTACATCTGAGTATTTTAATTTATCTTAAGATTTATTTAATCTTTCCCATCCATGTTGGGTTTTGCCCGTATATCTTTTATTAGAGAGCTCAAGTTACAAGTCTAATGAAGAAAGCGATCCAACTAGGGCCGACAAAGTGGGACATTCTCATTGTCGTACTGGGATTCCAACTGTAACTCAAATGGAAAAATTGTATAATACAAAGTATTTTATCATTAAGAGTTTGAACAACCAAAATTTTAGTTTGTCAGTTGAGAAAGGAATTTGGGCTACGCAAGTAAAGAATGAACCGATTCTGGAAGAAGCCTTTCATGTAAGTTCCCTACTCTCTGATCTTCAATTATAATGTTGAAATTTTTTACATGCTTTTGAGTAGACACAGAACAAGGAAAAGAACTTTTTTTTAAAAAAGTGAACTTTCTTGAGAAGTACTTTCTTGTCTTGCAGAATTCAGGTAGAGTAATACTTATATTTAGTGTCAATATGAGTGGTTCCTTCCAAGGGTATGCACAGATGATGTCCTCTATTGGGAGGAGAGGCAGAGACAACATTTGGAGTGATGGAAGTGGTAGAAGTAATCCATGGGGCCGCAGTTTTAAGGTCAAATGGCTGCGGTTATGTGACTTGCCTTTCCATAAGACCATTCATCTCAAGAACCCATTAAATGACTATAAACCTGTCAAAATTAGCAGAGATTGTCAGGTTCCCATTAAATTTAGAGCTTTATTGTTTTTCTTTTCTCTTTAGGATCCTGGAAAGTCATGCATATATTATATCACTGAGTCAATTGCCTTTCCAGGAGTTGTCTCCAGAAATTGGTCTAGCTCTTTGTGAACTCCTCGATGGTAAGACTGATTTAGATGACCCAGTGAGCAGGTAATATCCTATAGAGAAGCAAAATATTACTGAGTTATGAGAGAAATTTTCAGGAGGCTTGCTGTTTACTGGTTTCCACATTTCAGTTCTTCCAGGGATACTTATTCTTTAAAGGGGCAGTCTGCAGAGATTCCAAGTTCCATGGGTGACGAAGCTTGTGACTTCCTCCCACAACATAGGTCTTGGTCAATGCCGCTGCCATATCCTTCTGCACCGTACCATATTCATGCTGAAGTAAATGGATTTCCTTCAGCAAATCATGGATTCAGTGGCTCAAATTTCACTAGAATGTTGCCTAGTAAACATTCTCATTTTAATGGGAATATTCCTAAGCTACAGGTTGAGAGGGACATGGCTTCTCAATTTGGTATTTCGGGTCTTGCTGCTGAAAGCTCGATAGCTAGTACCCTAACTGAGGATGATTTTCTTGACATGGTATTGGAAATCCTTCCGTCTCTCATGAACTATTTTGTTTTGATTTGCACCTTATTTTCTGTTTCTTTCCCTCTTTTTTGTTTGTGAAGAATTTAAAACAAGTCAAACTAAAGATGGCCATGCGTTATAATTATACTCACAATTAATGAATGTTTCCTCATATTCGTTGTTCAGCACATTGGTCAGGGAACGTGGGTCCTCTGATAGAAACAGAAAAATTACATCAGTACAACAACAGAAAATGTTGAATATATGCATTAAATTAGAGTAAGGTGTGATGAAATGTATGTTATTGAAAGAAAGATTAGCACAATGCTAATGCAATAAGAAAACTCCCAGAGTCTAGGCTCCTACACTAGAGGATACTTCCTCCTATTTATCTATACAATGTTCATTCTTTGGTACCCCCTCTTACTTGCCTCACTACTCAAATACCCCTGTAACATAATCACATGCGTACATTTGCCACGTCACTAACTAACTTCTTTCTCGTTCCCCCTGGCCCCATTTTGTTTCTTCTAGAATAAACCTTCCATACAATAAGCTTTTCCTTACTAATGCCAACTTCAATATTACTAATAGGTCCCTTAGTCGGGTTCAGGTTTCTATCATTGCCCTCCCCTGTAGCCACAACCTTGTCCTCAAGGCTGAAATTAGGGAATTGACTCTTCAACAAGTCTTCATTCACCCATGTCGTGTCCTCTGTGGCCCGTCCCTTCCATTTGATCAACCTCTGCTTCACCAACAAATCACCTTCTCGAACGTCCCTTGCAGCCAAGAGTGCTTTTGGTTCCTCCATGTCTTCCACATCAATCTCTAAACCAGCAGACAGTTCTGACTCCAATGTATATTTTCCAATTGCTTTCTTCAATTGAGAAATATGGAACACTGAGTGAATTTTTGCAGCTTCGGGCAGCTTTATTTAGTATGATACTTCACTTATTTTTTCTACTATCGGGTAAGGCCCAAAATACCTCAGAGCTAACTTTTGATTGATCCTTCTTGCTACTGTTTGTTGCCTATTAGGTCTCAATTTTATGGACACCCATTCCCCCACTTCAAAAGACACATCTCTTCTCTTTTGATCAGCATATTTCTTCATTTGTTGTTGTGCTCGGAGCAAATGATGTTTCAATTGCCGCAACGCCTCATCCCTATCTATCAATTCAGCCGCCATTGCCTCTACCCTTGTCTCACCTTGTGATAAGCGAATTAGAGGAGGAGGTTTTCGTTCGTACACCATCTCAAAAGGCGTTGCTCCGATGGACACATGGTAAGAAGAATTATACCACAATTCAGCCCAAGACACCCAATATGACCAATTCTTGGGCTGTTTGGATGCAAAACAACGCAAATAGGACTCAAGATATCGATTAACCACCTCTGTTTGACTATCTGTTTCGAGATAATAGGAAGAACTCATCTTCAATACTGTCCCTTGTAATCTAAACAACTCTTTCAAGAATAAACTAATGAACAAAGGGTCTCGGTCACTTACAATGGATTGAGGCACCCCATACAAACAAACTATCTCCTTGGTGAACACCTTTGCTATTTTCCTGCCAGTGTAGGGGTGTCTCAAGGGAATGAAATGCCCATACTTTGACAATCTATCCACTACTACAAAAATAGCTTCAAACCCTTTTGGCTTAGGGAGACCCGTGATGAAATCAAGAGATATCTTCCCAAGTTTGATCCGGAATAGGGAGTGGTTGCAATAAACTTGTTGGTGATGCTGCAGAATATTTTTGTCGTTGACACACGTCACAACTTCTCACAAAATTCTGCACAGTTTTTTTCATCCCTACCCAATACAAATTTCCAGCCATTCTTCTTTATGTCTTGAAAAATCCTGAATGACCCCCTGTTGAAGAGGAGTGAAATTCTTGCAACAACAAGGGTATCCAAGTAGAATTTGAAGCTAGAACCAACTTGTTTTTGTAGAACAGTATCCCTTGCTGCAAAGTGAAACCGGGATGTGTATTTGGTTCAACTAACACCTCCTCAACGATCATCTTCAACTTGTTATCCTTCCTCACTTCACATTGCACCTCCTGCACCTGCAACCATGCTGGAAAAGAAGTGATGTTTTTCAACTCACCTTCATCAAACATCCTTGACAAGGAATCCACCACCTTATTTTCAGGACCAGGTTTATACACAACCTCAAAATGATAGCCTGAAAGCTTGGCCATCCAATTTTGTTGAGTTGCAGCAAGTGCTTCAAACTCTTTTGATCAAAATAAGCAACAAATTTCCTTCCCAACAGATACGGCTTCCAGTGTTGCACCGCCAATACAAGTGCCATCAATTCTTTTTCATACGTTGATTTAGCCAAATTATTTTTTGATAGTGCCTTGCTAAAAAAAGCAATTGGTCTCTTCCTTTGCATCAAAACAGCCCCTGCTCCTCTTCCCGATGCATCACACTCGATCTCAAATGGTTTAGTAAAATCCGGAAAATCCAATATTGGTAAAGTAGTCATCACCCTTTTTAATTCTTCAAATGCTTGCAAAGCCTCCTCTCCCCACTTGAATCCTTCCTTTTTTGTGAGTTTAGTTAAAGGTTTTTCTATTTTCCCATAACCTTTGACAAATTTTCTGTAGTATCTCGTCAATCCCAAAAATCCTCTAACTCCCTTCAAGTTTCGGGGAATTGGCCAGTCCGCTACACTACTTACCTTGGCGGGTTCTACTGCTACTCCATCTTCTAAAATGACATGGCCTAGATATTCAACCTCCGTGCTGCCAAAAGCACATTTCTTCCCACTAGCCACAAATCCCTTGTCTTGTAACACCGCAAGGACTTGTCTCAAATGTTGTACATGCTCATTCCACTCCTTACTATAGATCAATATGTCGTCAAAAATACTAATACAAACCTTCTTAAAAATGGTTTGAACACTTGATTCATTGTTGCTTGGAATGTGGCCGGTGCATTAGTTAATCCAAATGACATTACCAAAAATTCATAGTGACCTCGTGCGTTCGGAAAGCAGTTTTGTGCACATCCTCATCCTTCACTTTTATCTGATGGTAACCGAACTTCAAATCGATCTTAGAGAAATACTTAGCGCCATGCAATTCATTCAACAACTCCTCCACCACCGGTATCGGGTACTTATCTGGAATGGTAACCTTGTTGAGTTCTTTATAATCGACACACATCCTCCATGTATCATCCTTTTTTTTAGTAAAATAATCGGGCTAGAAAAAGGGCTAGAGCTATGTCTAATGATACGTTGTTGCAGCATAGCCTGTACTTGCCTCTTTATTTCATCTTTCTGGTGAAACGGGTACCTATAAGGTCTCGCACCGATTGGGGACGCTTCCTTCTGCTACACAATCGAATGAGCAGTGTCTCTTTTAGGTGGTAAACCCTCCAATTCTTTGAAAACCGTTGGGAACTGAATTAACACTTGGTCTAGCTCTTCTTCCTCTTTAGTATTTAATTCATGTTGTATGATAACATCAGATTCCAGCTCTCCATCTCCCAACAAACTAAGTAATGCAGAATTTGAAGAATATGACAAAGATTTAATTCCCTGTAATTCTACTACTTCCCCCTTCCAAAGAAAAATCAACACCATATTCTTCCAATCAAATGTTACTTTGCCGAATGTTGTCATCCATGATGCCCCCAATATTAAATCCAGATCTCCAAGCTCTAAGACAAAGGCATTAATTTGAGTTGTAAAATTGCCCAACAATTTTAATTTGTTGCACTTGCCCATGGTAGTAACCATATGACCATCTCCCAATTTCACCCCTAATGTTGCCTTCTTCTCTACCGCTAAACCTAATGTTGTTGCCACTCTTGGATCAATGAAACAATGGCTTGCATCGCTGTCCACCAACACCTGGATGTGGACCCCATTCAATTTTCCTTCCAATTTCATGGTAGCAGATTGGTTCATTGCCTTCACCATTACATGCGATTCAAAAATTCCCAGAGCATTGCATTCAACTGACAACTCCTCTTCGTCCTCTTGAATTTCTACAGCAATAATTTCTCCCTCATTGACCCTTTCATCATCATTCAAGACTACCAAACGGAATTGCTTCTCTACACATTGATGTAAGGGGTGAAACCTCTCTCCACATTGAAAGCATAACCCCTTCGCCTTACGATCCATCAACTTGGAATACGACAAGTCATGAAAACCCCTATTGCGATAAACTCCAGCGTCGTTTTGTCGTGTCTTGCCCAAACTCGTCACCATCGGGGTACTGGGTGTAGATTGGGTTGTTCTAGCATAGTTTACACGCCCAAACACACTACCTTTATTTGGACTCAGGTTAAAATTTGACCTGTATCCGCTTCTTTGACGCGGGTTATAAACTGACCTGAATCTCCCTTTTCCACCTGACCCATTCTCTACATCCTTTGTCCACCTTCCATTACGCATCATCCCACTGTCTCGAGGATTTAAGAATCCATATAATTTTGTTTCTACGTCGAGTGCCATTTTCATTGCTTGAGTACGAGTTTGTGGGTTGAGGGTACGAACCTTCAAACGAATTTCCGGTTTAAGACTCCCAAGAAATAACCCAAATATTGATCCTCTGGAAAACAAATCACTTGAGAAGAGATGTACTTGAATTCATTGATGTATTCTTCCACATCTCTTACTTCTGCAAATCCTTCAAATCTTCAAACGGATTATCACTCTTTCGTCCACCATATCTCTCAATCAACGTCGCCTTTAATTTTAGTCAAGTAAGGTCATCCTATGTTTTCCTCCACAGCCTGAACCAATGTATGGTCGTACCTTCCATACATACCTTTACTTCTTTCGACGATCCTTGTACCTCAAAATAAGTTTCTGCTCTTGTGACTTAGCCGACTGGGTCGTCACCATTAAACGATGGGAGTTCCACCTTCTTCACTGCCATCTTGAACTCAGAACTTGCCTCTTCTGATATGAACGATGTGACTTCAGGGGTGGGACGATCTCGCAACTTCGCAAATTCCTCAATCACCATTCTTTGAAATTCCTCCATTCGAAGACGTAAAGATTCTTCCAACATTGTGAACTTCCCTTCTAACGCGTCAATTCTATCAGACATCTTCGGTGGCATGGACAACTCAACGTGACACTAGTTCCTCCTCGTATCTGGTAGGTTGGACCAATGATAGAAACAAAAAAATTGCAGTAGTACAGCAACAAAAAATATTGAATATATGCAGTAAATCAGTGTAAGGTGTGATGAAATGTATGTTAATGAATGAAAGATTAGCACAATGCTAATGCAGTAAAAAAACTCCAGAGTCTAGGCTCCTACACCAGAGGATACGTCCTCCTATTTCTCTTTACAATGTTCATTCTTTGATACCCCCTCTTACTTGCCTCACTACTCGAATACCCCTCTAACATAATCACATGGGTATATTTTGCCACGTCACTAACTAACTTCTTTCTTTCTCCCCCTGGCCCCATTTTGTTTCTTCTAGAATAAATCTTCCATACAATAGGTTTTTCCTTACTAATACCAACTTCAATATTACTAATAGGTCCGTTAGTCAAGTTCAGGTTTCTATCATCCTCCCTCTTGAAAACATCTTGTACAATTAGTTATATACAACTATAATAACCAAGCTTTAATCCCACTAGGTGGGGTAAATATATATTTCTTTTTAGATATATACAACAACAATAACAATTGGTTACATGCATGGTAATTTTTTTTAAAAAAACATACTAAAGATATTTGCTACAAATATATATTTAACCCCTCCACCTTATGGTTTTTGGATTCGTCCTTGACACTAATGCATCAATTTGTTACTGGATTGGCCGGCTGAAATTCATGTGGTGTCTCACATGGCTCTGTTCTTGCCCTTCATTTTTATTTTATTGCCTGCTCCCCCTTATTGAGTTCCTACAAGCTGGAGATGTTGATTAAAATCTGTCGTGTGATGCTGGTGTGAGAGTTCTTGATTTTTATACAATTGGCATTACTATTTGCTTCATTCTGCGTGTTTCCTCTGTTGACTGTCTCTTTCTGTGTGTTTTGGTTGTAGTCTTATGAAGAATACCTGGAGTTTCATGACAGATGTAGGAAACAATTATGCTCCGGTGTATGTATTGCAGATAAATATTTTTTCACTCACTTTCTTGCACGTGTCTAGTAATGTATGAAGCCATAACTTGCTCATCAAATTCTTGCAGGCAACTAAACCATATCAGACACAGTCAGGACCATCAAGAAGTAATTCACATGATGATGATAGGTAAATATTTCTTGTTACCAACACTCAGGACTCAGGATTATTAGTCAATTATGTTATTTCTTAACCGGGATTACGTAATTTTCAGGATCGTCTACAAGCCTGTCAGAGACCGGAGCAGAAGGATTCATCAGTAATAAGTAACCTTTGAAAGTTAAATTGTACTTCTTCCAAGATTAGGACATAATGTTGTACCTCATGTACCATATTAGGTGACTCAAATTCAGTGCTTAATCGAGGCGTGTTTACCAAATTGTACAAAATTGTGATTGAGGAGGTGTCCCTTTATGTGAATATTTCTATATTTCTTTGGAAGATTGTTGCCAGCGATGGGTCATTTTGGTTTAATGCTTTTGTCATTGATATATGGGATTTTTGTGGCGGTCTAGAAGATGCTGAAAATGTAGATTATAGCTTCATATCTTTATACTTGCTGCCATTTTATGATGTACTCAGATTACTTTTACATATGAAAACTTTTTTTGGATTTGGAGGGTTAGAAGTTAGATACATAAGACTATGTTAGCGTAATTGGTAATAAAAAATAAATAGGTTTTTGTAGTTTAGATTATTGTTATGGATTCACCAATGGCTTTTTTATTTATCATTTCTCTATCAGTAGGTGTCACTTTTATTTTTCCTTCAACACATTTATTTCTGATCTGGTGTTTTAAGCTATTGCTATTTGCTAACAATTTAGGGTTTGGTTTCCGATGTACCAAAAATAAAAATTTAAGTTTGTTTGGGAATAGGATTTTGGAGGGAAAGAGAAAATTTGCAAATCATATCATAAGTGTATCCAACATATAATTTCCAAACTAACCCTTAGTATCCAAACATTTGGGTACCATAAAGCATCATAAATTTATGGTTTTCAATGAATCAAAACTTTTTTTTGATGGTCTACACAACTAAAGAAGTATTTTTAAAAACATGCAGGTTCTCAATCATAGAGGTTGTAAATTAAAACACTTTTAGTACAATTTAGAAGAATTGCGAGAACATATTATCTCGATTGTGAAGCAGTGATGGCACTTAATTGTGCTGGAGCAGAAAATGTGAAACCTAGACAGCTTTCTGATGCAATTTATGAAGTAATAACCCTGAATACCTTGTTCTTGTTTAAATTGCGTATTTATATTTTAAAGAAAATATCATAAGCAAGAATCCACTGCAGAGCAGAATGTTGATTCCCACTTATTACGGGATAAAATTGATGAAAATGATGAGGCTAATGGTGGTGATGCGCCTCCTAGATTTTCAACACATGTGGAGCATAATCCACTTTCTCATTGTTGTGATCTAGAAGACCCTCGCGTACTTCCTGGTTTTGCTTGATGATTTCGAATTTGGAATGTGTTTCAATTTTAATGAGTGATGATGATTCTTGCTTTGTGAACTAAAGGTTATTGGTTCAAGTTATGGAAATAGTCTTCTCATTGCGAGATAAGGTTGTCTATATCTACTATCACACAGAACTAAGTGGGAGCCTTGTGCATTGAGTGTCTTTTTTATTTAATAGTAAATGAATATCCCACCTTGTTCTCTTTCTCCCCAAGGTTTTAAATAACGATTTCATTAGCGGTTTCAGAAACTTCGAAAACTTTGACGTTTTGGACAACTGCGAGTATGTGCAGTTGATATGGCCACGATTATTGTTACATATCATTTCGGCGACTCCCAAAATCTTGACATATTGGCGTCTGTCTGTAGCGGTCGCGGACCCAGATTTATAACCTTGCTTCTCTCTACAATTGCCTCGTTCATTGTGCTCCAGGACCACATCCTCTTTTTTCTTGCCCATGAGTCTAACAAAGCTGTAGGTGAAACCATTGAAGAAATCTAGGTTGTTGTTACCTATTGCAAGCTTGGTTGTGTGGGTTGTGGAGATCATTTTCACAAATGGAGGTACTTTCATTTATTTGAAATCAAACCATATCATTACTATTCTCCAGAGAACTGATTAACATTTTCCTTTTGATTATGCAGTGCTAGTTTCAACTTTCATGTCATCCAGATAAATTAGTCTTACAACTTTATTACAATGGAAAATAGCATATTTAGTTGGTTTAATGTAGAGGGATAATCACTTCAATGGAAATTCAGTGTAGTTAATCAGGTTGTTTACATCTTGAGAACTAGTGGACATGGTCCTAAAGAATTGTATTTCATATTGGGGCAGTCACCCTTTTTCCTTTGTTTAGATCTTCGATAAGGTTGTTTGCCTTATGATCTGGAGTTATTGGTTTGATTCTAGGAAATATCCTCTCTATTTGCAGGGTTAAGACTACGTACATCTATCCTCTTTAGATCCTACTAGGCAGGATATCATGCCTTAGGCTGCCCTTTTAGATATTGTTTGCCTTCATGGAAAACAATTTGCTATGGTGAAATCAAAATGACGAAATATTTCTGTTATATTGGCTGAAATTTTCTATATGAAGTAAATTTAATTTTTCTATTCCCTTCAATATCTTCATATTCTTGATAGAGAACCACATCGAATAACATCATTTTCTATTGGCATTTCCTAGCACTTCTGCATGATTAAAATTTTCACTGGTCTGTTGGCTGATAATTTTTATCTAACAAGAAATTTATTTTTTCTATTTCCTTCATGATCTTGACAGAACCACATATTCCAAAATATCTTGGTAATCTAGATTATATTTTTGCATAAACATTGATGATGGAATGAAAGTAGAGATTAAAATTTTGCTTCACACTTAGTGCATGTTGTAGCTAGAATGACATTGGTTGTGTGGTAGTACAACTTGGTGCTTCTTGCTTATTCAAATATAACAGAGATTGGGCTCCTTACAGAGTGTTCATCAGAGACCCATTCTAGAAACCCTTGAATATATTCCCCTGTCCTATTACCTAACCCGATACGGTTGAATGTCACTGAATATGTCGCTTTCCGGTTCACTTCTGAAAAATGAAGTTCATTTGGATGGACCTTCACTTCAACCCCTTCTGGTTCTGTAACAATGACAGCATAGGATGAATAGGCCTCACCGACATTTGTCACGGTTCTTGTGAATGTCTGTGAGGGACCAAGCACAACTGAAAATGAAGGATAATTGAGATCTCCTTCGGGAATGTTTGACACTGTGGCGCAATTGATTTTTCTCTGTGTAATGATCCCAATTTCATTATTGCTGTAGCCCAAACCACACAGATAGGGTATATAATCATCAGGTTGGATATCATAAACTAATCCAGGGTCATTTGCTCTTGATGGATTCACATGACCAGAACCTGTCGCAAAGATATCTGCAGGCTTGAGTGTTTCATCGACAATAGGTTCAAGTCCTACGTGTAGTAGGTCTGCAGAAGTCATTATGGCAGATTTTATCGCAGCTGGAGACCATTCAGGATGCAAGCTTTTGAGCAAAGCAGCAATGCCACTAAGATGAGGGCATGACATTGATGTCCCAGACATAATGTTGAAATTGGACTTTGAATTGCTGCTGTTATCGATTGCGAATGGTGAAGCAGCTAGGATGCCCGCACCTGGCCCTATGATATCTGGTTTCAAGATGCCAGGACTTGCCAAGTTTGGACCTCTTGAAGAGAAAGATGCAACAGCAGGAGATAGAGAGTTTCCGAGAATCGTTCCCTTAAATAAAATGGTCGCTGTAGGTGTTGCAGTGGAGTTTATATAAGCCTTAATCTTCAGTCCAGCAGCATAGCTTACATGAGTTGCAGGTAGAACATGTGCATCAGCTTCGAGACTGAAGCCATTGATTTCGTCGTTGATGATAATCATAGCTGCACCACCTACTCTTTTCACTTCATTTCCTTTTTCAATTCTTCCTACACCCCCTCCTCTCTCGCACAATACTACCTTGCCTCTGAACTCGATGTCACTTAAGGATCCGCTATCACACGCTGCAGATGCTTGTTTGCCATCCTTTCCAGCATATGCTAAGGGCAGCAATGTTGGAGAAAAAATAGAAGGCTGGAAGACTGATTCACCATCAAATTCTTGCATATCTCCGAGCTTTGCTGTCGCTACAATGCTTCTGTCGGTAGTGCTTGCTCCAACTGTGAGAATCCATGGGGCTCCATTAACTACGGTGCCATATAGAGGGCCATAGTTTCCTGCAGCACAACTCACTAATATTCCCTTCTGAGTTGCTGTGAATGCACCTATTGCGACGTTATCTCTGGAAAATGGAATTGGTTCACTTTGACCAAGGGACATTGATAGTACATCCACACCATCCTCTACAGCTGCATCTAATGCGGCTAATATAATACTCTCGGGACAATTTTCTCCATAGCATACTTTGTATACTGAGAGGTGAGCATATGGGGCTATCCCTGCTGCTGTGCCTTTTGCATTTCCTAGCACTTCTGAATGGTTCACAAAAGCGCCACCCGCAGTGCTTGCTGTATGAGTCCCATGGCCATCATCGTCAATTGGCGACTCTTCTGTCATTGCTTTACCCGCGATTTTGAACGACCTTGCGCCAATCAGTTTGTTGTTACAAGCTGTCCCATTAAGTTCACATCTCCCTTTCCATTTGGGAGGTGGGGGTGAGAGTCCTGCATCACTAAATGAAGGATGATCAGGTTCGATTCCCGAGTCCAGAATCCCAATAATAACTCCTTTTCCGAAGTTTGATTCTTTCCACAACCCATTTGATTGCTGCAACCCCAAGAATTGTGGGGTATGTGTGGTTTGAGGGTGCAGCATCCTTTCCGGATGAGCCGAAATGAAGCCATTCTTCTTTTCTATAGCACTTAACTCCTCTTGAGTGAGTCTTGCAGCAAAACCACTCAGAACATGATGGTATGAATGAATTATTTGTTTTTGTTCCTTAGTGCTCATAGTAGTTGGTGGCATGAATGAATGGTACCAACTCTCCAAATCTTCTGATTGAGCAAATAGCTTTCTCTCTGGCTTACTCACATGGATAATGTATATTTTTGAATCACTTTTCTCAGTGCTCAAAGTGGTATGGGGCATTTCACTTGCTTGAGCAAGAAGAATATGGAAGCTTAACATGAAAATGAGAGCAATGAAATGGAAAAAATCCATGTTAAGAACAAACTTAAATTTTTGTTTGATGTGAAAATGGGATAGGAAGGTTCTTTGTTTCACCAATATTAAGTAAAGGGTGGCTTCTTTGTATCAAAAGTTAGCTTTATTTATAACTTCTGAATCTGCAGTGGCACTTTTGATTTATTTTGGATGTTTCATTTCAATGCTTATTTATTTCATTATAGAAAAAGATTAAAATAAATTATTGGTCCTTATAGTCATCACTTGTTTATATTTTTTTCCTTTTATGTTTTTTCTTTGCAAATCAGTGCTGATAGTTGCAATTACTTACAAAATGACCCCTATGGTTGATTGGAGGCAAGCTACTATTCTTATTTTGGCATTTGCAGCACATCTCTACCGTATAGCAAATGGCTATTTCTGATTTTTAATTAGAGAATATGGTATCTTCTGGTATAATGAGATAAGTTATCTTCTTCAAATACTATTTAATTATTTTCTACAAAAATATTTCTAAAACTAAATAAAATAGTAAACATGACATATTTTTACTAACAGTAGAAGATAAGTTATCTTATAATATGAGAAGATATTTTATTCCCTTTTAATTAACATTATTTAAATTTTATGTTAAACTCATTCAATTGTGTAGCTTAATGTATGAAATTCTCATCTAATTGAATTTAGATGGATTATTAAGTCTTACCATTCCAAGTAAAAATATTGTTTGAAAGTATCTATAAGCTTACTTTTGTGAGGAGTTTGATAATTAAAGTAAAACCTTGGTGTCCATAATGATTGTACCTAGTTTGATTGATTGTTTTCATGAATACATGTAGAATGTACCGTAGTTGCTCACCGGAAATAACCTTTCCACACGCAGAAGAAACATACAAGGAAATAATATCTTATTGCTGATTTAATATTTAGTTTTGTGCCTCTTGGTTAAATCAACGGATGATTCCCTGAGTAAAATAAAATAGAATATACACATTTATCAAATATTTATTGAGTATATATATATATATTGCAATTGTAAAACTTTATATACAGTTATTATATCATTGTCCATTTATTTGTATTAATTTTTTTAAAGAATCAATAATGATAAAACATGAATGATGAATAATACAGTAATAATATATAAAATTTATACCGATACGGTACATATATTTTTTCTCCGTATTTATTTATGTACCCCATTGTAATTGGACCTCCAGAATAACCAATATGTATGTCGCAGGTCACTTTTTATTCTAGTACAAGTGTGTTTCCCTCACAGAAAAGAGTGATGTTTCAATTAGTTTATACATCTGACACATATACCTATTTTTTTAAATAAATACAAAAATACAAGGAAAGAATATCTTATTGCTTATTTTGATTTTTATATTTTCATAATAGGGTAGGGTAATTTTATAAACTATTGTGCAAGAACATTTTTCCTTTAAATTTGCAAATAGAACAGGTATGACCCGCGAGCCTTGATTCAAGTGGTACATGTTTGATTCCCCTTACATTCTTCTTGTTCCTCTATCTTCTTTTACAAAATAATATGGTATCAGAGCTCTCAAATTGAGAGCTCTGCTGCACCATCATTCTTGACCTTTGTAAAGATCAAGTAACCACATTCATTCCCTGCTACAACTAACAAAATGGAAGTAGAATCAAATCAAACCCAACATTCACAACAAGGCATTGATACATCACAGAATCCTGGCAGTCCCTACTACCTTCATCCTGGAGAGAGCCCAGGAGCAGTGTTGGTTTCACCACCACTGAATGGCACGAACTATCACAGCTGGAGTAGAGCAATGAGGAGAGCCCTCTCATCAAAGAACAAATTCAAATTTGTTAGTGGGGTGATAAGGACTCCACAAGAGACAGATGATATATTTGATGCGTGGGAGAGATGCAATACCATGGTTATCTCATGGATCACAAGATCTTTAAGCCCACAAATAGCACAAAGCATAGTGTACATAGACAACTCGCAAGAACTCTGGCAAGACCTCAAAGAAAGGTTTTCAAAGGGTGATTACTTCAAAACCTCAGATTTACTTCAAGAACTACACTCTATTAAACAAGGGGAGAGAGACGTTTCCACTTATTTCATTGATGTCAAGATTCTTTGGGAAGAACTTGACTCTTTAAGACCCATGCCTACTTGCACTTGCACCAACAAATGCACTTGTGACTTTGTGAAGATTATCAGAGGTTATAGAGATTCTGAGTATGTGATATGTGTCCTAAAAGGGCTCAATGATGAATATAACACAATAAAGACTCAAATTCTTTTGATGGAACCACTGCCCCTCATCAACAAGGTGTATTCATTGGTTATTCAACAAGAAAGGCAGCAAGAAGGAGTGAAGACTGGGCAACACAAGGCTATATTAAACAATGTCACATCTACACAACCATGGAAGCCACAATTCAACAGAAACAACATGAGAACTGAGGCTAACTACAATAACAGAGGAGGTGGTAGGAGATTCCAAACAAATGCAGGATACAATTCAAGAAACTATAGTGCTCCTAACAACAAATTGTGCACGTTTTGTGGTAAAGAAGGCCATACCACAGAGACCTGCTATTTTAAACATGGCTTCCCTCCAAATTTCAAGTTCAAGGCAAAGGGAACTAGTGTAGTCAACAACTTACAATCAGTGGATCAGGGACAAAAGGACAATCAAGATAATGTTGAGCATGCAGAGAATTCAGCAAGGACAAGTCACACAGAACATGCTCAATTAAGCATTAACCATGACCATATGATCAACCAAATTAGCCATGAGCCCACTGATGCAGAGCTTGACTACACATCAGGTAATGCTCTATCTAATCAAACTTGGATCCTAGATAGTGGAGCTACGGATCATGTTACTAACAACTTATCAAACTTCACAAATTATAAGACCATCAAAACCATTTATGTCAAACTTCCTAATAATGTCACTATTAAAGCAGAATACTTAGGAACTGTGACCATTTTTAATCACCTTACTTTACATGATGTTCTGTATATCCCTGGCTTTAAATATAACTTAGTTTCTGTTCACAAGCTTGCTTCTTCTCTTAGATGCAAGCTTGTTTTTGATGAGGTTTCTTGTGTAATCCAGGATATGACTACCTTGAGGATGATTGGACATGTTGAGATGAGGAATAACCTTTACATATTAACCAAGCATCCTCAATGTAATAACACTCAGCATGCTATTACTGCTTTACAAAAAGAAAACTTATCTTGTTTTGATCTTTGGCATTTTAGATTAGGGCACCCTTCAAATGGCATTCTTGATAACATTTGCAAACACTTTTCTTATGTGAAATTTGATCCTAATAAGGTGTGCGATTTTTGTCACCTAGGCAAGCAATCAAAATTACATTTTTCAAAAGGGAATGCTTATACTACACAACCTTTTGAACTCATCCATATGGATATTGATATCTGGGGCCCTTTACATATTGCAACCATACATGGTGACAAATATTTTCTTACTATAGTTGATGACTTTAGTAAATATACATGGTTATTCCTTATGCCAACCAAGGGTAGCACTAGAAATCTGATAGATACATTCATACAAATGGTGCACACACAGTTTGGACACAAAGTTAAGTCTATTAGGAGTGACAATGGCAAAGAATTCATGATGCATGAGTATTATTCTAAGCTAGGCATTATACACCAAACATCTTGCATTGAAACGCCTGAGCAAAATTCTATAGTAGAAAGAAAACATAGACACATTCTCAATGTAACTAGAACCTTGCTTTTTCATTCTAACTTAGCAACTTGTTATTGGGGTTATGCTGTGCTTCATGCTGTTTACCTCATAAATCTATTGCCCACTGTCACCTTAGGTCTTAAGTCCCCTTTTGAGACTTTATTCAACAAACCTCCTTGCCTCAATCATCTAAGGGTGTTTGGGAGCCTCTGTTTTGCCTTCACCCTGACTGCCCAAAGGACCAAATTGGATCCTCGAGCAAGAAAGTGCTCTTTCCTTGGCTATAAATCAGGAACAAAAGGATACATAGTGCTTGATCTTTCCAATAGAAGCATACACATCTCTAAGAATGTTGTGTTTTATGAACACATTTTTCCTCACAAGCTTACTAATGCTCAAACCACTATAGACCCAACAACTAGTCACCCTGACTCTTATTATGAGTTCCCTCTTGACTTACCTACCATTGATGGAAGACAATCAACACCACATAATTTGGAAACCAATCCAGCCTCTGTACACTCACCAAGTCCACTACCTAGCCACACCTTACCCTTAGATCCTCCTATTAGAAGGACTCATAGAGTCACTCATCCACCAACCTACCTACGAGACTATCACTGCAATCTCTTAAATCAGAGACACCCTCACCCTAGCCATAACATCAAACATCCCCTACATCATGTCTTGTCCTATCAAACTCTCTCCCCCTTCCACCTAAAACACTGCCTCACCATTTCCTCTCACATAGAACCTAAGACTTTCAACCAAGCCATCAAGTCTAAAGAATGGACTCAAGCTATGCAGGATGAACTTGCAGCATTGGCCTACAATAACACTTGGACATTAGTCCCATTACCACCTGATAAACGAACTATAGGGTCTAAATGGGTCTACAAACTCAAGTTTAACTCTGATGGTACGATCCAAAGGCACAAGGCAAGACTTGTTGCCAAAGGATACAACCAAACAGAAGGTTTGGATTATTATGAAACTTTTGCTCCTGTGATATAACTTACAACGGTGAGACTTCTATTAGCCTTAGTAGCTAGTCAAGGTTGGTCATTACAACAACTTGATGTTAATAATGCCTTTCTTCATGGTGATTTGAATGAGGATGTTTACATGTCTTTACCTCAAGGTGTTCATTGTTCTGTGCCAAACCTTGTATGCAAATTAAATAAATCCCTCTATGGTTTAAAGCAAGCCAGTAGACAATGGTTTGCCAAGCTATCTACTGCTTTGATTGCCTTGGGATACAATCAATCCTCACATGATCACTCTTTATTCACCAAATCCACACATAAATGCTTTACTGCTTTATTGATATATGTTGATGACTTAATCTTGGCTGGTAATGATGATTCTGAAATAAACTCTGTTAAGCAACATTTGGATCAACATTTTAAAATCAAAGATTTGGGTGTTGTTAAATATTTCCTTGGTTTGGAAGTAGCGAGATCTAAGCAAGGCATAACCTTGTGCCAAAGAAAATATGCATTGGATTTATTACTAGACACAGGATTCTTGGAATCAAAACCTGTTGCAACACCAATGATCAAGAACACTCACCTGCACCAGAATGACAGCAACTTATACCATGACCTTGTTGGTGATAGACAACTTGTTGGAAGACTCCTTTACTTAACAAATACTAGACCAGACTTGAGTTTTTCAATCCAACAACTCAGCCAATTCATGGCTGCCCCTACTATGAATCATTACAAAGCTATGACAAGGGTTCTTCGATACATCAAAAGCAGCCCTGGCCAAGGACTTTTCTATCCAGCAACTTCTCCAATTCATCTCAAAGGATTTTCTGATTCAGACTGGGCTGCATGCCCTAATACAAGAAGATCTATCTCTGGATATTGTATGTTCCTAGGAGATGCCTTGGTATCTTGGAAGTCCAAGAAGCAGAACACAGTTTCCAGATCTTCCTCAGAAGCTGAATACAAAGCCTTGGCAGTAGCATCTTGTGAGGTACAATGGCTTACCTATTTACTCACTGGTTTTTACATCCCTTTTAAGCACCCTGCACTCCTTTATTGTGACAATAACTCAGCAAAATATATTGCTGCTAATCCTGTCTTCCATGAGAAGACAAAACATATAGAAATTGATTGTCATATTGCTAAGGAAAGACTACAAAGTAAGCTCTATCACTTACTTCATGTTAGCTCAGAACAACAAACTGCAGACATCTTAACTAAGGCATTGGATCCTTCCTTATTTCACCACTTATTGTCCAAGCTTGGAGTGGTAAATATCCACTCTCCAGCTTGAGGGGGGATATTAAATTACATCATTTCACTCCTCTAAACTATTCTATTTTTCATATCAACACATACTGCTTTTAGTTTGGTTTATTTGTTGCAGATTATGCATCACACTTGATGCACCAGACTTGAGCAGATGCACCAGTTGTGCCTTGGTAGGATGACCAGTTGCACCTTCACTTGATGCACCAGACTTGAGCAGATGCACCAGTTGTGCCTTGGTAGGATGACCAGTTGCACCTTGGCAGGATGCACCAGACTTGAGCAGATGCACCAGTTTTGCCTGGACAGGATGCACCAGAATTCTTAGGCAGATGCATCAGTTTTCCCTGGCTTGATGCTGAAAACAGAACAGCCTTAGCTTGATGGATTTTCCTTTAAGTCATGAATGATGGATGTAGTAGAGTTCCTTAATTCACATTTGACACATGCTTATTTAATTAAAGCATGTGCCTTCTAGTTTGTTAGGAAAGTTTGTTAAGTTAGTTTTTTCATTGCTTGGTCAACAAGGCATCATGTATATAATGAACACCATGGTGCAATTATAATCAATCAATAAAAATTTACATTCCTTTTACATTCTTCTTGTTCCTCTATCTTCTTTTACAAAATAATACCCATTATGCCACAATATCACAAATTGAACCACCAATCTAACTATTCACTCTTTGGTCTTCCAATCCAAATCCTTTGCCTTTCCTCTCAAAAAAATTCCAAATAAAAATTTCTCGTTTGCAAAACTTTCCCATTGGTTAATACATCAACGGTGTCTACAACCTCAACAGATTTAAGCAAGGCAGCCTAATATATCAAGGGCTAAAAATGAATTCTGAATTAATGTATTTTATCATTACTTGAAATAAAATAAAAAATTAGTACTTTCTTCAATATCTGTGTGTCTAAATTAATATCATCTTAAATCTTAGAAGAGAATATTATCAATTAGTAATATTTATGTAAGTTTGGTATAAGCTATGAAAGAAACTTCCCGGTGAATTAAGAAGTATGAAAGAATACATGAATAAGAAAGAAAATCTTGAAGAATGAAGAAGAAAAAAACTAATATTTCTCATTATTTTCTCAATGAATTGAATTATAAAGATTAGGAGAATACCTCTTTATATACACCAACTATTAAAATAGATAACAGAAACTATTAACCAGATAATCGACTAACTTTGTTGATTAATCGATTATCGTACACAAAGTTCACTTTAGCAAACTGAAAAAACTATTCAGTTAATCGATCAACTACAGTGTTAATCGATTAACTCTTACACAGTTAATCGGTTAACTATTACACAGTTAATCGGTTAACTCTTACATAGTTAATCGGTTAACGCTTACACAGTTAATCGATTAACTATAGTATTAATTGATTAACTTTTACAGAATCTCACATGTTCTAATATTCCCTCGCAGGATGGAACGTATCAAGCATTCCAAGCTTGAAATCATTGTGATGAATACCATATATATTGTAATACCTCATTTTGATGGTGAGCGAATCTTCATCTCTCAGTCTTGAAAACAAAATGTGAAGCAATACCGACGTTTAACCACCATAGGCAGAAACAACTTCATCCAAAGTTTAACCATCCATATTGGCAGAAGCTTAACCATTTATCTTAACAAAAGCTTAACAACCATAATGGATAAAAGAGAGAAAAGAAATGGACCTTAATCTTGATCATGCTTCAATGAAGAAAAATTAAACACTAAAAATAATATTGTGTATTTATGAGAGAGGTAAAGAAAATAGAATAGTAAAGAAATGAAGGTAATTGGGGTTAATGATAAATAATAAGAAAAGAAACTAAAAGAATCGTCCAAAAATTATTTTTCACGGTTGCAAAATTTTGAAGATAGTTGTACATAAATGCATTGAAGCTTCTTTGTTCCTTGCTGGAAGAAATTCTAAGCACCCAAAAGACCCATGAACATGAACTTAGGCTGAATTTGTGGAGACAAAATCTTATGAGTAAATTACACTGACACCCTCTGAGTTTTAGTGAAATTACACAAACCACCCCTCACTTTTCTAAACTTACACAAACCTCCCCTAGTTTTGTACTTTCATTACACTGACCACCCCTGTATAAGAAATAAGTGTAATTTTTAAACAAAAAATGTGATAAATGCAATTAAGTTAAACATACCAACGGGCGTTGGTTCAAGTGGTACATGCTTGATTCCCCTTAAGCAAGAACCCGGGTTCGAGTCTTGTGGATGGAAAAAATGCCCGTTGGGAGAGTTAGCCCCACTTACCTGTGGATGTGCCCGGCTCGGACAGGATTGCCTCCAGTGCGGGGATACCTGTGGGAAACCAAAAAAAGTTAAACAAAACATGATATATTGTGTAGACAAGTCTAAATAATATACAAATCAATGTATCTTTATTATTTTTTTGTTGCAAAATGCATCAAGTGTGTGATGTGAATGATGTTTGCACTGAGGGTGTTTCAATAGCAAAGGAATAGTAATACTAAAGATGATATAGTATTTCATGCATTGGAATCCAAAGATGCGCTCCACAATGTGAGTCAATCATACACACTAGATCATAATTAGGAAGAATAATTGTTTTAAGATATTTCCCTTGTTCTTTATGAGCTTTTTGTCCTTCGTTACGTCTCGCATACCCATATGTTAGAAAATTTACATGAAGGTAATCTTGGAACTTCTAAAACCATTTCTTTAGCGAATGATAGGTGTGATGTGTTTGGACAAAGACCAAGAACCATTCTTCTCTGTTCTTGTCATGTTTCTTTGGATTAGTAAAGCCATAACGTTTATCACTAATGGTCCCTGTTGAATTCATTATCTCTCTTTTGAATGTTGCTCCTACAGCTGCTTCTTCAATGGTCCCTACTGAATTCCGTATCTTTGAAGATTGGTGCTTGTTGCCTTGTATTATAAAAGTTGATGGAGACAAAGAAGATGGAAGGCAAAAGCGAAAACCAAAGAATAATTATATTCTAATATCATGTTAAAGTTTGATGTAAGCCATAAAAATGACTTCTTGATGAATAAAGAAGTATGAAAGAATACATGAATTAGAAAGAAAATCTTGATGAATGAAAAAGAAGAAGAAACTAATGTTTCTCATTATTTTCTCAATGAATTATATTACAAAGATTAGGGGAATACCCATTTATATACACCAACTACTAAAATAGAAAACGTATATTGTTAATCTATTAACTCTATTAATCGATTATCGTACACAAAGTACACCTTAACAAACTGAAACAACTATCCAGTTAATCGATTAACTATAGTGTTAATCAATTAACTCTTATACAATTAATTAGTTAACTATAATGTTGAATGATTAATTCTTACAGAATTTCACATATTCCAGCATTTTAAGCATTTAAATATCCTAAAGTCATAAGATAAGACATTTTTTAATGAGAGAATGTTAAAAATTTAAAGGGCTCAAGCAACTGTAGGAGTGTAAAAATTTTGTTCGATTCAATTTTTGGCGCATTTCAATGACCGAACTGAACACACGTATATGGTTCGGTTCCACTCAATTAACCGTAAATTTAACTATAAGATCGAACTGAACCGCTATTGAACGGTTCGGTTCGATTCCACGGTTTTTTCAATTATTTTTTATAAAAAATCTTGCATCAATTGTAAGTTCAAAATGTACTACGATAAATATTGTTTCTTCATAAACCGAAAAACACTACTACTATTATTATAAAAAATTATGAATCATACATAGATGAGTAAAAAAAATTGAAACTCGTAATTATTTATTAGTAACATATATAACAATTATATAATTGATAAATAAAAAAGTGAATATCACACACATATATATATATATATATATATATATATAATATAATTCTCAATAAGTAGCATATATAACAATAAAATTAATTAGTAACATATATATCATCTAGTAAAATATATAATAATTACATATATAAACTTACAATTTACAATTAGTAATATATATATATCAATATATGATATATGTTAGTTTCAAACTCAATACTACAAAAGTTGGAAGATATTTCCAAATCATCAAGACACTAAGAAACAATTTAGTATCTAATAGCATATATAATACAAACATAATAATAATTTAGTAACATATATAATACTTCAATTCACACAAAATTGTTAAATTAAGTCGCAAAATTGGTTGAAGAATTTAAACAACAATAAAACATCATTCCTAATATTTATTTTTTTAATATGCTATTCGGTTCGGTTTGAGTGGTTCCTAAATTTCTAAAACCATAAACCAAACTTAACATAAATGGTTCCTTAAAAAAATAACTGAACTGAACCGCAAAATCAAACTAAACTATATTTTATGGTTTGATTCGGTTTAATTCATCAGTTTTACAATTTAAACTGGAACCACTTACCCCCTGAGAAGCAGGGCATCATCAGCCTTGCCCTTGGGCTACCCATGGATTAAGTCCAATCGGCTTTGTCAATATTTTGCGGCAAATAACTATGAGTAACATTTCCTCTACCCTCACCAGCTCTTATCAAACCAACTAGAACATCTTGGTATATGGAATAATAAAAAATGAGAGACATTTAATAAGTATACATAAAAGACTAATATGGTTATATGTAAACTTTTTCATATTATTATAATCTTCTAATATTTTATAAACTCAATACATATCAATACTTTATTTTTCAATTATATTATTATTTTCACTATATATTTTTCAATTTCTTTTCTAATTTAGTTTCCGATAAGCATTAAATAATGTTATTTTAGATAAATTATATTAAACATTTACATTTATTAATTTTTTAAATTGTTCTAACATGTTAAAGTTTCAATTATTAAAATTAATACTTATGGAGAGCAACCATATATTATAAAAATAATTAGTTCATTATTTATAGAGCAAGTGATACCATTGATACTATTGATTATACAAAAAAAACCACCAAAATCATGCATATAACCGTAAGTGTGAAATGTTTTGCAGGTTTCTAACAAAATCCGTTGTCATATCCTACTTAACTCATTCCGGCCCAAACCCACTCACACTCTAACATCTTTTCAAGATCCGACCTAGATACTATTAAGGACTACGCTATTGGACTACGCTATTTCCAATAGAAACTTCTAGAATAGCTGAGTCAAGAAGGGTCTAGACTCTTTCACCATTTAACATAAAACCCCAAACAAAAACGCACCGTTTGTTCTTGCTCTAAGCTCATAATCACAATTCACAATGGACGCAGAGAAGCTTGTTCAGTTCAAGCATTTCATCGAACACGTCAAGTCCAATCCTTCAATCCTTTCCGATCCTTCTCTTTCTTTCTTCCGCGAATACCTCGAAAGGTTAAATCCTTAATTATTCGATTCATTCTATTTAATAAACCCTCTTTTTTTCATTTCACGTATTTATATACTTTCTATTTTATTTTAATTAAATTTAAATATTTACAGTCTCGGTGCCAAGCTTCCTCAGTCTGCTGAATCCAAATCGGTACTCTAATATACAAATCATTGTTTCTGTAGTTTTCAATTATTTATTTAATTATTTTTTATTTTATGAATGTATATAGTAATATGTGCTGTGTTGTGTTGTGTAGAGAGATGTGGAGAGTGATGAGGACACAGAGAATGTTGAGGAGGAAAAAGTGAAAGTTGAAGAACCTGAAGAAGATGATGAGATAATTGAGTCTGATGTTGAGCTCGAGGGCGAAACTGTCGAGCCAGACCATGATGCTCCGCAGAAGGTTTGGTATTGAAGATTATATTTGAGTAGATAGATATCTAAATTGGTTGTATAAAAATGTGTCATCAGTTTAGTACTTAGCGATGAAAATTGTTAATTTTGTCCTGAAAAATGTTGGATAATCTTAACTTAGTCTCTAAGAATATCAAATGTCGGTCAAATGGTTCTCAATAGGGACTAATGTTTCATAAGATTTGTTGCGGAAAGTGAAAATTGATTTTGAATTTCTCAGGTATTGATAATTAGGAACATTTTATGTTGTTCTTGTTGATGCATGGTTGCATTTGGTGTTTTCTGTTAATGGGAATGCATGTTTCAGATGGGAGACCCCTCTGTGGAGGTCACTGAAGAGAATCGTGAGGCTTCACAGTCAGCCAAAGCTAAAGCCGTGGAAGCCATTTCTGAAGGTGACATTCCTTATAAAGTGAAGAATGCTTTTGCATTTATCTGATTTTTTGTGGTTGGCAAAGGGATAAAAGAATTCTTCCGTGTAAAATGCATTAAAAATTTTGAACAGCTCAAGTTGCAAATGCTTGCTACTAGTGGTAATTTGATAGGAATGGGTATAATTGATTTCAAGCAAAATATTTCAGATTTGAACTGTATGCATGCTGCAATATATCTGGTATTTCTGTCGGGTGCAGTGGATGTAATTGGGAAGCACAGATATGAAATGGGCATGAGAATGTGGCAAATTTTATAAATTATAGGACATGAAACACTTGTGATATAAGGTAAAACTAATATAAAGCTAATACCAAAATACAAATCTGAAATTAAAAGAGTTACAATGTTTTAAGTGCTGGCATGACGCATGAGTCATTGCAAACATAATAAAGTGCTAACATTTTGTCTGATTATTTTGTCATTTCACGGAAACTATATTTTAAATGCCCATGCTTCATGGGATGTGACTGATACCTTTTGTGACTTGGGTGTGGAGCCATCACTAATGAAGATAACTTTGTAATGCAGGTAAGTTGGATGAGGCAATTGAGAGCTTGACAGAGGCAATTTTGCTCAATCCTACATCTGCCATAATGTATGCAACCAGAGGTATGGCTTGGATTGATTGTTTTAGTGTTACATGTTCTAGTTTTTTGTTCTTATCACTCAATATAAAGGTCCAGTCTTATTTATGCATTTAAATATTTACAGCCACTGTTTATATAAAAAAGAAGAAGCCCAATGCTGCAATTCGTGATGCAAATGCTGCTTTGGAGGTTATATTCTCATCTCTATGTGGCTTAGAGTGACAGAGAGAATTATGTCTTTGCTTGACTTCAGATAAGATCTATGAATTTGCTAGTGGCGCACTTGTTTAATGTTATTGCATAATCTGCTCGGAAATGCATGCACTTGGAAAATGTTCGGTATCTAAGTATGTTTTTTTAGCAGATGCTACCCCAAAGTCAAAAAGATCAACAGTGATACATAATTATTTATGATAGGCAGTCTCATAAAGTATAAATCTGTCCGCTGTTCAAAATATTACAGTTCTGCTGCCCCTGATTTTGAGTATGACAGCTGGATGTAGGATTATAGGTGCTACCCATTTAGTGAGTTTAACTGTTCTTCAGTGGACATGTTGCACAACCCATGTTACTATATCTTCCAGCGGGAAGTACTTCTACATGTGTGCATCTTTGATGTGCATACAAGGTTTGTTAGACTGTTAATTATTAAAATTAATTTTTTTATCCAGATTAATCCTGATTCGGCTAAGGGCTACAAATCACGTGGCATAGCACGATCACTGCTTGGTCAGTGGGAAGAGGCTGCAAAGGATCTTCATGTGGCTTCAAAGTTAGACTTCGATGAGGAAATAAGTGCTGTACTTAAGAAGGTATGCTCTCTTATCCCTTGGTATGAGACTATGAGTTAAATGAGATATTTGCAAAGCTATAATGGATTGCTGTGAACATTGGGTTAAAGTGAGTTTAACTAAAGCCCACTTGAAAGCATTCAGAACCACCTCACTGTAAACATACAGGACACATAGGTAAGACTTAATATGATTGTATGCATTTGTGAAAATTGAAATATGACACGGTTGTAAATAAATTGAATAATAAAAACAAGTTGTGCATATATAGTTCATAGAGATCCATTTGATTATGGATATTGAAAGACTTCAGATTTTTATTAGAGTGAATGTGTTTCTAGAGTAGTGTTGTGTATATGGGATTTTTGAGCTGAAGTAATGAAAAGTGGGGAGAAAGATTATCACATGATGTAATGATCTGAAAAGGTAAAAATGAATTATAAAATGGATAGCGTGAAATGTTTCACCAAAAAGGAAAATGTGAAGTACATTTTGGGGGAAAAGATTGTCTTGCAAATGTGAAGTACATATTTATTGAGAAATGAGCAAAACATTTGCAGGAACAGTGAAAATGTGTCCAAGCATGAATAAGTGATAAAATTAGCTTATTGTTGTACATGTGCAAATAACATCATTGGAAAGGATAGAGAGACAGATCTTGCATGGGGAAGGCAAAGGCAATTAGTAACCTTTTCTTTTCAGTTGAAAAAAATATATATTTAACCACCCAATCCTGCATTGAAAGCTTGCAGGGAAATCTTGCATTTAAAAAAAAAGCTTCCACATTTATAAATCTAATTAGGAGCAGCTTTGCCTGGCTAACAATTGAGTTAAAGTTCTAACTGTGGATCAACAGTTCAATCTGTAGTTTATATCCACAGTATATGATGTTGTCCTGGTAAAGTTGTTTAGCATGGTTAGAATATGCTGGGTTGTTATTTAATGTTATACCAGCATATCTATCTTTTCAGAAACCACATTGCAATAAGGTAGGTTGTGTTGAATGGTGGAATTATTTATCTCGTCACTGCTAATTTTTGGCTGTCTAGGTGGAACCCAATGCTCACAAGCTTGAGGAACACCGTCGTAAGTATGAAAGGCTGCACAAGGAAAAAGAGGAGAAAAAAGCTGAGCGTGAGAGGCAACGTCGCCGTGCTGAAGCTCAGGTTCTCAATTTTCAAATAGGAATAAGCTTTATATTTAAATGTAATATACATGTAATTTGGTTGTTGCTAACTTGCTATGCACATTTTTCCAGGCTGCATATGAGAAGGCTAAGAAGCAAGAGCAATCATCTTCGAGTAGAAATCCTGGTGGCTTTCCAGGTGGCTTTCCTGGGGGCATGCCGGGAGGTGGCTTTCCTGGGGGCATGCCAGGAGGAGGCTTTCCCGGGGGCATGCCTGGGGCAGGGGGAATGCCAGGAGGTGTGCCTGGGAATGTTGATTTTAGCAAAATCTTGAATGTAAGTAGATCTGAGTTGATATTTTCTTGTGCGCTTTTGCAATGGTATATGAAAACTGTTTTCCCTTGTTTATTATGGTGCTAAAATCAAACATTGCTTGGCATGTCTCTCAGGATCCTGATCTGATGTCAGCATTTAGTGATCCGGAGGTCATGGCTGCTCTTCAAGATGGTAATTCTCTTGTTTAATATTTTTCTTAATTTATTTTATTTTAAATCTTGGAGCCTTCGACGAGTGCCAAACTGCCAAGGATGAATTTCAATAAGCTGTTGATCAAACTGCAATGCCATGTGCCATTGTCTTCGTATTGTTAAATCTTCCCAGATTGACTGTTTATTTTGGAGTTGATCTTTCTCACTAACTAGTTGCATAGATTTGGATCGGCAATTTATGCAAAGAGTGTAGGTGATAAGAATGAGAAAGATTGAACTCTCTTCACCCTTTGCATTTGAACTCATGAGAACCTGCTAAGTCTCTCTTCTTGTGTTTTCGTCTTTTCCTTTCACTTATCACTACACTCTGCGTGTAGAATATGATGACCTGGTTCACATTATTTCTTGGAGTATATAGTTTGAGGAAACTCTTTAAATCATGTGTCAATTTGTTCATAGAGATTATGTATTAGAATGATTGATGCTATATAACACTAAACACATAGTTATCTTCTTTGGGATAGTGCTGTCTTAACAATAGTGCTTGAAGTATATTTATACTGTATGGACTCATTGCAAATTTCTGTATTTGCAAGTTGCAACCTGGGGTAGGCGTGGTCCTCTAATGTATATTTTGATGATGTGCATGCACCTTAGACTTTAATGTTCAAGCTTGCACATTAGAATATCCTCTCCCTTGCATTCCATGTCTATTTTCGTTGTCCTCTTTTTTTATATCTGTTATATCTGAACCAAATATTGATTGCATTTTTTTTCTTCATCCTTTTTGTGTTGATTGCAGTTATGAAGAACCCTGCTAATTTGGCTAAGCATCAGTCAAATCCCAAGGTGGCTCCTGTTATTGCAAAAATGATGAACAAATTTGGTGGTGGTCCTAAGTAAAAATATGTTCCAGAATGGCAGCGTGCTTGTTTAAGATTTAATGTTTTTTGATATTGCATTTTCATTTTGATGAGATTATGACTATTTTACCTTTAGTAAGGCCTGTTTTATAGGTGCGTATTTCTCCTCTTGGTGGGTTGTTTATTTTGAGTGAATTTGAATGATAAAAGAAAAAATCTTAAAAAAGCTTATAAGCCATAGTTAATATTAATTAACTCATTTGAAAAATAGAGCCTCGCTTCTTTAACATTGTCCCAATGCCCCTTTAGTGAGTACTTTTCAAAGCTTCTTTCTCAACAGCCCTTGACAAGACTAATTATGCCTTTGCTAATGCAATGAAGACAATCTTGTCACTGTCCCAGTATTTTATTAATTGTATATAAGGTATACCATACCTTTACTTATGGGGAGCACTGAAACTATGGTCAGGGCTACCCCACTGAAGGGTGTGAAAAATGTGCCTGTTAGTGCTGGACTGCTCATTGGACATGTTAAAATATTTTATTTATATTTTCACATTTATAATTTCTGAAAGTAAATTTTAAATTTACTTGAGATTCATTCTTCTCTATTTTTACGAATTAATTATAGCAGTGTAAGCCAATGTACTTATACAAATATGCCCACATAAAGTCATCCTCCTAATTATTTTCATGCTATTGAAAATACAATACGTATGTATTTGTGATATCTAGAGACTAGAATAACCAAATTTCAACAAGAAAATGCACCATGCCTTTCATCGATGTAGCTTGTAATTACATGTTTTATTTTGCTACTTATAGTGTTAGTTATTAAGTGTTAAGTTTTTCACTAGACTTCAAAGAGGTGGTGCTCCTCTTATATGTTTGGATGTACGCAATGGTATGTTCTTTCTAATTTTATTTCAAGGTTAACATTGTGCAATTTAAAAACGTGGTTCGTGTATGTACTTTTTTCATTTCTTTAAAAAGTTATATAGTCTCTACAAGTCTGCCACATCCTTATTTTGTATGGAACATCATATTTTATGCATTTTTTAAATAATCATGTTCAAGCTTGCCCTAAAGTTTAGACCGGGCATTGCATGAACATGATGCTAATTGTAATAGACTATGGTAAACTTGATGGGAAACCATGAAGTTTGGAAAATTTAAATCCTTGTATTGAGGAAAGTCAACAAAATGATATACATGATATAATTTAATATCTTTCATTAAAAATGAATTGATGAACATAACCAAATCGATTTGCTTTGATTTCAACGATGAAAATTAGCATAAATTGAATCGAAAATTGCCTTTTGTTCTATTCCTGAATGACTCAAAAAATTGAATCGAATATTGCCTTTCGTTCTATTCCTGAATTACTCAAAAAATTGAATCGAATCAGTCCGCCTCAAATGTTTATTGCAATTATTAGATAGTAGTTTTATTTCTTTTATGTTTATATAAATTTATTTGAAAAAAAAATGCATGTATTGAAAGTTTTTGTATTTTATAACTGTTGTTATATCATTCATATTTAAATATTATTGATCCATAAAAAACCCAAAAAGACATAAATAATGTATTGACTGTGTATTATTTTATTAACATTCAATAATAATTAAAAATAAATGATAGTTAATATAAAGAGAGTATAAAAATCTGTTACACTATAGGTGTATAAAACTTTTTCTCTTTTCAATTTATGACTATTTGAATGATCTGAAGTTGATGACTAAATAAATATTTTGAAATGAAATATATTGGAGAATAAAATTTTGTTTCGACCAAAGATCAAACATTTAGCAAACTGGATGTTTATCTATCAAGTTATGATGAGACGTGTACTAGTAAATAGATGATAATTGTTAAATTTCTATCTGTAAAGAAGATAATGAAGATATTTGTCATACAATAAACCATATTTTAGTGCAATTAAACACTAACGAATCTTGCTGGATCATGCATGACTTGATAAGCCATTTGTATTGACTTCTTACTATCGAGATATAATTCCTCACATACAACATACAAGATGATATAGGAATGAAATTATTATTTTTTTATTAACGTAGAGACAAATATAAAAAAAAATATAAAAATAAAAAATATAATACTTATCATTTAAAATATAATAATATAACACTTATATTTACCGATATAAGTGTAAAAAAAGTAATTTGTCTTTCTAGTGACGAAGAGGATACCAATTCATAAAAATGAGGTTAAGCATATATTTCTCTACCTTAAAGGTACTATGAATATAGATTTGTTTTACTTGAACGTAATGTTGTGAAACCCGAACTCAACATTAAACTTAAAGAGGTCTCATATAAGGTTTAACCAGTTTAAACAGTTAAACCGTTCGATCGGAACGAGTGTTTTCATATATAATTATATATAAATAAATTTTTTATATAATTATATTGAAATAACATCTCAATATTTTTGGATTGAAGTAAAACAAAATAATTAGAGTAGGTTTCCATTTTTTAATTTTAAGTAAACCGTCCGGTTTATTTTCCAGGTTATTACGGTTTAACCGTGTTTAACATGGTCGGACCGGAATTTTTCTGGTTTAAAGCGGTCTAACTCTCATTCGGTTAAGACTGCAAACCAGAGTCGTTTTCAAGTCCGGTCAGTGATCAAATTGGCTGGACCGTCTAATACAGTCCGATTCTCACAATACTGCTTGAATGTGCCTAAGTTAGATTAATTTGGTTATGCTAATGAAGATACTTTAGCATTTCATGAAGCAAGTGAAGAATGTATTTGATTGAGATATGTTATTATATATACTAGTGTGTCAAAAGACACATCGTGTCTGTCGACTCACATTCTTATTTTATGATATTAAGTATTAAATTTATATTTTTTTATTTTAGAGAATTAGAATATTTTTTATTGGATATACTTCATGTTATAATTTTTGTATTTATTATAATATCCAACTTAATGTAAGATGTATTAATTTTAGTTATCTAGGATTATATGGTTTAACTTTAGAAATAAAAAATATTAAGGGCAAAATAGGAAAATAGAATCACAATGGTAATTATTTCAAGTTTTGACTTTATATAGTATAGATAGATATGATTTTCGTGATAAAAAGTATGAAAATGAATTGTGATGTTATGAAAAATTACATTTGAGGTTTGATATTTTTGTTGAATGTAACTTACTCTAATTTTCATTAATATTTTTAATTATGTGAGAAAATATTGTAATTTTAATTAATTAAAAGGGCAAAATAGGTATAAGATAATTACCTCATATAGGTAGTTATAAGAAGTTTTCTCTTTATATATAGTTTAAAAGTATAAGTAATTTTAGTTATATAGGATTATATGGTTTTACTTTAGAAATAAAAAATATTAAGGGCAAAATTTAAAAGTAGAATCACGCTGGTAGTTATTTCAAGTTTTGGCTTTATATAGTATAGATAAAAAATATTAAGGACAAAATAGGAAAATAGAATCACGGTGGTAGTTATTTCAAATTTTGGCTTTGTATAGTATAAATATATATAATTTTTGTGATAAAAAGTTTGAAAATGAATTGTGATATTATGAAAAATTACATTTGAGGTTTGACATTTTTGTTGAATGTAACTTATTCTAATTTTCATTAATATTTTTAATTATGTGAGAAAATATTATAATTTTAATTAATTAAAGGAAAAAATAGGTAAAAGATAATTACACTATATAGGTAGTTATAAGAAGTTTTCCCTTTATATATAGTGTAGAAGTATAGATAAAAAATATGAAAATGAATTGTGATATTATGAAAAATTACATTTGAGGTTTGATATTTTTGTTGAACGTAACTTACTCTATTTTTCATTAATATTTTTAATTATGTGAGAAAATATTGTAACTTTAATTAAATGTGTAGTTTATAATGTGTAGTTTCTATGTCATAAATGTCAAATATAATATTTTGTGTTAAATATTTGTAATTTACAGTCTCCAGAAGCAAGTTACTCAACCAGTTTCTTAATTCCGATCAATACTAAAGAACATTGGTGTCTTCTGTGGCTTACCTACACCATGGTGACCACCCGAAACCAAGCACAACCCCTCAGTCAAGTAGAACGAGTTACCACAAACATGCCTCCCAACCACCACACTCCATCCATCGATCATCCAACACAAATACAACCATCCTAGCAAGGCAGCCAACGCCACCATCCAAACCCTGTCCTAGAACCACCCACCACTCAACAACTCCTCCAAATGATCCAACCTCAAGGACAAATCATCTAACAACAAGCCCAACTAGGAGTTGAGCTCCGTCAGCATAAACCTGAATCAAGCCAGTTGCCGATGAGTACTGCGCCAAATCCGCCGAAGAATCCCAACCTATACTCACAGCCCCTAAACACAAAAACTACACACACAAACCACCCATTCGACTATAATCCCTCGGGAGTCAAGCATCCCTTCATCGAGACAATCATGTCTTCACCCTTACCTAAACACTTGACCCGCCCAAACAACATTGATCAATATGATGGAACATCCGACCCGCATGACCACCTGGACGCCTTTGAGGCGACTACGCTTTTTCATGGGGTGATTGATTTGATCATGTGTCAAGCATTCCCCCTTACTTTGAAACACGACGCCCTATAATGGTTTACTCGGTTGCCGCCAAATAGCATTGATCAATGGACAAATTTAGCCGATAGATTCAACATCCAGTTTACCGCGAGCAAGGAACAATCGAGGTATTCATACACCTTGTCCGGTATTCGTCAAGGACAACATGAACCCTTTTGTGCATACCTGGATAGGTTCAATACATAGGCCATGAATGTTCACACCTTAAGTCTCGATGTGGCGGTGCACATAGGCCATGATAGACAACCCCTCTAGGAGATGCTCCTCTCCAAGAACTCAACGGGAACATCCTCCGAATGGGGACCAGATACACAAGTACCATTCCAACAACCAGCGACAGAGGAGTCTGGTTGATATTAACACCATCTCTGGAGGATTTACCAGATGAGGTACTTATAGGGCGACTCAAAAAAGGTATATCCGAGAAGTTAAGCAAGCAACCATTAGAAGCACTCGCCAGCAGTATGAAAACAGGGTTGCACCTTCGATCTCATTCGACGACCGTGAATATGAGGGTGTCGTTTGCGTTCATGATGATCCCCTAGTCATCACCCCCAAGATGAACAATAGGGAAGCCGAAAGACTTTTTGTTGACCAGGGAAGTTCGACAAATATTATGTTCCAAGATCTGTTTGTAAAAATGGAACTGAAGGACATAGATCTATTTCCATATAATGGGCAACTAGTGGGCTTCACCAGACAAGGAATTATCCTGCGCGGATATGTAGACATATGGCTGACAATTGGTGAACAGGCTTTGACCTGAATAATTGAAGCCAATTTCTTTGTCCTTAAATGAAAATTTGTCTACAACGTCATTTTGGGTTGGCCAATGTTAAATCGTCTTGAAGCAATGGTCTCAACACCACACTTATGCATGAAATTCCTCTCGTCTGATCTCCGGGTATCCACCATAAAGGGGGATCAACATAGCACCAGGAACTGTTACCAGATGAGTCTTCAACCAAGTCAAATAGCAAAGAGGGGGCCATTGGTCGAGGTCATACCTGATGCAAATAATATAACAATTAAACTATAGTACTAGGAAGTGACTCATAGGTCGTTTCCTAGAGATTATCTTTTAGACAATTCAAACACATTATATACACACAAGGGGGTTTTTTGTTGTTGAATAGTATGAATAATAAGTCATTTTAGAAATAGTAAATAAGCAATGTGTATTAAAACAACTAATTCATTTTGGTTTGTTTGATCACAACTCAATCCCTGGTTTTCAAAAGATTAATTTCAGATTCCAACCATCATCTTCTTAATTTGCATAGTGTCACAACCTAAGCCTTTAACTAAGTGAAAGCAGCATAAGCATGGAACATTAACAAATTCACATAAACTAAGTGTTCATGCACTAGATAGTAAATCAACAAAATGAAGATAAACTCACAAACCAGTTTCTAAACAATGGGATTAAGCAAACCACATTCAGAAATAGGATAGAGAAATCAATAGTAAAGAATCTGAATATGCATTAATAACAAAACCTCAAGAGTTGTGATACATTCCCAAAGAAATTTAGTCTAGAAGTTTAGCCTTCCATGGAAATGGAAGCAAAACAAAAAATGAAGAAGTGAAATACGAAAATGGAAGCAAACCCTAGTAGAGCATAAAAGAGGGGAAAATGAAAAATGTATTGTTTCAAAAGTGATGGAATTGAATGGAATGGAACTCGGGTTCCCCACTCCTAAAATGAGTAAAATAAAAAATGGGCCCTAAACAATATGCGCAAAACTAAAAACGGATTCACAAATACAAATTCCTAATTTTAAAAATACAATATTTACTTCATCACACATCCTCCACTTCTATAATGCCCAAAATATCCTTGGTGCCAAATATGATATGAAAATGATAATAGATTTAGTCATGCCAAATAATCCCAAATTAACTCATTTTAGGAATATTAGTCCAATAAAGCCTAAAACACTAAACCATGGGGAAAAAAGTCAATTAGGCCCCAAGAATCATCAATCATGATAAAATAAGGTTATGAATAATTTGTCATATATTTATCATCAGCCACCCCAGTAAAAAGGAAAAGGAAAAGGGGCATCCATTTGGTTGAATTAGATGCTAGAGGGGATGGAGTGGAATTCCGACCACGACTAGAAGGAGAAAAAACTTCTCTACAAATCGGGCCAAAGAAGGACAACTTGGTATACATCAACAACATCCTCACAGAAACTCAAAGGTCGAGGCAGGTTGAATGTTAGAACACCAACAATGACCTCTTTGCTTGATCTGCTGCTAACATGTCAGGGATTGATCATTTAGTCATTTGTCACCGATTAACTACTCACCCCGGGGCAAAACCAGTCGCATAAAAGAGAAGAAAAATGGGCACTAAAAGTACGGGAGATGTTACTTGGAAGGTCTCTGAACTTCTTGAAGCTAGTTTCATTTGAGAAATTACTTAAACCATTTGGTTGGAAAATGTGGTGTTGGTCAAGAAACCATCCAGGAAGTGGTGGGATGTGTGTAGATTACACAGACTTGAACAAGGTGTATCCTAAGGACCCGTATCGTCTTCCAAACAATGACCATCTGGTAGACAATTCCTTTGGTTATCAGTATCTATCGTTCATGGACGCCTACTCAGGTTACAATCAAGTCCCCATGTACCCGCTAGATCAAGATAAAACTGCATTCATCACAACTAAGGTAGCTTACTGCTACACTGTCATGATGTTTGGGCTGAAGAATGTGGAGGCCACCTATTAAAGAATGATGAATAAGGTATTTGAAGACCTGATCAGACAACATATGGAAGATTACATGGACGACATGATCGCCAAAAGCCTTCATGCGGAGGATCATGTCTCTATTCTTGAAAACATATTTGGGCGATTGCACAAGTTTAACATTCGGCTCAACCCAAAAAAATGCACCTTTAGGGTGGAAGGCGGGAAATTCCTCAGTTTCTTGTTGAGTAGTTAGGGTATAGAAACAAATCCTAAAAAATTTTAGGTCGTCATAGATATGTGAAGCCATCACTCAGTAAAGGAGGTCCAACAATTGAATGGACGGCAGGCGACCTTGTCTAGATTTCTTCCCGCAGTCGCCAAGCAATCACTTCCACTTTTTCAACTACTCAAGAAAAGTAAAAAGTTTGAATGGTCAGGTGATTGTGAGAAGGTCTTCCAAATCATAAAATAATTCCTAGCTACCCCTCCGGTACTCACAAAATTGGGGCCCGATGAGACATTGAATCTCTATCTCGCCATAACTGATGAGGTTGTGGCAGCTGCCCTGATCCGAGAAAATGTAGAGGGTCAAAAACCAGTCTATTTCACAAGCAAGGCATTGCAAGGTCCCAAGCTCAGATATCAGAAATTAGAAAAGGTGGCCTATGCCCTCTTGGTGGCAGCAAGACAATTACGACAATACTTTCAATCCCACCCTATGGTGGTAAGAACCAATCAACCTATATAATATACCATGCATAAATTGGAATTGGCCAGATGAATGATCTCTTTGTTTATTGAGCTTTCACAAATTGACATCTGGTATGAGCCTAGTACAACCATCAAAAGTTAGGTCCTTTCAGATTTAGTTGTCAAGTTGACCACCCAATTGAATAATTCAGAACAAACATGGACGATCTATGTGGATGTGCCATCCGATCTCAAGGTTAGTGGGGCTGGAGTCTTGCTTAATATTGGCCATGACATGACTATTGAACACTTGTTGACCTTCACCTTCATCACTTCAAACAATCAAGCTGAGTATGAAGCGTGCATAGCTGGTTTGTAATTGGCCAAAGAGGTCGACATGGAAGAGGTAACTATTTGTAGCGACTCCCAGTTGGTCATCTCACAAATTATTAGCACTTACCAAACAAAAGACACATTGTTGGATAAGTACTTGGCAAAGTTAAAGGAGCTAATGGCTAAGTTTGATGAAGCCTCAATCCAGCATGTCCCAAGAGAATAGAACATTCGGGAAGACATACTCTCTAGATTAGCTAGCACAAAAAGCTTGGGAGTAACAAGTCGGTAATTCAAGGAACCATCCTGATGCCCAACGTCATGACCATGAGCAGATATCCATCACAAATGACTGGAATGGTTCTATCATTAAATACTTGTTACATGGTGATCTCCCTACCGACCAGAAAGAGAGACAAAGATTCCTCTGGCATAGCTTCTAGTACACACTGGTGCAAGGCTCTTTATATCGTTGGGGCTTTTACGCGCCAATGCTCAAATGCCTCGGCCTCGATAAGGCATAGTATGTGCTCTAGGAGGTCTATGAAGGAAGTTATGGCCACCATCTTGGGGCGGCCTCTCTAGCAAAGAAGGTGCTAAGGGCGGGCTATTATTGGCCAACCATGGAGAAAGACGCCTTTGAATTGACAAAGAAGTGTGTATCGTGCCAATTGTTTGCCGACCTTCACAAGGCCCCACATGAAGAATTGACAACCATTATGGATATTCTAGTACCTTCCCACTAGCAGTCGGACAACTCACATTCCTGATAGTAACGGTGAACTATTTCACCAAATGGATAGAAGATGAGGCATTGTCAACCATCACCTCAACCAACATCCAGAAGTTTTCATGGAGAAATATTATCACTTAGTTTGGGATTCCGACCGCTATTGTAACGAATAATGGTACCCAATTCTCAGATCGAAATTTTGGCGAGGGAAACAAGATTTTACCTCAGTTGAGCATCCTCAAACTAATGGGCAAGCAGAGGAGCCCAACAAGGTCATCCTAAAGGGAATAAAGAAGAGGTTAGATGAGACCAAGGGGCTTGGCCCGATTATCTACACCATGTCCTTTGGGCCTACATAATAACTCTTCATTCTACTACTTGAGAGTCACCATTTAATCTCACCTATGGTGTTGAGGCCATGATACCGATAGAGACCGGCGAGCCAACTTGCTGGATGTTTCAATTCGACAAGGTCGCCAACTCGACTATCCTAAGTCACAACCTAGACTAGATTAAAGAAAAAAAAGGTTATTCCCGGATTAGGGAGGCCGTCGTTAAAAGGCAAACCACTCATAAATACAATGCTTGAGTTATCCTAGGATATTTTGAAACCGGAAATCTGGTCCTTCAAATAACAGACATCCCCTGAACATGGAACATAATGAACCTTCGAAATTTTTTTGCTTAATATATGAGAAAAATATGTAATGTCGACCCCTTACGTGGTCAGACAACCTATGTAATCCAAAACACACATATGTTGACGAGGTATTATTCATTTTTTTCTTGGCAGACTTGGCAAAAGCATTGGACCCATCTCCTCTTGATGGCGGTCTATCTCTAAAAAACCCAAGCGCGGACCAAGTCCCATTGGTCTCCAATCAATTATCCCTCGAAGGCATGGATTCGTCCCCCTTTGATGGTTGTCTATCTCTAAAAAAATCCAAGCGCAGACCAAGTCTCATTGGTCTCCAATCAATCACCCCTCGAAGGCGTGGATCTATCCCCCTTTTATGGTGGTCTATCTCTAAAAAATCCAAGTGCAGACCAAGTCCCCTTGGTGTCTAATCAATCACCCCTTGAAGGCGTGGATCTATCCCCCTTTAATGGCAGTCTATCTCTAAAAACCTAAGCACGGACCAAGTCCCCTTAATCTCAAATCAATCACCCCTTGAAGGCATTGATTTGTCCCCCTTTGATGTTGGTCTATCTCTTAAAAACCCATGCGCGATGAAGTCTTCTTGGGCTCCAATCAATCACCACTCGAAGGCGTGGACCCGTCCCCCTTTTTCGGTGGTCTGCCTCTAAAAGTCCAAGCACGAACCAAGTCCCATTGGCCTCCAATCAATCACCCCTTGAAGGCATGGATCCGCCCACTTTGACGGTGGTCTATCTCTAAAAAACCCAAGTGCGGACCAAGTCCCTTTTTCCTCAATCAATCAATCAATCCCATTTGACGACACAAGTAGTATCCACCTAAACCATAAACCATTCATCATAATCTAAGCAATCATGACACTAACTCGACTATGTTACTTTAATAAAGGTAATGGCATCAATCAACATGAATAAAAACTTACCACTTACTTAGTCTACCTCATTTGGAACCAATCCAGACAAAAGTTACTCCAAATTATTTGGTCTACTTCATTTGCATTAATCCGGGTATTAATTACTTAAAAATTATTTGGTCTACTTCATTTGAAATTAGTCTGGGCAATAATTACTTCAAATATATTTGGTTACTTTATTTGGAACCAATCAGGGCAATTGTCAGTTCAAATTATTTGATCTACTTCATTTGCATTGATCCATGCATTAATTACTTTAGAACTACTTGATCTACTTCATTTGGAATATAACCTGTTACATTACTTTAATTCGGGTAATGATTACATCAGAATTATTACAACTTGTTATAATTTACTTACAACTCATTAATCCAGATAAAGAGCAATTCAAAATTATTACAAATTATTATACTTCATTAACCCGACTATGTTACTTTAATCCAAGTGATGGCGTTAATCCGGGTATTTTGATTGGGTGATAAGAACCTACAAATTATATGTCGACAATTTCCAATTAAACAACCCTTAGGAAATAAAACAAGAATATTAAAAATTGGATGGGCAAATGGAGAAACCACAATTTCATTAAAATGCAAAAAGGAAATACAAGTCTACCGATTACATTAAAGAAAAACAAAAAATAAATCAAGCTTCTCCACCACCCCTGGCCGAAACATGAAGCATGATTGGGTCATCATCTTTGTCGACAACCAATTCGCCCTCAAGAGTGACCCTAGCATCCATCCGGGTCTAGGACCAGTCAAAATCTGGGAAGACTAAGCGGACTTGGGCAAAAGCATTATCTTAGCCCGCATTAGTCGCCGCGTCTATGTTGGTATTTATGGTACGACAAGTGAATGGTATCATTCAAGTAACAAAATCCGGTAAATATCGGGATATCGTCCTCAGAGAGCATAGTGGATTGATACTAATTCTTGAAGAAGTAAATTAAGTATATATTTACAAGATTTAAGATTTTGATATTTGTTTGGTTTTTTAATAAAGTTGTAAAAATGTAAGATTTAAACTATAAAATTAAATGAGTTGAGATTGAATTCATCGTTCTTTCCCTTTGCAATCTTTAGATTCAATTCCACATAATTTGTGAAATTACAGAATTTGAGGGACATTTTCTTCGAATCATTTGTATCAATTACTTGAGTAAAAAATCCTTAGGTAATTAATCAAATACCAATTACGTGGATATTTAACCAGTTATCTAACCTTAAGTTTAATGTAAAAGCAATTCATACATCATTGTCCATTCCTAGAGCAATGATGTATCAAGGAAGATAAATCAGATTTGATACCAAGTTCAAATTCCTAGTTAAACTTGGATCTAAGATCAAGAATTCAGTAGCAAATTTAATTCAAGCATTAAACGTGAGATAAGCTTCCCAAAATCAATTAATTGAATACAATAAAGAAGTGAGTCCAAGAGTACAAAGGTTAGAAGATTAAGTTTTCAATCCCAACACTGAAGAACTAGCCATTCATCCTTATCGTTGCAACACTCTTATCCTGAGAAATTACGAGAAGTTATAGATCTAAAATCGTTCCCACGACTTCTCTCCCCTCTCTAGTGTTTCTCTCTTTAAAATCGTGTGGAAAAAGCTTAGATAACCTCTTTTGATTTTCGTAACTACTATATTTGTTCCATACTTCTGGACTCTCGCTTGAGCGAGAGAAATGGCCACTTTCAACCATGAATACCTCGCTTGGGCGAGGTTGGGCAACATGTTCTTTTTCTTCAACTGTCGCTTGAGCGACAGTCTGGGATAGGCAGGGATTTAAGCTTTTTTTCTTTATTTTTCGCTTAAGCGACAGTCCCCTCACTTGGGTGAGCGGCATTTTTCCTGCTTGGGTGAGGTTGTGGCTTAGGCGATAGGTGCAATATTCAAAAACCCCAAACTTATCTTTTTTTCTCCTATTTTTCATGTTTCTTATTCTACAATTGACATAAACACATGTAAGTTCCTAAACAAGACATAATTAAACTAAGTTCTTGGAAGTTGTACACAATTTGCATCATGACTATACACTAAGTTCCCCAAAATCATATACATTTCATTCACAAAATGGCACTTAACAGTCTACTTCATCCTCTAGCTTGATATAGGTCGCCTTCTGTGCAGCCAGCTCCCTGCCCACTAGAGTAACATCAACTTGGGATGACTCTTCCCGACCTTCCTAAAAATTCAACTTGTCTCCAAGTTGAAACTTCTCCTCTTCAGCTCCACCAAGGCGATCAACTAGAGAAGTCAACTCTCATTGGGTGGCTCCCAAATTCTCCTATGCTGACAAGGTAACCTCTCGAGCATCTCTGAGTTGGAGTGACATGGTGGAGAGTTCTTTGGTCCCCGCCAGATTCTGCCCTTCCAAGCTCTTTAGGGCTTCAACATATTATTCTTTATGCTCCTGAAACTTGCTTGAATACTGCTCCTAAAGGTTGGCTAGAGCTTCTTCACCAACTTGGGTGGCAAGCACTCATTCACCCTCAAGATACTTAGCCACTGAAGCAGCCAAGACTCTGGACCAGTGGCTAGGACCACTCTCTCAACCTTTTGGGTCACTAGATCAAATACTGTAAGAACGAGGTTGCAACTAAGAGGGGGGGGGAATTAGTTGACTTAAAAATTATGGCCACTTTTTCTGCAAAATCAAGAGTTAATGTGCAGCGGAAAATATATTCAGAAAAATAATCAAGATAAAATGAAAGAGATAAGGGAGAAGATAATACACAGTGATTTTTATACTGGTTCACCTTCTAGTCACCCGAAGGCTACGTCCAGTACTCTTGTAGCAAAAGAGATTTCTTCACTAAGAATTATGAGTTGTAATTACAATATCTCACTCCGAGATTTTTATGTACCTTACACACTCCCTAATTCTTATTCACTCTTGGAAAACACCTTTCCAAGTGATTCTAATCCCCTTTCTTTTCACACCCCGTGAAAGAAAGTATTCTGCAACAATATTAAAGAATGTACAACAATGGCAGATTGCCTTTACAAGTATGAAAGTAGTATAACTTACAATCCAATCAACTCTTTATGTATACCAAGTAATAATGCTCTTTGGAAAACATTGAAACACTTCTAAGCAACTTCAGAAAAATGACTTTGAAAGTTTGAGCGCAAGTTGCAAAAAGTATAGAGAAATAACTTCAGAATAAGTTTAAGAGGTTTTTGAAAATTGTATAAGAGTTGCGTGTTGTTGTGTGTTTGTGTTGTGAGAGTTAGAGCCTTTATATAGACTTTCCAAACACCCATGGTGCCTTTCTGAAAGTGTAGGAGTTGTTTGAAGTGAAGAGATTTTGTTTGGAATGAAAAGATTTCATTTTGAAATCTGAAATCTAATGCAACAGCTCTCAGTAATCGATTACTAACAGTGGGTAATCGATTACCCAAACTCTCTGTCCATAGTTCTTTTAAAAACGAATTGGAGTAATCGATTACACCAATTTGGATAATCGGTTACTCAAAATTTTCAAAACTGATAATCTGTTACTCAAAGGAAGTAATGGATTACTCTGGATAGTTTTAAGTTGGATAACTCTTTTCTCACACACGTAACATGTTACTTAGATGAAGTAACCTGTTACACACTATTTTTGAAAATTGTTTTAAGTATTTTTAAAGTGTTTCAAACTTTTTTTTTTAAAAATAGTTTGAGCATTACTACTTTGCATATTTAAGAGTTTTAGGATAGAAGTACCTACAAAGACTTAATCTAATTGTCTTGAAGCTTTAATCTTCTTTGTCTTCATAAGTATTCTTCCTTTTCTTCTTTTTGGTGATGTTGGTGTCTTCATCAAAATCTTGCCAAGGTCAGGAGCAAAGATCATCTTCACAATCTCCTCATTTTTTATGATGACAAACCAAGATCTTCTTGACATTGTAATTTTCTTGAGAGCATCATACTTTGAGATATGTTGAAGTTTTGACTTGAGTATGCTCCCCCTATCTTTTGAAGTAATGTGCCTGAAATAATTTTACAGAAAATACACTTCCCCCAACTTTTCTCCCCCTTTTGACTTCATCAAAAAGTAGAAAAGCAAAGAGATTCCAACACAATATATATAACATACATACACTTTATATAATCAAGATATATCAATATGATAGCATATACTCATGTATGGATTAAGATATAGATAAGAAAGTATTAAAATGCATAAATAAGATGTTTCAAACATGTATCCAGGAATGGAACAATAAAGCACAAAATATCATAAAGTAATTTGTGCAGGAATATGCAGCAATAACTTAAAAGCAATAAATAACCAGGAAAAAAAATTTGTCCGAGATTTGAAAATAATACAACCAGAAAATCCTAATAACATATATTCTAAAACTCAAGCTCCGAATTGTTTTCATCAATATCCATGCTATTCATCCTAGAGGAGAGGCAATGAAGTTTATATTGGATTTGTTGATTCTGAGAGTCGAGAGCATCCATCTGGTTAGCGATGTAGCCTCGGAGAGAAACCAACTCATCCATAATCATTTGGTTTGTGGGCATGGCAGCAGATAAGGACGATTGAGCATGAAACTTAGACGATTATGGTTCAGAAAGGTTAGGAGCTTCAGGTTCAGATGGTTCAGCAGCAGTAGTCGGCTTGGTGGTTCTATGTTTGTAGATGCGTGTTCGAGGGTCTTAGGTGAAACCCATTTTGTGGATCACTTCCACATCAATTTGGCTTTCTCGAAGATTCAGAGGCACCTTTGTTTCTCCATTTGTAGAAACACCGAAATGTTGAAGAATGTTGGTTATGAAGATTGCATATGACAAAGGACTTTGAGTACCTCTAACAATCGACATTTGTCTCACTATCATTAGAGCCCAATTGATCTTGATGTTAAACTTTAAAGCATACATCAATTGGAGTTCTATGTAACTTATTTGAGAATGACTTGAAAATTTTGGTATGACATAGCTCCAAAAAATAATGAAGCAAACGATCCTCAAGTTTGAGATATCCAGCATATAGGATGTCTCGGTTTTTGACGGTCTCCCCAAAGCCATGTTGCTTACGCATTTCTATTTCCCTTTTTGAAAGTCTACATAAAGAATGATAAAAATTCTTTCGATCATAATTATCCCATTCAAACACAAGGCCAAAATCCATTATGTTACCTTGAGAGGGTATGTTACATAACAATGAACTAAAAGTTTTAAGATCCAAAACAATATCTTTTCCTTTGACATAGGAAGTAAGACGATTTTTCCGAAAGTTCAAGTTATAGTAAAATACTTGCACAAGTTCTGGATAAATGCCATTTGTCTCACAACAAAAATCAAAAAGGTTTTGTTGACGTAACAGATAAGGGAAAAGAAAATCTTCAAACTCAAAATTGTCAACATTACCGAATTTTGGAGTAAAAATAATGCATCCATGGAAGTGTTCTTCAAACACTTTGTGTTGTTCCTCATTAGCTAGAAGTCTTGCTAAATCCAGAGGGTTGGACTCCATAGAAATAGTTCCTTGACTCCTTTGAGATGTATTGGTGCATTGTTTCTTTGATCTAGAAGAAGAACCCATGGATTTTAAGCGTGACACATGCTTGTTTCTTGCAAGACAAAGAGACAAATGCATTGCTTAAAATGTGACAAGAACCACTTGTACTTTTCCTTTCAGATTTACATCCGGCAAAATCTGAATCTGAATATCCAACCAATTCACATATACTTCCTTTTGGATACCAAAGTCCAAATTCAATTGTACCTTTAAGATATTTCATAATTCTCTTAACATCAACTAAGTGTGATTCTTTTGGTTTAGATTGATAGCGTGCACACAANTGCACACAAACATACACTAAACATGATATCAGGTCTACTAGCAGTCAAATATAAAAGAGATCCGATCATACCTCGATACTTTGATATTTCAATACTTTTTCCACTTTCATCGGTATCAATGTATGTGCTAGATCCCATAGGAGTAACTATTGGCTTGCAGTCATCCATATAAAATCTTTTCAGCAAATCCCTACAATACTTGGATTGACTTACAAAAATGCCATTATCAAGCTGTTTGATTTGTAGTCCAAGGAAGTAATTCAACTTTCTCATCATGGACATTTCAAATTCTCCTTGCATCATTTTGTCAAAGTCACTACACAAACTTTCATTAGTAGAACCAAAAATAATATCATCTACATAAATTTGAACTAGTAAAGTATGATGATTTATTTTCTTTATAAATAGAGTAGTGTCGACCTTCCCTTTGGTAAAACCTTTTTCTATCAGAAAAATTGTTAGACGATAGTAGCACGCTCGTAGAGCTTGCTTTAGACCATAGATGGATTTCTTTAACTTGTAGACATGAGAAGGATGTTTGTAATCTTCAAAACCAGGAGGTTGTTCTACAAACACTTCTTCTTGCATGTAGCCATTGAGAATAGCGCTCTTGGCATCCATTTGATATAACTGAAAATTAAGAGAACAAGCATATGCAAGTAATAGCCTAATAGCTTCAAGTCTAGCAACCGGAGTGAAGGTTTCATCAAAGTCTATACCATCTTCCTAATTGTATCGTTGGGCTACTAGTCTAGCTTTATTTCTAACAATAACACCATTTTCATCAGATTTATTTCTAAAGACCCAAAGAGTTCCAATGATATGCCTATTTTTCGGTCTAGGAACAAATTCCCAAACTTCATTCCTCTCAAACTGGTTTAATTCTTCTTGCATAGAAAGAATCCAGTGTTTATCCTCGA